>NC_136888.1:19408712-19731212 GCF_949152265.1 Phoxinus phoxinus
TTGCATGACAGGATGCGTGTAACTAAGCGACAGAGAGCAACCGTTAAGGACGCAATTGTATGACGTTATATAGGCCTATGTCCCAAATTGTCTACTCTTCTGCTACACACTCGAAAGTATGCACCTTTTCTTCACAAAAAGAGTATACTTTTAGGGCGTAGTATAAGTAGGCGAATCGAAACGCAGCATATGTCTTGGCTGGGAGAAAATATCAATCATGAGTACTTCCACCTGCTCACCCTCCAAATGTGGAACCACCCTCAGCTGTGGCCAATGACAGCATATGGAGATCACTATAAAACCAGGAACCCTCTTGCAAGGTTGGTTTGTTCTGCATGGCTACAGATTGCCGATGAGGTGCTGAAGATGAGGATGGTGTTACTGGCTGAAGAGTGTGAAGCCTGTATAATCCCTGCTAACGCCTCTGTCAAGTATCGCATTTTCCTGTCTTATCTTTGCTTTTGAAGGTGGCATAGTTTTGGTTCAGGCATGTGGAAGAAGCTGCCATGGATAGCCTACCCCAGACCGGCAAGAACCTCAGTTCAAAATGTACTTCTCACGTTTTTTTTTGTCTAAATTAAAGATTTTTGTTAACCATATTCTGCCATCTCTAGTGGTCTTGTTTTGAGGCAGCATAACCTCTCTTTGCCTGTAAGGCGTGTTCAAATTTTTGTTATCACATCCCCATACTGTGTGTGGTAACATATGCTCACCAATTAAGGAGAATAAAAATGTTTATGCTTGTTACTGTTCAACAATTAAGATTAAATATTGTTTGGTGGCTTTCTACAGTTATTGTTGAACCCTAATACTGTTTAAGAAAATCTGTTTGGTGTAAGTTACATTACTGGCACTGTAACTTAGGGACTGTTTGCACGACACCCTTTTCAACAAAAAATTAAAAACTTATGCGTTTTGGCCATTCATTTACACGACAAGGGCGTTTTGAGAATGCAGCATTTTTTGTCGTTTTTCGCGGATCTGTGTGTGAAGCGATCATTTCGACAATGGTGTCGTCAAACTCAAAGGAAAAAACTTTTCAGTTTTAAGCATATCATTGTTGTGTAAACATGCCTTAAAAATACAGTATTAAACTTTCTATTCAGTAAAAATCTGAAATTACTTTTATTTTAAAGTTAAAACACTACTATTGTAATCAAAAATACATTATTTGGACATACTGTATTTTATTTTACAGTGAAAACACTAACATTAAAAAAAGCAGTACTTTACAGTAACATGGTTGCTATTGTAAATGAAAACAGCAAAATACGGTTATTTCTTCTACAGTAACTTGCTCGACAGTAAGTTGCTAGTTAATTTCTATGAATATTTTATAGTAACTATAGCTGCCAGTTAATAACTGTTTTTATTTTACAGTAAGTTACTTGTCAATAGCTGGCATTTAATAACTGTTTTTATTTTACAGTAAGTTACTTGACACTTGCTGCCAGTTAATGACTGTTTTTATTTTACAGATTTTACAGTAAGTTACTTGTCACTTGCTGCCAGTTAATTACTGTGTTTATTTTACAGTAAGTTACAGTCCATTTAGTGTAGTTTTACAGATCAACAGCTATCATTAAACGAGCAGTTCAGCATAGAAAGCATTGTGAGGGCTGGAGTCAATTTGAAAATTAAGTCTGGATTTCATTTTCAATATCAGAGAAAATATGCAGCTTTTTTTTACAGTGTTCCATTTTATTCCATTACTTTTTTTTTCTTTTTTCTTTTTTACATGAACGGCTGTTCCATAAAAGAGTTTAACACCACCACTCAATTTATAATATAAGAGTCCTATTTCAGGGGCTGCTGTCTCAAGTGATGTGGCGGCACTCCTCTCCCACACCCTACAGAGAGCTAAATCTGATCTCAGGCCCACAAGTGACTTCCTCTCTGCTGTTCAGACCATGTTTCAGGCCATTAACCAACTATAGCCTATGTTACTTAATCGTTTGTTGCTAATATATTAAATAATATATTAGCCACTGCCATTACAAAGGAATTTTTAAAGGAAAAGCTTCTTTAAATTTGATTATAAATGTAATATATGCAAAAAAACAATTTCCTATAGCATTCAAATTGATAGAAAAGTATGTATATTATTCAGTTTAGTACTAATAGAAAGCTAGACCATTAGTTTATGTTCTCTTTATGTTCTGTTTAAATACCAAAGTCATGTGTTATTTGTGGATAAAATATTTTAAGGTATTTAGTTACAAGGGAGACTTGGAGCCGGACGACCAATGAGACCTGGGGTTGGGGGCGATAAGTGGCAGAGACAAGGCTTGAATGTGGGCTTGGATCAGGGAATTCAGGAGTTCACACGGGGATGAATCGAATTCAGGGCTTGGAGGAAGAATGGAATTTTTGGTCAAAATCTTGTAATGGCGATGCAAGAGTCAAGCACTCTAAGTCTTTTCCATGCACATCCCAAAGACTTTCAATTAATTTAAGGTCTGGACTCAGAGATGCCAATTCATGTGTTAAAATGATTCTTCATGCTCCATCCCAACCATTCTTTCACAATTTAGGCCTGATTAATCTTGACATTGTCATACTGTAATATGGCCATGTCTTCCTATATGGTTGTTTAAGAAATGAAATGCTACACACTCCATCAATTATGGTTAGAAGAACGATTGCCAAACATATAACAATGTGATAATGATCCGATCATGGACTCTTAGCATATTATATCATATTATTTAAACCCAAACATCAATTTTTTTCTCCATGCAGGCAGTGTATATATACTATAAGGCTTACCATTGGGGTAAGTAAAAGTAACCAAAATGCTTTTTTATGTAGGCTACTCTTAACTTTTTCTTCGCTCTTAACTTTCGCTCTTATTACTTAATTAATTTTGTAAAAATAAAATAAAAAGTGTAAGATAATTTATTATGGTTGTGTAATAATGTCAATAACTGTATAAATGATGGTATTTATTCAGTTTAATGACATCAGAACATCTGGGAGTGGCTGTATGTTTAGTTTTTTTAAAGATTTTTTAGATTGGTGAGAAGAAGGTTTGAACCTCACAAATGGCAATCCAGCCTTGTGCCCTTGAACAAGACACTCTCATTAGTCATTACTCATTCTTTCTTCATCTTGAGTCATGACCTTTGGTATCTCTCAGATAAAGTGACCTGGCCTAAGAGTCTCCTTTTAAGGAAAACTCCATTGCAAATAATGTTGCGATTGATTTTGATTTATGGCTGATGGACTGGTTGAGCTCCTCACTCTTTACAGTAAACTTCATTTTACTGAGTGATCACACTTGTGTGCAATTCTGCACCTGCTCAGCCTGTGGCTGAAGGACATGAGCGCCTTGCAGATGCATGCACCTACAAAAACACGGCTGTTGATGGATGACATCAGCTCAGATTTATCTGTATGTATTGCTCTCTCCATAAGAGGTGAAAAGGTGTCTCAAACATGTCACTCTGTCATTACCATAAGGCTATTAAAAGCCTATGTTACTGACTGTCATCAGACAGTATTGCCACGTGAAAGGAAGTTCACAGACATCATTCCATACCTGTCATGCTCACGCCAGACTTGCACAACTTCACAGACTGGCACGTTATTTTTGAACATTTGTTACAATGGAGTCTTGAATTATAACGGCCATTAAATATAGTGAGTGTTAACAGCTCTTGATTGCAAAAGAACGCATGGTGACATGAACACTAAAAATGAGCCCATGCATGTGAAAACAGAGAGCACAACAATAAATAAATGTCCTTGAATATAAATGTAATCATCACAAACAAAACATACAAAGAAATTGTATACTGTACTGTACTAATTATACTATACTATACTATTATAGGTATACTATGGGGGTGACTGGGGCTAGAAGTTATTGCATCTTTGTCATACTGTATATTATCTTGACCAAAAAGATGATATATTTGTGTTATCATTTTTAAATGAAAATAATTTTGTAATTTGTAATTAGGCTATAATTAATCTTTAAATTGAACTGAAACGCCTTCAATAGACAGTGTAGCAGCCTAATGGTTACCATTTGTGACAACTTACCCCATGTAGTGTGACACCATTTTCTGTCTTTTTATCCGGGGCAACGCCGGAAATATCCGGCAAGACGTTACCATATGCGCCTTACAGAAGCTGAATTAAAAAATAGACCTACCCTGAGAAATATTAATTGGAGCAGCAGGTTCAACAAGTCTCCCTTACTATTGATTGACAAAAAGGCCACGTCACACACTGCTTTATTGCTTTTCTCACGAGCGGAATAGACTATGCAGTCATGCCGTTGTGCTCCTGTTGCACACGTGTCAGGTCGCAGGTCAGGTCTAGAGCTGTTACCCGGCGTGCGCGCCATCCATACCAGAACGGAAGCCGCGCGTTCCTGGCTCGTGCAGTCATCGTGCGCGCGAGATTCATCAGAGGTTCGGGAAGGATGAATGAAGGTGTCATTGGAATTTTGTGGGCGGTGAAAGAGCAGGAGAGAAAGTAAGGGATATGATCAAACTTTTTTATGGTCCGCTCCAGAGTCTGGAACCATATATATAGGTGGTGATGGAGAGGAGATACACATACCATCAGAGAGCTGAGCAGGCAACACCGATTGCTTTGGGACTCTAATTTAGGCTACCACAAAAGAGAACTATCGCCCACCACTAAGGCAGCCTTACAGCAAAACTCACAACCGAGAGCTGAAGACACAAACTCCAGATCACAGACATGGGACTGCTGCGCGTTGAAGAGCTGGTAAGTTTTGTGGTGATGCATGCAGCGCGTTCTCGTCCTTATGTTGTTGACACTCTAAAAGTGTTGGCTCAACAGTTTGCATCTCCTTTTCTTTCTTTTTTTGAGTTATGAATTAAATTAAGTTAAACCAACAAACTATATTGAGTTCGTTAGAATAACTTAATAATTTCCAATTAAACAAATGACAGCATTAAACACCAACTGGTCTTTCCCCTTTTTTAAATGATTCTCCTTATCCAGTCCTTTGCAAAGCATGCTGGGAACTAGAACTCCACTATACCCAATTTTCAAAGTTATCAAGACAATTTCATTATTAAGTTACTTAATTTAAGTAGCTTAATTTAAAAAATAATTTAATGCAAAATGTTTCATTTAAATTACAATATTATGTTAATGATATACATTTTGTCAACAGAACTCAACAAAATAATGTTTGCAACTTTAAATGTTTAATTAAATGAATACGTTTTTAAATTGCAGCCTTGCATTTGTTTAAGTTGTGGTAACAGGTTCCCTGAATTAGGCCTACTTGTGCATGTTATGAACTAACTTCAATTTAACGAACAAAATTTATATGGATAGAAATTATTTTGCTAAAGAAATGCAAATATCCAATGAAAATACGTGTCATATTTTTTAAAGAGAAAAAAATAGATAGAAAGCACGCCCACACAATAATTTGTGTTTGTGTGTGTAATGTATATATATGTGTGTGTGTGTGTGTGTATATGTGTGTGTGTGTGTATGCTTACATATTCTTGTAGGAAAGACAAAAGAAACTGCAAATGGAAATAAATATAAAGATACATTTATATTAAACAAAAAGATAACAAAATTATTCAAACTTAAACTAAAATGAATACTAAAAATAAAAGCGAATTAAAAATGTAATATGTAGTATTAATAAATATTATAACACTGCTCACAATTGCTACAATTGTATTGTTGAAAGAAAGGAAGAAATTATAATTAATGAAGACAAATTAATTAAATTAAAGAAAGTACACAAGAGGAAGAAAGTAGAAAATTAATATGAATAAAAAGAAAATGAATTAAAAAAATAAGAGAGACAGAGAAAAGTAAACGTTTGAGCTTACATATTCTCAGAAAAAGGGAAGAAATAAAGAATATATAAGAAACAGAACATACATTTAAGAAAATAAGAGAAGAGAAAGTCAGAAATGAAAAAAAAAGAAAGAATGGGGGAGGGAGTGATGTGGTGTTATTAAATATCTGTTAGCGATTAAGAAGGTTCCAGGATGTCTAGAATAAGCCAACTGCATTGCCCTGCCTTCCTATTTTAAACAACAGAAATGTGTGTAATTTTGTTTAGGTTCTCAAAACAGCTGAACTCTCTCTTCACCCCACCCAATCACTAAATCAAATTACATCTACTTTAAACTACACACTTGTTCTTTCTCTGGAAGCTGTTCAATCCTTGCTAAAAAGCTGTGGTCACTCTAGACACAGATGCTTGTGCTCCATTGACTTCCATTCATACGCATACAAAATCCAAGACTTATGGGTGTCACATCTAATCACAGGTCACTGGGAAGAGAGGTGAGGGAAAGGTGGCAGGAGGTGCCTGTGCAGAGGCGTTCGCTGCAGGGGAATATGAGACCAGCATCATTCAGGAGAAACAGGATGGTCTTCAGACACAACAGGACCTGAATGACACCTCCCAGAAAGACATCAAACTGAGCGAAGAGAAGCTCAAACTCAATGTGAGAATGAATAGGCCTACAACTTCATAAAACATGGCTTTACATTTTCGGACAGTAGCATAATGAAAAACCATCCGTCTTTTTCTTTTTCTAGGTTGACCGGTCAGGACAGTTAAAACTAGAAACTGTAGAAGACCTCTTTAACATTTTGGAGTTGAGGAAGAGGAGAAAGGAAAGGAAGATTCAAGTGCTAAAGAAACAGCCAGAGCCTGACATCTTGGTAAGGAACTCTTTCCACAATATACTACAAATACTGCTATATCATTTTAAAACCCCAAATATGTACAGATTTGAGGTGTAATTATTGGCTAACATTTTTTCAGCCTGAGACAGTGGACCAGGCTTTGTTCCTAAAGGCTGTCACAGAGAAAAAAATACTTGTTGTTGAGAAATATTTATCAGATGGTGGAGACCCTAATGCCTGTGATCATGTGAGTGTGTAACACAAAAACTCTCACACACACATCTCACACTTTCCTTCAGTTGTGCTGCGTGTTCATACACATTAAACCCTTACCAGTGTTATTTTAGTACATATATCTATAGTAATATGACAAAAACTCAGAGTTATCAAATCAGTTGATATTTCACTGGTTTTGGCCATCCTTCTGTTAATGTCTCACAAAGGAATTAGGTTGAATAGCTGTCAGCTTTCAGCTGTTAAATTTAAGTACACAATTAAATAATAATAATTTAGGTCAACCAATTACCAAGCAATGCTTAACTTTGTTCAGTCTGTGGTGTACAAAGGTGTCACAAAACATGGTCGGGTCTAAGTGTCTTTATACATTTTACTGCATGGTCTGTATGAAGACTTTTTGGGTATAATATGTCACAGTTTACTTTATTTTGCTATCCACACTTACATAAATTAACTATAGTGTCCTGCACCCACTAGTAAAAAAATATATAAATAAATGATATCTGGTGTGTGAATATTTTTTGGGGTAGACTGTATTTCTATTCAGATTTAATTTATTTTAAATTTTAAATTTTTTAATTAAAAATTTATTTCAGTTTTAGTAATTTTTACCTGATATTTATATTTTATATTTTCCCTCTTTATTTCAATTAGTTGTATGTGTAGTATTTGTAATTAACAGTAACAACACTGACTCTCACTTGTTCTCTCTCAGTTTAAACGCTCAGCTCTGCATAAAGCCAGTGCACAAGGTCACACAGAGATCATGCAGAAGCTCCTGGAGAGTGGAGCATCCATGGATCAAAAAGACAAGGTAGCACAGATGGCTGATGTGACTTCTACACCAGTGCTACGAGATTATTTCCTCACATTTATTTTATATTATCATTCTGAGATGCATTATTTTTATCATAATCATAGCTGGATGCCTCAGCTGTGCACTGGGCCTGTAGAGGTGGAAGCCTGCATGCTCTGGAGCTGCTTCTAAATAAAGGAGCCAAATTCAACACTAGAGACAAGGTAGTTATAAAGCTTCTGTGAGCATATGACACCAGATGGTCTTTGGACAGTGATAATAACATTCACAAATCATTCGCTTTACATGCTAATGTTTCTGTAGCAAGCAATGATAAAGCATTTTGTATCCTTCTTGTGCTTAAAGTTTTCAATTTGCGCCTCTGCACTGTAGTTTTTACACTAACTAAAACTCTTCTTGTGTATCTTCAGCTATGCAGCACTCCCCTCCATGTTGCAGTTCGGACGGGACATTACGACTGTGCTGAGCATCTCATTCACTGTGGAGCGGATGTCAATGCTAAAGACAGGGTAAGAATTATTTTTGCACATTATTTCCATAACATTCAGAAGCTTTAAAGTGCCACTATTAGGCTTTTTCACACATTACCTTTCATGCAGTGTGTAATATAGCTGTTTGTGAGTGTAAAAGGCCTGCAAAGTTTTAAAGATCAAAGTGCACAATGAAGTTAATGTCTCCTAAAAGAAAGAATCGATTCTGAACAGCCGAAACAAGCCTTCCAGTTACAAACCTAAGTAACAATGTAATACATTTGCATATATTTGCATATGGTCATCATTGGCTACCTGCGAATCATGCTTACTTTGACCCACCCTCAAACACTGTAGTTGTAGCTGAGGCCTGGAAGAGTTTGGTTTGTGTTGTCGACATATCAATAGACGCTGTTTTTTTAGCTCTGCAAATCCACTTTGCATGTACTTCGAAAGGTTGAAGACTCAGGCTCAAATTGATATGGTAAAACCAACTCCATTGTTACTGTTTTTATCACGGTGTGTACAAGTGCTGAGGCAGATCCGGAGCTAATAGGCGTTTGGTTTCCAACACGCACTGTAAGTGGTAGACCAATCACAACAGACTTGACTGTCTGACCAATCAGAACAGAGTAGGCTCGCGGAAAGAGACAGAATGCATTTACGATGCATATAAAATGCAACGTATATTATGAGGATGCATGTAACCCTATTGTATGAGACCTACAAAACAAAATTAGGAACCTTTAAAATAGCATAATAGGGACACTTTAATATGGTATTTTTAATATATAATGTTAACATGACACTATGGTCTTGAGGAAAAGTTACTTAAAAAAAAAAAAAAATTAAATAGCACATTTATAACATTATAGTAATGCATTGTCCCACATGTTGCTTTCTTCTCTAATGCCAATGTTTTGTGCTTGTGTAGGATGGAGACACACCAATGCACGACGCAGTGAGGATAAATAGATTTAAAATGATAAAATTGCTGATGATGTACGGAGCCAGTCTAAATGCCAAAAACAACGTAAGTTCAATCAGGGTACAATCTTTACTGTATGAGTTGAAGGTTACATGGTGCCCTCTAGAGACAGATTGAGTCACTACAGGATTATGTTTAATGCATAAACTCTTGCTGAGTCTTCACAATATCACATTTAAGAAGCAAGATTATGCAAAAAAAGATGACAGCGCAAATGATAAAAGAACAATGAAAGAATGTTCTCATACTGTATTCCTTGGAAGTCTTAGTTGTACAAATAGATATGTTTGAATTGGTATATTTTTAATGGATATATCCTTAAAATGATCTGTCATTTACAGGATGGAAAGACACCAATGGAGACTCTGCTTTCATGGCAAAAAGGTGTGAAAAACATACTGAATAACTTTAATGAAGAGGAAGCACCAAAGCCAGATGAACAACTTTTGTTTTGAATGCTTTCTTTCTTTCTTTCTTTCTTTCTTTCTTTCTGAACAGTACTTTTCAATTTACGTAATGATCACGACGCTAATTGCTGGCAATAGAGCGTCTGAAATATTGATGAGGTTATTTGTAAATATTGTTTTCTCACTTGATTTTGAGAGAAAAAGAATCTTGAGGGAGTGGCACAAGATGAACATGTGTGAGTGGTTGGATGTTTGTTTGCTCGTTCAGTGTTTTTATTTAATATTATTTAAATTTATTTTCTATACTTGTGACAGCATTTCAAAAATGTCCATGACCGTTTGATCTACTGGGGAAATGTCTAGACAGACTAGAGACCGAACTATAAGTTTTCAGAAAAGGAACAGAATGTGAATGCTGGTCTGAGAATGTTTATTATGATGGATATTATTATTGTAATTGATTTGTGATTTTGGACTGGATTTGTGAATGACTTGTTACCGGGTTCATGGGTCTCCATTATGAAATGTGCATTGATAAATGTGTTTAGTATTTCTTGCACTTAATGTAATTGTGAATAATTTTAATCATATGTGAATAAAGTGTTTTGGTATGTGTCACCATGTGTTTCCACCTTCTTCTTCTTCTTTTTTTAAAAACAAACATTATACATTATATTACAAAAGTAGCCTATAGCCTAGATAATTTTGGCATAGGCCTAAACTTAGTTTTATTTATTGGGAAGTTTTACATGAATACATTCAAATACACAAACTGAAAAAGGCCATTTTAATATCCTCAAGCAGGAATTAATACGCACAGTTTTTATGGCACAGTCTCAAGATCTACTAACAATAAGAAAGTGATCAAAACATCTAGCATAATAGTGTAGGCCTACCATATTTGACATTCATAATGTTTTCATCAACGTTTGGGGGTAGGTACCCTCAGTTCTGACTTACGAATTACACTTTAAACGTGAAAATACAACATAGGAAATGAAATAACCACTCTAAAAACCAAACCAAACAATTGTGTAAAATCAAGCAGCAACAATTTTATAATGAGAAATGCGCACACAAAGTCTGCGCATTTATAACGCCACAATGACGTGCACGAGCACGCGCTCCCAGCAGCCTTTGCTGCTCCTCTTGCTTATCCGATTGGTGGAATTTGAAAATAAGTACGCGCGACAGTTTGGGAGATGAGACAACACAAATAAAACACAGTAACGAAGTCAAACACAATATAGCACACACTTTATCCTTTGACAGCCCTGTAAGTCAACTAAATTAACTTGTTTTAATGCGCATGCTTTGCTGACCTGTTCTTATTTGCTGTTTTTATTCAGTGAACGTCTGAGGTTGTGAGTTTGGGAGGGTCCTGGTGTCATTTTTTCCACAGATTTAACTTAACGTACTTATACAATATCTGTAAAAGTTGTGTAACGTTAAATTGTCTGTTAAAATGTACGTAAGATAACTGAGAAAATATACAAATAAGTAGGATCTTTAAAATGTCAAAGGGTCTTATTACCATCAGATGTGATAAAAGGGTGGACATATCAGAGGCTGTTATTTCATTTTCCTATTTTATGTCTTCTTAAATGTTTCTTAATTAGAGCAGAATGATGGAGTCAGGGCTAAAGGATGACCCGGCAAGACCGCAGATGATGGTTGTGGAAGATCTAAGGAGAAATCTGTCCTCCGAGTTCAGCGAGTGTTCGGATTTCCGGGTAAGATGACAGACGGCCTTTCTGTTCATAAATGTATGATGGTCAACTGAAATGGTTGGAGCCTTGATGTTTCTTTTGTAGGACCCGTCTGACCTGGAGAAGGAACATTTGAAGGTGTATCTTAGAATAAGACCATTTTCAGCAGCTGAGATGGTGCATGGAGAATCACAGGTGAAAATTAATGTTTCAGGGATATTTCAAGGACCCCTAAAATGCAAACCCTCATGTAGAAGTGTTTTGATATAGTGTGCCTTCTCCCTGTGTTTTTGAAGGAATGTGTGGCCATTCAGCCTCCAGAGACTGTGCTTCTCAAAGCTCCACGATCATCTCTCTCTGCCAGGCTCAGTGATAAATCAGTGCCAGTTACTGCTCATCGTTTCCAGTTCTCTCAGGCAAGCTGATCCATCAGCACACACAGTCTCTAGATCGTGACTGATTGTGTGAGCCAGTGTTTTTTTGACAAACAAATTTATCTTTGTAAATAAAATTCTCTTCTGTTTGGAAATACTGCTCTGTCTTGAGTCAGGGTTATAACTTGTTAATGCATGACATGCAATGTTTATATTATTGTGTGGTATTTTTAGGTTTATGGTCCAGACACTACACAGAAGGATATGTTTGATGGCACAGTGAAGGGTCTTGTAAAGGATGTTATAGAGGGACACAATTCTCTGGTCTTTACATACGGTGTCACCAATGCTGGGAAGACCTTCACATTTTTAGGTTTGTATATTTTATGTTATTGCATTGACAGACTTAATTATTTTCTAAAAAGAGGTAAAATTTACTACATTTTAATAAAAAGATTACAAAGATTTTATTTTCATTGAAGCACCGTGCACCTAATGAATGTTTCGCAAAAAGGCCAGGAATGTGTATTTGGGTCAATAAATGAAGATCTGTTTTGATCAGAACAACCTTGTAAAGTAGGGTCTGTATTGATGACCTTGGTGATTTAAAAGCACAATGAAACTGAAGTGGCGACAGATAATTTTGTCCGTATTGAAAATAAAAAAGCGAGGCGAGGACTTGGTTATATCTGGTTGTTGGTTGAATATAGACAGATCTGAATGCAAGCTTGTGGTCTACTGTAAGATAAGTAGACCTTCGTTCATGTAAAATTAAATTAAGATATTTTTTATGAAATCCAAGAGCTTTCAGTCCCTCCATTGGGATCAATGCAATTTACACATTCAAGGTCCAGAACGATAGGAAAGACATCATTAAAGTAATCCATGTGACTCGATTGGTTTAACCTCAATTTTATGAAGCGACGCAAGTGCTTTGTTGGCGCAAAAAAACCTAAATTTACCTCTATATTTACATAGAAATATTATCAAAAGCGCGTTCACGGAACAACTTCTTGATGTCTTTCCTATCGTTCTGGACCTTGAATATGTATATTGCATTGCTCCCAATTGAGGGACTGAAAGCTCTCGGATTTCATAAGAACACGTGTCTTATGGGTGTGGAACAACATGAGGGTGAGTTTAATGACACAATTTTCATTTTTGGGTGAACTAACAACCCTTTAAGTCGGGTATACTACTCCATCAGTGAGAATTCTGTCGTTTCACTGAATGGGCTATGACATTTTGATGAAAAATTATGAGTTTGTAAAAAAGAAACATACTCATGGATTATTAGCAATAAGATCATTAAGATGCCTTTAGAAAATAGATGGGGTGACTTTCCTTTTCATTCTAAATTTAACAGTGCTTTGCTTTTGTAAAATATTCAAATTTAAGCATAATGTCCTGATCGTGTTTATGTATTAGGTCCAGATACAGATCCAGGGATCTTGCCTCGTTCCCTCAACATGATCTTCAGTAGTCTGGATGGACGCATCTTCACTCAGATGTGCTTGAAACCCCAAAGGTGCCAGGATTTCATCAGACTCACCAAAGAGCAGCAAAATGAGGAAGCAGCTGGAAAACGCAACCTGCTCAAGCTTTTCAAAGAGGTACAGTAATGTCATAATAAGTTAAACACCCTTAGTTTTTACAGGAGTGTTCATTTGACTGAATCTTTAGATTTAATCTTCTCTTTAGACTGATGCGCAGAAGTCTTGCCATAGCTCTCAGTCTGATCTTGAAGGTAAAGAGAGAATTTTTCAGCTAGTGTGCACATCTCTAAGGTTGTGCTTGGCAGTCTGTTTATATTGTTTGTCTGGCTGAAACAATTTTCTGGTTGCCTGTTAGATGGTTCCACTCTCTTTGATATAAGCTCATCAACGAATGAGAGGAGTTTGGCTGTGGATATGGACATGCACACTAAGTTTTCTATATGGGTCTCGTTCTGCGAGATCTACAATGAGAACATCCACGACTTGCTAGAACAGCATGCGAGCAATTCTTCACGGAGAACCAACCTCCGCCTTTGTCAAGACGTCAAAGGAAACTCATTCATCAAAGGTAAAGGAGCACCTGCTTCTGTTAAGATGGAGATCATGGTGCATCTGTTGCACCCCTGGAAAAGGGGGAAATTGACATTAATAAATGAGAAGACACAGACTCGTTGTTGTCTGTGCGTCAAGCTGTATTGGCTGTGACGCACAACATAGTTTGTGTCAGCTGCTGCCTGCAGCCTTTGATTCCCCCCTAGTGGACATTTCTTGAATTGCACTTCATTTTTCTCCAGTTTACCAACAAAACAACAATAAACTCACATACCATATTGTTTAGTATTGCATAAATCATATTGATCTTTTTAACCACACTACACATCCAAGTTAAAGATGAACCCTGATAATCTGATATAATAAAGTTTTGCATGTAACAACAAAATTAATCCAGCTTGTAAGGCTGGGATGGGAATCCAATAATGTGCGTCTTCATTTACATTTCACCTTTATTATTTTGTAATCCATTTTATCAGTTCATGCACTCCCTAGGAATCTAACTCATGACATTGGCCTTTCTATTGCCATGTACTGTTTGAGCTACAGGAGTGAGACACTGCAGTATTACGTTGCAACATTTCTTCATTAAATCATTCCAAATTCATTTGAATGTAGTGGACTGACTTTTCTTTTTCTTTTTTTTTCTTTTTTTTTTGGAAATAATGTGTAATAGCTAAAACTGGCCAGCTGCTGGTGCTAGAGCAACAAGAAAAAATTAAGCATTTCCATGGGTGATTCAGTTGGTTGATTAAGAAAACTGTATGTAGCCTATGCAGATTGCGTTGTTGCTCATAACTTTTTTTTATTTATTTTTCCAGATCAGAAATGGGTTCAGGTGAGCAGTGCTGAAGAAGCCTTAAAAGTGATGAAACTGGGGAAAAGGAATCAGAGCATCTCCAGCACTAAACTCAACCTGCTCTCTAGCAGGAGGTACACATTCCTTCCTGGTGCTTATGTTTAAATGTGGTGGATTCTGTATGGATCTGTTTTTCTGACCATGTCCCTCTTTGTTTGATTTTTAGCCACAGTATTTTCTCTGTCCGGATCCTAAAGGTGGAGGATGTGGGAATACCCAGAGTGGAGTCAGTCAGCGAGTGAGTCTGTGTGTTCTGATCTGAGTTCTCTGCAGGCTGTTTGTGTTGTGTTTCAGAATGTTTTGTAAAAGTCTGTTCTCTGGTTCCAGGCTGGCACTGTGTGATCTGGCTGGATCGGAGCGATGTGCTAAAACACAAAATAAAGGTGAACGGCTGAAAGAGGCGGGAAACATCAACACATCTCTGCTCAGCCTGGGAAAATGCATCAATGCACTCAGAAATAACCAGCAGACCAAGTATGCTTGTGCCTTTTTCTTTTCTTTTATTCTCCCTTTTCTTTGTCTTTTAATCACTTATTTTGTCCTTTTAGACAGCACGTTCCATTCAGAGAGAGCAAACTCACTCACTATCTGCAGGGTTACTTTACGGGCCGGGGCAAAGCCTGTATGATCGTAAACATCAACCAGTGCGCCTCCATGTATGATGAGACACTCAATGTGCTCAAGTTCTCCGCCGTAGCTCAAAAGGTATGTAATGTCCTAATATGTCTTTCTCACTCATTAAAGCATGAATTCTTCCATAAATGAAAATTATGTCATTAATTACTCACCCTCGTGTCATTCCACCCGCGACTTTCATTCATCTTCGAATTTTTAATGTTATTGTGATTTCAGTCCCTCGATTGAAAGTCCATTCCAAAACTTTAATGCTTCAAAAAGTTAATGAAGAGCGTCAAAGTGTGATGTAGAGTAGACTTTTAATGGAGGGACAGAAATCTCAGGTTTCATTAGGGGTGTGCCAAAAAAATCGATTCACAGAAGAATCTAGATTCTCATTTGCAACGATTCAGAATCGATCTGAAATGTCCAAGAATCGATTTAATAAATAAATAAAATCAGCTGGCTGTTCGCCTCCATTTTTGTAACTAGCCTATACGGGACGTGAGCGGCAAATCACTAAAACAAAAAGGAAGCAAATGGATGAGAGGGAGATCTTTCGTTCCTACCATTTGCATGTGTTTTAAGTCCTGTCAGTTTAACAGGGCACGCTTGACAGGGCATAAGAACGAGCAGAGAGAGAGAGCCGGCCGCGCGCGCGCACTCACCCGAGCGCTGTCTGCTCTCTCTCTCTCCGGCCGCGCATATTAATCAAAATCAATTAATACGATGGTGTCGGAAAAAAACTCTCCAGTGATGAAACGTTTTCTGTGTTGACAAATCTTGTGCGATATCCTAAACTGCCGAATGCATTGCTTGTTTTTTCTGTTTACATTTCATTGTGAATGCTGCTACGTCAGAGCGGCCAAAGGGTCAACAAGATTCCCCGTACTTTTTGACAAGCGTCCTTGACAGGGCGGCTATAGCTTTTTTGCAGATCAAGTCGGTGGCGGTGTGAACGTACAGTCAGCCGCCAGCTGCAGACCAACACACACTGCAGTGCTTCACGAAACTCCCTGCCAACTCCGAGAGGGCAAAAAAGAAAAAAAGAAAAAAACTCGGTCTATCGCTGCTTCATCGCCATGTAGCTTAGGGGAAGGACTATTATTCATTTAGAAAGAAGCACTTTATTTTCATAACTTGTTATTCTTTAAGTTACTGTGTCTGACTGAGAAATATAGATGTTTTTTTTGTCTTCACCGGTTGTGTTCTACATGATAATCGAATCGAATCGTTTTGAATCGAAAATCTTTTTGAATCGAAAATCGATTTTGAATCGAATCGTGGCCTCGGAATCGAATTGAATCGTGAGATGGTAAAAGATTCCCACCCCTAGGTTTCATTAAAACTATCTTGGTTGTATTTGTTGTGAAGATGAACGGGCTCATGGGTTTGAAATGACATGAGTAATCAATTTTCATTTTGGGTTGAAATATCCCTTTAAAAGGGCTGTATTCTACACAGTGTACACGTTTGGACCATTTTATTGGTTTCCCATCATGTTTGTTTGTCAAGTTTCTTGACATTACTCAAACTGCTGAATTTTTATTTATTTCTCTGCTGAAAGTGTACTTGTAGTTGTGTTATGGTCAGTTCTGTCTTGTTTTTCAGGTGGTGGTCATCACCACTAAGAGCGTTCCAGTAGTGGTGAAAAGGAGTGCCAGAGAGGTGTCCTTCATCATCAACAACGTTGATCGACGGGAAATGCGACGCAGCTCGCTGGTACGATGGGACACCAGCCTCGAGGATGTCCAGGAAGATTCTGACACTGAGGAGGGGGAGGATGAAGAGGGGAGTGAAATGGAGGACACCATACTGGACGCTGAGGAAGAAGGGAAAGAGACTGTGCTGCTTGATAAAGAGGTTTATGAGGTGAGTTTTGGCACCTTACACAGTAAGTCACATCTATGGTAATTTTTAGGTTTTGTCAAAATCAACTTCAACAAGCATCACACAAGATGTTTTTAAGAATTATTTTTGCTGCATGTTTTTATGTTTGTTTAACAATGAGGTTTCTGCATTAATATGTTTTGTGTTCGTATGTAAAGGCCCAGCTGCAGTTTATAGAGGGGATTCAGCAGCAGTTGAGGAAGGAGAAAGCAGAACACTTAGCTCTCGAGGCACATGTTCGAGATGAGGTTACAAAAGAGTTCTCTGAGCTGATTTCCCAGATGCATGAAGATTACAGGTCAGAGATCACAGGCTTCCGTGTTCAATTATGTGTAATTATAACAAATTACAGGTCCTGCTTTATGATGACCCTGACGGCTTTCTGTGTCTTTTTCTATTTTAGTGAGCGCATATCCAGAGAGAGGGAGCTGATTGAGGAACGGTGTGAAAGGAGACTGGAGATTCTCAAAAACTTGGTGGGAAAAACAGCTGTGGAGGACGACAGCATGGTTTCAGCTGTGACAAAATCAGAGGTTCTGATATGCTTTCAGAATCTATATTCAAGTTTATATAAATACTTTATTTGAAAGATGATCATATTTAATTTGGGAATAGTAATTGTAGTTGTGAATTTGTGTGTAGGAGGAGAACCATGTCTCTCTAGACGGCATGCTTGACTCTATGAGCAGTGACTTGGCAGAAATCAGACAGGATGCCCAGGTTGCCCAGTCTTGCTTGGTGACCTCTGACCCTAGAGTCTCTACAAAGCTGCATGACCTTGAGAAAAAGGTCAAAGAACTTTCAGAACTGCTCAGTGAAACTGAGAATCAGCTGTCACTCAAATCAAAGGGTGAGAAAACATTGCAGATGAGCTGACATACACCAAATCTCCACCTGCAAACTTCCACAGAAATATGCTGTGCATCCCCTACCCCTTGTTTGATAAATACTTTTCTCAATTTAGGGTTCCCACTGTTCTGGAGAATCTGAAAATTTCAGGGAATTAAAAAAAAAAAATTCCCTTCCAAAAGTTTAAGTCTTAAAAGGTTTACATTTTTATAACATTCTTCAGCAAGAAAATGCTTTTTGTGAGACAAAAAAGAAAAAAAGTAATTGGAAAAGTCATGGAAATTCATTGGCCAGAAAGTGTGGGAACCCTGTATTATGAGACGCAGATGCTTTTATTGTAAAACTGTAACCACAATACACTTGCTTAGTGTTCATACTCCAACTTACCAGGCTTCCTAATCACTTGATCTAACATCAAGCCCCATACTCCCTCACAGAGCTGGAAACCCAGAGCCAAATGTCAGATGAACTGAAGGAGGTTAAGAAGGTAAAACTGACATTGTAAAATGCCTCTGCCTTTTTAACACGCAATATGAAGTCTAGACTGTGAGGTTATGCTATGCATCACTGCGGGTTTTGCATAAGCAAGCAGCATTTTTTTTCTTCAGAAATTGTAAAAAAAAAAAAAAAAAAATTATAGTGAAGCTCTGGCTTGTTCTGTTGCTTTTAGGCTCTGGAGAGCCATAGGCAAAGGGAATGGGATCTGAGTGAAATGTGCAGACAGAAGGATGAGATGGTTTCTAAACTCCAGACAGCTCTTGACCAACATGTAGAAAACATGGATCAGGATGTGAGTGTGAACATCTAGGCATTGTTTTCCAATGTTCAAATGAATTGGATGTACACTACCTTTCAAAAGTTTGGGGTCGGTATGATTTTGAAAGTAGTCTCTTATGCTCACCAAGCCTGCATTTATTTGATAAAAAAAAAAAAGGAAAATTGTGAAATATTGCTTAATTTGAGCAGTTAACTGTTTTCTAGTTTAATATATTTTAAAATGTAATTTATTCCTGTGAAAGCAAAAGTGAATTTTCAGCAACCATTATTCTAAAGTTCAGTGTCACACTATCCTTCAGAAACCATTCTAATATGCTGATTTGGTAATATGCTGATTTGCCCCCAGGATTCTTTGAATATAAAGTTCAAAAGAACAACCTTTATGTGAAATGGAAATATTTTATAATGTTATAAATGCATAAAGGTGAATAAATTAAAAGTATTAATACAAAATATAAAAAAGACAAACTTTTGAACAGTAGTGTGTCTTTTGGTAATGGTTAAAACTATATTTTGTCCCAAAGAAAAATTCTGTCATTATTAACTCATCCTTTTATGGTGTTGATCCTATTTGGAGCTTGACAGCCCATTGTCACAATAAACCGTTGTGTAGAAAATATCTATATGCAATCTAAAATAATTTTTCCTCAAAACAAGTAAAATATTGGTTTAGAACGACATACGGATGAGAAAGCGATGACAGAATTTTGGGTGAACTGTTCCTTTAATATAGTTCCTACCTGATTCAAATTGTAGCTTTTTCTTTTCTTCTCTTTTGTTGTGGATATCTAGAAAACTCAAATTGACTCCATCAAAAAGGAGATCATCCAACTTAAAAACAATTGTACCTGCTCAGAGCAGCGGCCCAGCGCCCGGACTGAAACCAGAAAGCGGCGCCAGGAAGGGGAGGGGCTTGATGGACAGCCCCCACTCAAGAAAGGTATAGACTCCGTCCCAGGTGCTGAAAAGTGCCTCCCAGCTTTTGTCACAACCAGAGGGGCCGGCCGAGAGAATCGGGTCAAAGGACGACGATACCTCCACAGTCGAAAAAGGCTCTCAAGCATAAAGAAATAATCATTATAAATGTTTTTTTGTTTTTTTTTTTAGAAAAAGTTACCACAGTGCATGATAAGCCCTGTATCTCAAAGTACTTCTGTGAAGTGTATTGTTTTTATGAGCTCAACTGAATAAAGAAGCGTATTCATTTTACACATGGAGAGCATTGCACAAAATTAAAAGCACTGTAAGCCATATAAGGGGGGCAAAGGATGCTTCACTTTAATATAAATAAGAATGAGAGTAAAAGAAATGTAATTATAGTATGAAAGCATCCCAGACTCATGAGGTGTTTCCTGTGCATAAATGGGAGGCTCTCAAGACTGAGTGATTTCACATTTAAATGCCCCTCTTTCATCTTCAGAATGAAATCAAAATGAAAATTAATTTTACGCCCCATGTGTAAGTAGAGACTAGTGCAATTTAGATTAAATAATTACTGGCTTTGGTGCTACGCCAGTAGCAATACATTTTAAATACCTGGTTGTACCAAACTATTTTTTAATGCTGAAGCAATATTTAAATTAAAACTATTTATATTAAGCACACATAAATATTGTATTATTGCATGTCACAGACACTTCACAAGATTTACACATTTTATATATGCCTTTTAAGTATTTTCAAAGCTCTTCATTCTTCATAGGTCCCCTGGAGGACTTTAAAGTCCAAGATGATGTTGCAGATAATGAGTCTCAAGACTCCGCCCTTCTTGAGGTCAAAGGTCAGCTGGAGTGTTGCCTTGCTGACTCCAAACAAAAAGACAAGCAGATCACAGAACTGGAGCAGGAATGCCACACATTAGAAGTGTGCATACAAGATCTGAAGTCTAAACTGGAAGAGAGAAATTCACAGGAACATAGTCCATCAGAGAAGCTTTGTCAGACATCTTTGGAAACCAAACGTATGACAACGGCAATGGATTGCAGGAATTTGAAGGAAGAAGTTGTGTCTAGTTATACCAACACTACAGAACTTTTGAAAGGTGTGTTTCAAGAACTTTCAGCTGCCAATTCACAAATGGCTACGCAAGATCAGGAACTGGGAGAAAAGAGCAAACACATCTTGACTCTTGAACAGGAAATTACACTACTAAAACAGGAGGCTGAATCCTTTGCTTTGCTTCAGTCTAAAAATATATCAGCTGACTGTGATGACCTAAAAAAAGTCAACTCTGACCTGCAGGCCGAGGTTGCCACCCTTCGTGGTGTCAAAGCTGAACTAGAGAAGAAGATCGGATCCCTTCAGAAAAAGGCAGAGAAAGATACGGCTCTTTTGTCTAAAGATGGGGAGGTGGGGCTGACAAACCCTAACACTCTTGGATCTAAAAGCAGGGAGATCGATAGTGAAATAAACATGCTGTCTGAAAAGGAGGCTGAACTTGCACAGAGGGAGAAATCCCTAGCATCAAAGGAGGCTCAGCTTTCAGTTTTGCAGAAGAGACTGAAGGAAGCACAGGATCGTCTGGAGGAGGAGGAGACACAAGCGGTGCAAGAGGCGCGCAGGAGGGAGGTGGAGAGAAGGAGAGAGCTGCTGGCTGTGGCAGAGGAGGCCATCGCTCAGAAAGATGCAGATCTACAGAAGAAACAAGAAGAGATTAACCGGTCAGTTATTTTCCTCTTGAACTATAATACAGTTTCCTAAAACACAAGTAACATTAAACCACCATACAAAATAAGTCCAATTTCATTACTGTTTCCAAACATATAATTCATTATTTTTGTATTTTGCACATTTTTTATTTATATCCAATACCATTCAAAAGTTAAAAGAAATGAATACTTGCCATTCAGCAATGATGCATTAAATTAGTCAAAAATGACAGTAAAGACCTTTACATTGTTACATTTTAAATTAATGCTGTTTTTGAACTTTTCATTCTTCAAAGAATCCTGACAAAAAAAGTGTCATGGTTTCCACAAAAATGTCAAGTAGCGCAACTATTTTCCAATAATATTACAATTATTTCTGGATGATCAGTTGATACGGAAGACTGGAATAATAACTGTTAATCAGCTTTGCCATCATAGAAATAAAACATTTACACATTAAAATAGAAAACAGTTGTTTTAATGTTTCACAGTTTTACTGTTTTTATATATATATATATATATATTAGTTTTCATCAAATAAATGCACCCTTGGGTAAGCATAAGAGACTTCTTACAAACTTTAGAATGGTAGATTTAAAAAAATATGTAAAATACAAATAAATTATTATTATATTAGGACTGCTACCACTAGTGGTGCAGAAATCAGACAGTTCACCTGTAAATGTTTCTTAGAATTTAAATAAATTGCTTTTAATGTTGATTCCTTGTAAAACAAAGATTTATGTCTTTGGAACTGACTTTAATGGTGTTGTTAGGCATTAGCAGCTTTTGTATAAACAGTGATGATTTGTTTGATTACTAAGTGATCAGGAAAGCATTAAATGGTTTGAGAAAGTTTTGTGCTCAAGATTGCTGCTTTTGTTAGATTAATTATCATCCCAGTTGAAAGCCTTTTTGTTGTTTGTTTGTTTGTTCTTTCTGAATAAGCATGAAAAGACAAGTATATTCGTAACGGGGATTATGTGTAGACTATTCTGTCAGATTGATGGTCTATTTTTTAAGTTTTTAACTAGTTGAACAACATAGATTTTTCATTAGCTGATGCCAATATCTAGAGAGCAGGGTGGGTAATAAAATACCCATATATAATACAATCCATTAGTTGAAAATGAGAATCTGGAACTAACCAAAATGGAAAGATAAGGCAAAAAGAAATCTCTTAATTGTCCAAGAATACTGGCCAAAACCTGGCCAATTAATCAGACAACAATTTATCAATAACTTTGTCTCAGATTTTTTATTTTTTATTGTTATTCATTTTGTGTGTATGTGGTTTTTCATCTCTCAGGTTAAAGGAGGAGATTAAAACTATCGAGTGTAAAATGAGCAGTCTGGCTGTTGATCTACGCAGAAGGGAAGATGATTCATCTGATCTTCGGGAAAAACTTGGTGACTCGAAGAAACAGATTCAACAGGTCCAGAAGGAGGTGAGAACTCACTCTTCACTCATTCAAGCGTCTTTACTGCCCGGGCTGAAACGTGTCAGAGCAGAGATTGAATTGAATCGAATCTAACTGTTGCTGACCTGTGCTAAAACTCCATATGTTGTTTGATATAGATCTCCTCCATGCGAGATTCTGAGAAATCTCTACGACTGAAGCTCAGTGATCTAGAAAAGATTAAAGCGCAGCTTCAGAATGAGATCGCCAACAGGGACCGCATCATCAACCAGCTGAAAGCTGTAAGCCCCAGCCAGCGATGAATACCTAAAACCACAAAGAGGGAAACATTTACTGAAATTGATTGACTTGAATATTTTCTCTTTCTTCTAAAACAGGAACGATCCTCTGAATCTAAGTCAAATGCGAATCTGCTGCTCTATCAGAAAGCATGTAAAGGTATTGTTTGTTTACTTCCATGTATCTGTGTGAGTGTGAGCAATAATGGATGTAATTTATTTTTAAGTGCTTAATTAAATGTGTGGCAACACAGTAATGAATGTAAATTTTTGTTGATGGTCTCTGCAGATTTGCAAGAGCGTGAGCATGTTATTGAAAACATGCGTTTAGCTCTGACAGAACAGGAGGAAACACAGACACAGCTGGACCTGGAGCTGGACAACAGAGAGACTCAGATAAATGAGCTCACTCAGGGTATGATTACATGGACAATATTGCATTCATGATACATTTATGTACTGTAATAATACATAATACAATTAAAAAAGGATTATACACAGAAAAATAGTTGAATGTGTATATGAAAAATGTATTTCAGCGTTGCTTGTTCTAATGTAATAATTATAAAAAATAAATAAATAAGAAAGTTCACATTTTAGGTAACAATTTAAATCAAGTTAAAGTTTAATAGAAAAATTAACATTTCAACAATTTCTGAACTATACTAGTATTTGGTGTGTCCTCATTTAGCTTTATTGACCGTAACATTTAATTATGTTCTCAATAATGGTTTGATGTGGTTGAAAGATCATCTTGTTCTATGGAAACAAGAGCATCTGTACGAGAGTTCACATGACCAATGTCAAAAATGAGATTTGATTGTGACCTAGAATAAGTGCACAATCTTAAATATTTCTTATACTTGTTCATCATACAAAAATATGGTTTAAATTAAAAACCTTTATATTTATGAATTCATGGTAGATATTGAATCCCCGTTTTTTCAGTATGGTCTCAGATTTTTGACATCACTGTATTTATTTTCAGAATTGGTGAGGTTGAGAGCAACGCTCCCTGAACAGAGGAACAGGAGTGATTCTAGACCGATCTCTGATGACGTTTTACAAGCCAAACAACAGACCACTCAGGCCCAGGAGAGCTTGCAGGTCTGGTGTCCAAAAGTTTTCTCAATTTCTCTTCAACTGTAAGAAAAAATGTGTGCTTATGGTCTTATAGTGTGGTTGTTCGGTATTCATGTTTGTAGCTGGCCAATGAGAAGCACCAGGCAGAGCGCAGGAAGTGGATGGAGGAGAAGTTGGCTCTGATTGGTCAGGCTAAAGAGGCTGAGGAGAGGAGAAACCAGGACATGAGACGATTCGCTGATGATCGAGAACGGCATGCCCGCCAACAGGCTGAAATGGTAAAGAGCAGTGTGAGTTTCCAGAGACAATATCAGACAAGTATTTTAGTTAAAGAGAGAATGACTCTCTTGATACATGTCAATTAGGAGTCTCTGGCTGCATGTCTTGCTGCTCGTGATGAAGAGATGGAAAGCTGGAGAAAAGAGAGAGACACACTTGTCTCTGCTCTGGAAGTTCAGCTGAAGAAACTTATCATGTCCAATGCAGAGAAAGACCAACAGATCAAGATCCTACAGTCCAGTAACACTCCCCAAACACCAGAGGTCAGTGTCAGTTACAGATCTCACCATCTACACAAACTCTTTAAAAAAAATTGGATCAGTAAGAATTTTTCTTTTGAAATAAATACATATTTATTACAGCTAGAATGCATTAAAGGGTTAGTTCACCCAAAAATGAAAATTCTGTCATTAATTACTCACCCTCATGTTGTTCCAAACCTGTAAGACTTGCGTTCATCTTCGGAACACAAATGAATATTTTTGATTAAATCTGAGAGCTGGATCACTCCTCCATAGGCTTCTATGGGATCGAAACTTGCCGGCCCAGAAAGTTAATAAAGAAAATGTTTAAAATAGTCCATGTGACTACAGTGGCTCAACCATAAGTTTATCAAGCGACGAGAATACTTTTTGTGCGAAAAAACAAACAAATATAACGACTTTACTAGAACGTAGGCTCACTATTGGTCGATGCTGGTCATGCGTGATGCGTGTGACGTACAACACAGAAGCGCTGCGCTGTTACACTACGTGAACTCACTCAGAGGCCCACACGGAAGAAAATTAATAGTTGAATGAAGTCGTTATTTTTGTTTTAAATATATCTGTTACACTGAATGACAATATTAATTTCCTATTAACTGTTCGACTATGAGGCAGTCCAGATTTGTTTACAGCATTACAGTGTCATATCACTCACATCAGCAGAACTTCAAAGAGCCATACAGCTCTTTTGAAGCCAAGCAAATCTAATAAAAATGACACAATTCAGAAGTTATTTTTAGCTGGACTAAAGCTGAATGGGATCTCTGTCCCGTCAGAATTTTTTAATAATATGGAGGCTTAATAATGTAGCCTATGTGTCTATCATCTGGATGTGATGTATACACGCAGAACCTTATAATTGTCAACAATAGTAAAAAGTAGTTTCTGAAAAAAGATAAACAGCAAAAGCTAAACTAATAGCTGGTTTACCAATTGATTGTTTGCTATATTGTTGTATAATTCATTCCTTCATAAATTTTTCCTTACATAAAGTGATATTTTAACACTCTTAGGAGGTCACTGAGGACAGCAGGACCGAGGCACTGCAGGCAGAGCTGACTGCAAAGGACGCAGAGATCCAGAAACTGAAGGAACGGCTCAGTGTCAGTGTCATGGACGGCAGACTTCGCAGAAACTCATCAACCCAGGTCAGAAACACGTGTTTTATTACTGCCAATTCACCCGTTAACTTTGATGATTCATTAAAGTCTGCATATGACAAATATAATCACTGTCAAAAGACTGAAGTGGCTTTATTCTGAATGTTGGCATTTGTACAAAACACACTGCTAAGTAAAGTGTGTTGTCCTTCAAACAATCGTTTTTATTTTATATAATTCACCTCAGATGAGCTGAGTTCACTGTATGCTAGGAGGAACTGTCGTATGAATTCGTATGAATTGAGCTTTTATATGGATTGTATAATTATAGTCAGAATAGAAACTGGCCTTTGTTACTTTCTACTTCTTGGTACAGTACATCAATGCCTTCCAAAGAATCGTCTGCCCAAACTGATTTGAACTCTTGTAATCATTCAGGGAGCTTTCAATCTATATTTGTACCAACCTCTGGTAATATTTGTTGTTTATTAGACATGGCTGTGTAATTAAATTGAGTTGGGTAATTATATAGTGAGTGAGGAATGTTTATTGACTGTCTCTTAATTGTTGTGCTAGACGATGGAAGAAGAATTGTCTGATGTGAAGCCTCTGGACACCAGTACACTCAAAAACACGAGCAGAAACAGAGGATCTGTTACCAGTCAGGTAAAACAGAAATACACCCTACCTGGTTATCATTCATGAAATCATTGTGTTATCATTGTGAAAATGGTGAATCACTCACAATTACCTTCTGTTCTATTTGTTATTTTAGCTTTTAATTTAGTTGATACCTGTTTTATGCATTTAGCAGATTGAATTATTTTGACAATTCTAAAACAGACCTGCATATTAATGTCTCTTAGTTTTAAACGATTCATCTGTCAGTAACAAGATAAAATTGGATAACACTTTATTTTAGGGTCCAATTATCACTATTAACTTGTTGCTTATTAGCATGCATAATACATTAGTGTCTTATTCTGCATGACCATATTCTACATATCTTAATCCTACCCAATAACTAAACTTAACAAACTTACTTTACTAAGAATTAATAAGCAGTAATTAGGTGTTATTTGAGGCAAACGTAGTTACCGGTAATAGCTAGTTAATGGTGAGAACCGGATCCTAATTTAAAGTGTGACCAAAAACAAGGAATAGTATTATGAACTAACAATTAAAGGTAGGGTAGGTAGGATTTATATAAAAACTTTTTACCAAATTTGATTAAACTTTCTATATATATCAATGCATAATTAAAATGTAAGTACTCTGATAAAAAGAGTATAAAAATCGAGTGACTCTAGACCGTTTAATCTTCATTAAACACAGCTCATTATTTCCATTCGGGACGAATCACAGGATTGGCTTGTGCGACTGTCACTCTCCGTCGCCATGACTACCGCCGTTATTACTGGCTCTGCCCACGTGCGCGCAGTCGCGCACCCGTTTTTAGGTGGGAGTGAATGGAATTAATGAGCTGTGTTTAATGAAGATTAAACGGTCTAGAGTCACTCGATTTTTATACTCTTTTTATCAGAGTACTTACATTTTAATTATGCATTGGTATATAAAGACAGTTTAAACAAATTTGAATAAAAGTTTTTTTTAGACAATTCTGACCTACCCTACCTTTAAATAAAGTGCAATAAAGTAATTTGTTGCAACATATTTCTAATTTAAATAAATGCTGTTCTTTTGATCTTTCTATTCATCAAAGAAACCTGAAAAAAATTCTCAATTTCCACAAAAATATTAAGCAGCTCAATTGTTTTCAAAATTGATAATAATAATTTTAGATGTTTCTTGAGCAGCATATTAGAATTATTTCTGAAGGATCATGTGACACTGAAGACTGGAGAAATTATGCTGAAAATTCAGCTTTGCATCACAGAAATAAATTAAAATATATATATATATTTTAAAGTTTTTTTTTTTAAGTATAATAATAATTCACAATATTACAGTTTTTCTGTATTTTTATCAAATACATGCAGCCTTGGTGAGCATAAGAGACTTCTTTCAAAAATTTAAAAAACTGACCCCAAACTTTTGAACCTGTTAAAATATTGTTCACTGTTATTTCATGATAATTAATGTGTTCACAAATGTTGTCTCAAATCTACAGACCATTATATCATCCATCCAGGCTGATATTTGGCTTCTTTAGGTTATCAGCATTTGGCCAATGGTTGTGCTTGATTGGCCACTTAACAATAATGGCCATCCCGTGTCAGTTCGGACAGCCTTGCCATTAGATCTTTTATTTACACATTTTAGTGAGATTTCATTCGTTTACTTGTTGTGGCACCTCTCGTGTTACATCTCGTTAGATTAATTTGTTGTGTTTGCTAATTTTTTATAAAAAGGGTTAAAAGTGATAGATATATAAATGCACATATTTCTCAGTCCATTGATTATCAAGTTGATGATAATAATCTTCATATCGCAGACTTCGACCGCTAGCTGTCCGCTGGTGCTAGATTCATCAGTGATCTCCACGGAAACAGGCAGACATTCCAGGTTTCCACGGCCTGAGCTGGAAATTTCCTTCAGCCCTCTGCAGCCGGATCGTTTCGCTCTCAAGCGGCAGGGAGAGGACTCCACCGTTACTGTTAAAATCTCCCGACCTACTCGCAAGAGGAAGAGCGGGGAGATTGAGAAGGTGAGAAATGAATCCGATGGAGGGGGGGTTTAGAAAATGGTTCTTAGTTCACATAAAGTGATATGAAGTGCTGTGACTGGAATGACCTGCAATCATCTTGTGCTTGAGCGAAAATGTCTAATCTTTTTGATTTCTAGCCTTAAAATCATGGGGAATTTTGTAGAATGTTAGTTCAGATTTATCACACAAAGTTAACTCCTCTTTCTCTCTAGTTGATTTTTTACTTTAATTTACTTTAAAACCTTAATTGTTTTTAAATTATTATTTTTTTAATATAAAATCCATTGACCATCTGCTGCTGACCTAATCTGCACAGCCAGTAGTATCCCTTTAATTGTCCTAATTACTCATTAACAAGGCTCTAATTTTGCTCACTTACACTTAACGATCAGTGTTCATTGTGCGTGGGCAAGAAAAAGGCAGTCCTATTAAGCATAAAGTTCTGAGCATGAGAATATATTTATGTGTGTGGTTGAGTGTGCCTTGGCCTAACCTCACACTCTCTCCAGGCAACTTAAACACTTGCGGATACTTGCTCTGGGAGCTATAACAATAATTATAGAATACACAATAGGTTTATAGATTTTTAAAACCTGTTTATTGAAATTTAATTGTGTGGTTCAGACAGAGGGATTACCAATGCACAAATACAAATCGACCATAAATGCTGACTAAACAGGGTGTTAACATTTTATTATAACACTTAAAAAAGTTAGCCATGCACAGAGTCTGTAGTCTAGGTAGGTTGTGCTATTCTCTCAAAACACTGCAGTGAAGATGTAGTTGCACTCTGAAAGAATGCTCTTCACTCGAAATAAGTGACCTCTTATTGTCAAAGAATCTTGTGCTCTCACGCCGGTTGCCCCTGGCAACAGAGTCACGCTCCCTCATGCTCTGTAGCTGCTAATTGTTGGAGAGTTTTGTAATTGAATGGCACAAACCATTTTATGGCGCTTCTATTCACTTGAAGCAGAAAGGAGGCAGGAGCAGCGTGGTGAAAAAGAAAGCTTTCTCTGAACCCAGTCCTCAGGTACCCTCTTCCTGTTTAATCCTACTTCAACAGCTGTTCCACCTTCGGGACTCCTAATGGTCTGGAACCAGACATTCACAGAGCCAAGGCACTAAGGGTCATGTTCATTTCGTCAGGTTAACCCACAGAGCTGGAGATTAGAAGTATAAATCCATAAATTATGTGATTTCTTTTTTGCCCTCTGAAATTTTCCTCCACACCAAATTAATTTGAGCAAGTCTGTGTGATGCAAGTGTCCCATTAAATAAGATACTGGCAGAGCTTGTTTTTTTAATCCTTTAATTCTTTACCTTCTTAACCCTTTAAAGTTCCTAATAAAGTTTTTGTGACCATCTTATCCAGGCCATTTGGTTAGAGTTCCTGATGGTAGAAATGCAGCTTTTGAGTCATTATCCCTGAAGCCTTTGATGCATCAAAGAAATAATAACATTCCTATCGAGGTGGGTGTGTAAATGGAGTGGGTTTTGCTATGTGGTTTTACAGATCCATTATGGTGATATTGTCTGTAAGAGCTGTCCATGCCCTCGGTGGCAGGGCTTTTTTTTTTTTTTTTTTTTCATGATGCATAAATGACAAATGCTTTGGGAGATAATGCTCTGTAGAACTTAAAATAGACCTATAATTCATCATTCACCCATAAAATCCTCAAGGTCATGACTTTTCACATATAATTGGGGGAAATCATTGTAATCGTGTGATACGTTCACCCTCGACACCTCTAAATTATTGTAATTACACTTTCCCATTTCACGGCAGGGAAACACCAGCACCTGACTTCAGAACAAGCCATCAGTCTTGATTTTCAGTCAGTTTGTTTCCCTGCGATGCGATTGAACGGTGAATGACTTGGCAGGTTCCTGGGAGTCAGGGCATTAGTCTGCTTTTAATGCGAGCTTGCCAGTCGGAGAGCAGGTGACAGGTGTGACAGACAGAGATCCGCCCCGTTTAGGCTGGCGGGTGTTACGAGCGTGGCATTGGCTGTCACATGCAATGTCACAGATGCAATCTTGTTGTCTAGAGAGAGAGAGATAGTGACAGGAAGGGAGTGATGGAGGGAGAATGCAGAATGGTTGGAGTGAGAGAAAGGAAGAGACTGAAACTGATGAGTCACTGGAGAGAGACTTAGAAGTCTTTCAGACTGAATCATTTATTTATTCTACAGATTTGAATATTTTTCACGTAGCATTTGTTCTTGCGTGTATAAAAGAGGGATCGGACAGATGCTCTGCTGTCTTATTAAAGATGCTTTAATACACTGCACTCTTGGCACTAGATCTGTCAACTAATCCTCAGGGGTTTGTGCTCTTTTGAGTGTCAAGAATTAAACCGTCACTCTTTCCAGCTGACCTGAAACCAATTTGTGTTTTGTCAGTAGGGATTAAAGATTCAGATTATTTAGATACTCAGTGCTGTGTGTTTCTCCAGATGCATTTAGCATTGTAAAATTGCCTGCTGACCTGATCATCAGCAGAGGGTTAATTAACCACGGTGACTGGGTAATTGTTTTTTCCTTAACTAGCTCATCAGTGATCATCATAACATCCATCACATCTTATATGACCAATCACAGCCAAATATTAAGATTCAACTAAGGCCTGTTTCACTGTCTGTGGTGTGTGTAGGCTACTGCACATGTTAATTTTGAGGTTAACAGCACATTTTCTGCAATTTATGCAGGCAATCATTTTCACATGATTGGAACAAACCCTTTTATTCCGTATATTTGACTGAATTCAATTTATAGCTACACTTTGGGGTTTGGGTCCAGTGTAGATGTATGACCATTTTGTATGTAAACTACTGTTCAAATGTTTGTAAGATTTTTTTTTTTTTTTTTTTTTTTAGTAGTCTTTATGCTCAAGGCTGCAATTATTTGATTAAGAATACTGTTAAAACTGTAAAATTGTGAAATAGTATTTCAAATAACTGTTTTCTATTTTAATATATATTTCAATTTCAGCTTAATTATTTATGTTATAATATATATCACTTTTTTTGTGGAAACAGTGATGAATTTTGTCAGGATTCTTTAAAATAGAAAGTTCAAAAGAACAGCATTTATTTGAAGAGAATTGACTGGTAACCATATAATAAATATTTGACTGTCGCTTTGGATCAATTAATGCATGCTTGCTGAATTAAACACAAAATCTTTCTGACCCTAAATATTTGAACGGTATTGTATAAAAATCAGTAGTTCTAAATCTGATGTCCATCCTCATCCTCACTTCCAATAACCATTTTACAAAATAATAGGGTTTACTACAATAAATATTTAATCTTGTAAGCCAGAAATCACTTTTTCTGTAGAGTCATTGATCTGTTACACAGCAGAAACACTGTTAGTGTGGAAGCGCAAAACAAGCCTGCTGTTGTTGTTTTGCTCACGCTTCGCAGACACAAAATGTGTGAAACAGGCCTAAAAGAAACCAAAGCATTTATGTTAGCCTTCCCAACTCCAAAATATTTGCTTACTCTTGCACTTTGCTATTCCTCAGGATGGGATGGAAAGGGAGAACATTAGGAATACAAGGAGTAGAATGACTCCTCGCCTAACACCTCATCAGGAAGAGGTGAGTTACAACACATTTTAACATTGAAGTAAATGTATTAAGAAATGTATTCTATGATAATGACCAGTGAAATCACTCTCACAGTATATGATACTGAGATTCTTGTCTAGACCACTGTAAATAATTCGGTTTTAAAGTAGAAATCAGGTAGAAGGTTGAAGTATGGAGAGGAGTTCAGAGAGAAAAAGGCTCTGCAGAGTCAGAGTCACTGCATCACACACTCAAAGACTTTGATTGGGAGAATCATGATTCCTGATCCTATCAGTATTGAGTGATTACAGTGACTGATGAACTCCCTCCTCATAGCCCTCAACTTCCCAGGAGTCAAACCAAAGAGGGAAAAAAGACAAAACGATCCATAAGATTGGAGATTTTCTTCAGGGCTCTCCCACCTTTCTTGGAAGTAAAGGTCAGGATTAGGTTTATTCTATCATTATTACCCTTTAGTTAATTTCTAGACTGTGTCTTACTCTGGCATCCTATTTGTTTATCTGACAATCAAAATCTTTCTCTGTCTCAGCAAAGAGGATCATGGGATTGATGAGCGGAAAGTCCCCTGATAGCGGGACGATGTCTCTAAAGTTTAAATCCAAACGAAAACATGACAGACCAGAAATCTCCTCCCCAATGGACATACCGGCCCATCAGGTACTGTAATGGTAAAAAAAAAGTTTGGGGTCTGTAAGATTTTTTTTTAAAGAAGTCTCTTGCGCTTTTTTGATTCTTTATTCAAAAAATTATTTTTCAGGATTCTTTGATAAATTAAGGTTCAAAAGAACCTTTTGAATATGTGGTCCATATGTGACCCTGGACCACAAAACCATGGGTAATGGGTAATTGTTTTTTAAATTGAGATGATATATATCTGAAAGCGGAATTAATACGTTTTACGTTTTTTTGATGTATGGTTTGTTATGATAGGACAATATTTGGCCGAGATACAACTATTTGTATCAACTATCTGGAATCTTATGGTGCAAAAAAAAAATCTACATATTGATCAAATCACCTTTAAAGTTGTCCATTTCTGTTGGCGATTGTGCTGCATTTCCTACCTGATATTTTTAAGGTAGGAAATTTACAAAATATCTTCAAGTCATGATCTTTACTTAATATCCTAATGATTTTTGGCATAAAAGAAAAATCGATAATTTTGACCCATTCAATGTTTTGGTGGCTATTGCCACAAATAAACCCGTGCGACTTATGGCTGGTTTTGTGGTCCAGGGTCACATATTTGAAATGGAAATATTTTGCAAAAATGTGTCTTTAATGCCATTTAATATCCTTGCTGATTAAACTTGTTAATTTCTTTTTTTTTTTTTATCTTACTGACCCAAAATCTTAATGACGTGATAATGTACTTTATATACATAAATATCCATGTTTTCAATTATTTTAAATGTAAAATTACATTCTCAGTAACAGCTGACATTTGACCTTTCTTATAGATCATTGGCCGAAATCCAGGGGAGAAAGAGAGTGAAAACCTTATCAAGAAACGTCTTCGTACTAGGACTGCTAAATGAGCTGGAAGGAAATGTATTTTACTGTAATGTAAATGTATGTCTTTTTTCTTTTTTGTATTTTAAATCAAACTAGTCTTTATAGTCTTTTTCTTTCAATCTGATGCACTTTTAATACATATCTATTGTTTATTAGTCAAATTCTCTTTTTACTTTTTATCAAGTATGGCACATAATAATATATTATCCTGGAAAGTAACTAACACTTGTGCCGATTTTAATGGCAAGTTGAAATGATGGACAGTTATCATAAGCTCATGTATGGTGGAATGAACAAATTTTTTGCTGCTAGAGTTAGAATGAAAGTTCAGAAATCACTACTGCACGTTTCTGACACAAGTTTTCGCTGTACATTTAAACCACGGTTATTCGTTTACATTGTGCTTATGCTCCCTGCAAATGAATGCAAAATGGTTGTTTCCCTCTAACCACTTTTTGTTTTTTCAAGAGTTAAAAATGCACACACGCAAAATATAGCACAAAGTTATTGTGGGGTTTTTCCCCACTTGTCAACATTCTTTTTTTTTTCTGTGTTAATCACCCTGTCACAAACCTTTAATATGTGCCACTCACTTGATAAAGACTCTCCATTACCATGTCAGTAATGCCGTGTGCCAGATGCCTAATGAAACCCAAAGGACTATTCGTTTGAATTACTGAACAAATGTTTATGTAACAGACGGGTAATTGAATTTCCCGATCGCAGTATGCGGCCCGGTGCTCTTATCTAAGATGACATGAAAGGGGTGAGGGGAAGGGTGAGGAACTGGGAACAGGTCTATGTCTTTGTTGGCACTGAATGACAGGATGTGAACGGGGTGGCTGCTTGCAATGAATCATGGTTGTGAGAGTGTCGGAAGTGTGGGAGCATGTGGTGAAGACAAAATGGAGGAGTGAAAACCGACTGTGTGAGGAGGAATAAAGAGAGATGAAGAAAAAACATACAGAATGAGTCACGTGCAGCCAAGCTGTGCTTGTGCAGGTCATTGTTGCACAATTTACTTCTCATGTTATAATTGTGTGACCGTTAGGAATGAGGTCTGAAAAACTTTATTCAGAGTCTGTTTTGTTTACATGCCCTTATATATATTTCCTTCCTGTCCACTTCCGCACATCACAAGTGCATGATGTACTACATTTGGATTGTTATGTGCTTCCTATTGTAGTGTCAAGAGACCGACAGTAATCATAAGTTTTGATTGGCACAAGGGAAGTCATTGTTCCTATCATTTGATTGCGTCACTTAATTGACGCAATGACACAAAGTCTAGTCTTTTTATTTTTTGTTCCATTTCCTTTTGGTCTTGTTCCTCTATGCAGAAAACAGCAGGGAGGCATGAAAGCATCAGCCTGATCCAAGGCATCGAAGCCTGGTAAACAATGCCGTAATAATCATCTGCTGCACCTATAATTTAGAGCAGAAAATTACCACATGATTTGAAATGATAAACAGGCAGAGTGCAGCTCTGGAGACCGAAGAATTTAGAGAGCCTGGAATGGGTCTAATTGCTTGGCTTCATCAGGAGATGCGCTTTAAATAGGTTTGAGACAATGTAGTGAGACCGTCGAGAGGAATGCTCTGTGAAGATTTCCACTTAGTGTATCTGATTGCTTTAATCCAAACAGTTTGTTCAGACGGCGAGAAAATTGGCGTGCAATCCATGCGCCATCTTGCCCTAAATGTGCCTGGTTGAGGATTTTTATTTCTTTAGCTGGACTATGTAGGCTACTGTTTAAATAAAGTTTCATATCCTACAACAACTTAGTTAGCCTACACAAAATAAGATGTAAAAGGTTTTTAGAAAATAAATGACCAGCATTGAATCAGGGAAACTTGAGTTGGAAAAGATAGAGGAACCTCATGTGCATTTTTTTTTTTACTTTATTTTTCTTTAGTTATATTTCTTTTAAAATATGCATTTCTTAACCACTATTTAAAAAGATGGCGCTACATTAAAATACCATAGCTCATGTTTCCATAGAAAAAAATAAAAGCTCAACGAGTTTTTATTAAAACTTCGTAACTTGACCCTTTGTCTTGTTAAACTTGTTTCCACCACGGAATAAAAAAAAGTAGCTAATTGCGACTTTTTAATTTCACAATTCTGAAATTTTCCCTCGTCTTTTCGATATCACAATTAGGCATACTTTTTTTTTTTTTTTTTTTTTTCGTGGCGAAAGCAAGCTATGCGCGAGACGCGGCCCAACAGGACATCCTGTTCAGGTTTACACGATGGAAAAATAATGAATTCTGTGTGTGAACCGGTTTTCATACTGCTGTGTGCTACATTTTCTGTGGTGAAATTGAAGGCTAGGTAAGTGGAACTCTATTTTAGCCTATGAAAGTATGAGCCTTTTTCAGCTATAGGCACAGCAGCTATTGAAGTGCTTAAGTTGCTTTTATTTTTTTCCACACATCAGAAACACATTTGTGTTGTTGTTGTTTTTTTAAAGCATTTAGCACCTGCTGTTAAACACTTTTCACACCTCCAGCACCCTACAGTTGCAAGTGATTCTGGACTATTTACTGTACAAACATAGGCTAATGGATTTATCATGTAGGATGTTGTGAGGGTAATGACCCTTGATCAATGTAGGCTTACATGCTGGTCCTTTTATCACATCACACCTGCAGCCCACCAAATGAATCTATTTTAGAATTGCATGATGCTCCTAATTGCAATGGTGTTAATAGCCTATCTTTCCAGTTTAAATAACGTTTTCTAACACAAATTTCCAAACTCTGAATGTACAGACCAGTGCATCACTGTGCAAACTAAGATAACCCAGAGAGGCAACAAACTCTGTCACCTTTCATTTTCCTCCTCACTTCATTCTGATATTGTTCGATAAGTCTCCCTCCTCCACCTTTTTCTTCTCTCTTTTCTTATGCCTTCCCTGCCGTGATTTGTACGGTTCACTAGTTAAGGTAAATTAATTTGCTACCTCTATTTTAAAATCTGTTCAGACCAGAGCAAAATTCTGGAGAACCGTCCTCATTGAATGTTGCTCATACGATAGGTTTTGTGTCAATCAAATTAAAGATACTTTTTACTGTTAAAATTTGCACTGTACTGTTTAAAGGTTTGTAGCCTGTGAGAAATGTTTTTGCAAGAAATCTCTTATGCTCACCAAGGCTGCATTTATTTGAATAAAAACGCAGTAATATTGTGAAATATCAACACATTCTATATTAATATTTTGAAATGTAATTTACTCCTGTGATGGCAAAGCTGAATTTTCAGCAGTCTTCGGTGTCACATGATTCTTCAGAAATCATAATATGCTTATTTGCTGCTCAAATAACATTTTCTTATAAGCAGTAGAACAGTTTTCAGCACTGATAAAAGTTTTTGTGGAAACTGTAATACATTTTATTCATGCAGGATTCCTTATTGAATACAAAGTTCAAAAGCACTGATAAATGAGCTTCTTTATTTATATTGATGGTTCCATGAACATCTACAGAACCTTTCCATTGCACAAAAGCTTCTTCGTTGTGGAGAAGGTTCTTTAGATTTTTAAAATGTTTATTACTTGGAAAAAAAATTATTAACTGTTCACAGAAAGGTTCTTTAGGGAACCATAAATGGTTCTTATATGGCATCGCTGTTAAACCCCAATTTTTTTTAATGAAAAAAGTTTTTTTTTTAATGATTTGTATGTGCTTTAGTTGAATCTTTCACGTGAAAGTAGAAACCTCAAATCAAAGAAGCTGTGAATGGTCAGAGAAGGTCAAAACAATACCTTCAATCTTATTTTACCACCTCTGCTACGAAACAAACAAATAACTTTGTTCTTTCTGGAAAATAATAAAGTAGCCTATATAAAAGAATAATTCAGCTTTTTTTTCCGCGGTGGTACTTGGCCATTTGGCCATGGTTTTTGCTTTTGTTCTTTTACCACAAAGAAATAATTAACGTTTAAAACGATTTAAAAGGCAGTTAAACTAAATGGCAGTCAGACAAAAAAAACACAGATTTCCGTCTGGCCACTTAAAACGAGACTTTAATGGTGTGGTCTTATTGCTTTTGTTTGACTGTAAAAATTCAGTGTTACTCATTATTGCAAGGGAATAAAGCCTTCTAAATGAGAATTACTGTTGCACATATCCAGTAGTGTTAAACCCAGATAAAACTGTCACAAATTGAATTTATAATAATAATAAAAAATAGCAAAAAGGGAAAAACCAACCTGTTGGATATGACTTGTATTGCTTTAAAGGGATAGTTCACCCAAAAATAACAATTTATTTAATAATTTACTCAACTTCATATTGTTCCAACCCTGTATGAGTTTCTTTCTTCTGTTGAACATAAAAGAAGATATTTTGAAGAGTGTTAGTCACTAAACAGTTGCCGGTAGGCGGTAGCCGTTGATTTCCATAGCGCTTTTTTTTTCATAAGGGGTGCATACATTTTTTTAAATATCTTCTTTTGTGTTCAACAGATGAAAGAAATCAATACAAGTTTGGAACAACATGAGGGTGAGAAAATGATGACAGAATTTAATTTTTTTGGGTGAACTATCTCTTTAAGGAGTGACATAATATAAAAAATGTTCATAGAAATTTGTAAATTAACTGTTTAACTTTAATATTGGGATTGTCAGCATGGTTTCTTCCGAAAATGTGGCCAAAGGTGAATGGCGAGTGACATTTGATAGAAAAATGCCTGGAGCAGCAGTGGTGCAGGACATCAGGCTGTCTGCTCAGATCTGACCGTCTGCAATAAAGGTCGCCACCCTTATACCACTGATGCTTTGACCTTTAAGTTAACATGACGCCACTTTCATTTTTACAACTAAATAAAGAGCTTCTTTTTTTTGGTCTTTTTTATTATTCAGATGTTTTGTTGTCATTTTGCGGTTAATGTTGAGCATTTTGTCTGATTGCTGCGTTCACGTGCTTGTTTGCCATGCTCTGCAGAGCGTGAATAAGACACAGCAGGCTCAAAAGCACTATTTCTGTCTTATATTGCCCCTTTTAAGGTCACTCAATAAAAGCTATGAAATTACTTTTTTTTAAGTATCTTACCAGATTTAAGCATCCAAATTGGGCTGGTCTATAATGGTGTAAAGATTTCTAGGTCAAAAGGTTCTCAAACTATCAGCCCCTCAGGGAATTCCCTTAATTCGTCCTGCATGCAAATCAATTTTCACTTTTTGGTATCCTGTAGTCCTCTTAAGGACTCTAACAGTGTGCTGGTAAGTGGTCCTGAGGAAAACAACTTGTAAATCACATAAAATTATGTTTTTTGAACATGTAAAAATGCAGAAAACTGTGATGGTTAGGGATAGATGGGAAAAGTGTGTGTGTGTGCGTGTGCGTGTACTTGTACTTGTACTTGTACTTGTACTTGTACTTGTACTTGTACTTGTACTTGTACTTGTACTTGTACTTGTACTTGTACTTGTCCTTGTACAACTATCTTTGTGAGGACCAGTTTGAGTTTTAGACCATTGGAGTGAGGACATAGAGAGTAAAGTGAGGACATTTTGGCCGGTCCTTACTTTCTGAGACCCCTTGGCCTGTTTGAGGGTCAAGACTTGGTTTTAGGGATAAGGTTATAATGAGGTTAAGGGTAGGTTTAGGGTAAGGGTTCGGGCTTGGCACTTAGTTGTGATGGGTAAGGTTAGGGTAAACTGCTAGAGATTGCATTGTGTCAATGAATGTCCTCATAAAGATAGATGTACAAGAATGTGTGTGCGTGCGTGCGTGTGTGTGTGTGTGTGTGTAAATCATTTTGTGAATCATGTGCGTGTGTGTGTGTAAATCATTTTGAGAAACATGCACCAAACCAACTGGAAAGTTGAACTACTGGCTAAGGTCTGACAATTTTAAAGAGAGTTCCCGAAGAGCTGTTTGTGTATCTGTTTCTCGTATACTGTTTCTCTAATGTGATTTTTTAAAGATGTTATGTGTACAATCATATCTGCAACATTTAGCCAGGAATTAATATGCATAATGCATCAATTAGATGCATGGGAACCTGGGTGTGTTTTTTTAGACTGCATTCCCTAAATGATATATGATCTTCCAGAAGAGTCTTCCTGTTTTGTAAAAATAACCCAACCATTATCCGATATAAGCATTAGATATAAATACACTTCTTATAGCCTCCTCCTGTTTCTATTTCTTCCCCCCCCCCCCCCCCCTTCTCTCTATTCCACCAGATATCCCACACACACTGTTATTGCCTGATGTCGATAATCTCTTCAACATTCCAGATATAAAGGAAGATGATATATAATAAGACTCAGCACTTCACATGTCATTAGTATTTGCTAAGGCAAACAACAATGTAATAAGGGTTATGGATTTGAAAAAAAGCATTAAAGTAAACTTAAACTTTGGGTGGTCAGTGTTTGTGCTGTGGACGTGATTTCATATTGGACCTCAAAACGTCCAATATAAAATCAGACCTGAAAAAAAGTTTGACCTGAAAAATCCCATAGACTTCAACTGAAGCAGAGACTACTGAGCCATGTCTTGGGACAAGAATATCTTGGAGATGGGCTCTAGCATCATGGTGGTGGTGAGTTTTGCATGTGCTTGCCATGAGAAAATGTATAAAAAAGTAAAATTCCCAGCAAGTAACACATTGAATAACCCACTAAAACGTCCCTCAATGTTTTACTCTTTCCCATCTTACACACATTCGATATGGTTATATGTTTCTGATATGTCATGGAGCAAATGAGACAGTGTTTGTTTGTTTGTGTATGTGTTTTCCTGTGACCATGCTGTGAGATTATGGGATGGCTGTAGGAAGCACAGCCCTCTGTAATCATCTCACAGAGGGGAACTGACCATAGAGGCTTAAATACTCCAGAGATTGAGATGCCTTTTTACATTGTCCTACCTATTGAGTGCACATATCATGTGTATCTGGCAGGTTCCGGCATGCAGTGGGCAGCCTCAAATTTCCAAATAGGCTCTTCAAAACAAACGTTCTCTAGAAAATAGGATGGTAAACAGTTTGGTATATGCAGTTTGTACAGGGATCACATCAAACACGTCTCTTTCATGAAAAATTACAATCAGTCAATTTAAAAAATAAATACAACACCTGTCCTAAATGAAAGAAAACAAGTTGATAAAAATATTGAATCCAATATTTGGTGATTAATATAGAACAACGAGAGATTTATAAGCTATTTTTTGTGACTTTGTGTCATTTTGTACAAAATAAAAGCATTTCAAAACAAACTTCTTGGTTAAACATTAAAGCACACTGTGATAAATAGTTTAATTTTCTGTATTTTGTTGAATAATGACAAATTTACCCACATTGTTTTTTTTTTCACTCAAAAACTGAGGTGCATAAGCTTAGATCAATGAGGCATACGATCAATCAGTTTCAAAAAGAAATACAAGACTTGTAATTGAAAAAAAAAAGTTGACAAAAAGATTGAATTCAATATTTTGGTGATAATAGAATAATGAGAGATTTATAAGCATTTGTAGGCCGGTCATTTTCGACCTAGAATACCACAAGTGTTGAGTGTAGCAAAAATTCTAAAAAGAAAAAAAAAGAAAATCCTCTCTGGGTCAAAATGACGCAAAACCAAACCTGAGGGTTAAATATTCATACACTATACAGTCATAGAAACTTTCACATGACATGTTTTTCATTCCAGCGTTTATAAGGGGGGGAATTAAATGGTAATAGAGTGCAAAGGTGCCATCCACTTTTTTCCGTTCCGGAAGTATTTTTCCAATGTAACTTTTCTCTTAGAAAAAAAAGAAAAGAAAAAAGGCACAGTTAAAGTGTTAAACATCCAGCTACGAGGTAAAACACATTACCAACTTTGATTTGAAGCAAAAGAGTATTATTTGAAAATCGGACAAAAAGACAAAGGTACAAGATGTAACAGCAATAAAACTGATACACTGATTACTGTACTAAACAAAGTTTTGACCCCTCTAGCAACAACTATATGTACACAGCAGTGGCCAAAAGTGATGTACGATGCACCACACGAACACTTTCACACCAATGAGTCGCAGGGTAACAGAATTAAGAAATTTGTTTCTTCTTACTGAGACTGGGAGAACATGGAGAGCTGGAGAAGGAGACACAGGTTAGAGTGGAGGTGAGGAGAACAACACAGAGCTTGGATGAGTCCTATAGTTGCAGACCAGACAAAGATGAGTGTGTGGAGCAGGCTTAAAGATGATGAGGCTGAACGATGTGTGCAATGTCTGCTGGTGGAAAACAGGAAAGATTCTGGGAACTGTAGTGCACAGGTGGCAGGGGAATCGTGATATATTAGGTATATTATTAGATGTTATTTTGTAGGTTTTAGAGAAAAGGGACAGATGGGAGAAGCTGTCCTCTGTGACCAAGGAGAATATTGTTGAAATAGCTATCAAGCAGTTTTGGATATTGCTCATGTACATGATGTGAATGGTCACAATGTCTTTATTTCAAAGCAAAGTGAGACCACTATGCGGAATGTAAAGTGCTGTGGCTTGTCAAGGAACAATAGTGAGCATTTTGATCGAGGTATGAAAATCACCTGAATGTGGGAAGACTTTAAAACAGCATCTAAAGACCTGATGAGACTTCCAACCTCAAATTTCATCTTGAACTGGCGAATAGAGACTGGATTGAGAGGTTGTGTAGGCAACCAGTAAAGAAACCATTTTTATGAGATGTCTCCTGCGAAGTGTTTACCTTGCGTTTTTCCCAAAAAGCAACAGCAACAAAAAAGGACTGGAGTGTGGAAGATTGGAGCCATGTTCTGCAATCTGAAAAGTCAAAATTTAATAACTTAGCATTGGATGGTGTCAGGTATGTTCACAGGAGACGACTGGATTGTTTTGATACCAAATGCATGCGTGGCTCCATTGAGCACAGCAGAGGAAACATAATGGTATTGGGGATGCATGTCTACAAAGTTGCTGGCACTTTGAAAATGAACCAATATTTGGTCCTGCTGAACACAACGTAGTGTGTATGGAGGATCTGTTTGGACATCAAATGTACAAAGTGTTCATGCTCAGCATCTTGAAGTCTTAAAGTGGCCTCCTCAGTCTCCTGGCCTTGAAGCCATTGAAAACCTGCAGGTAATTATAAACCTGAATTATGAAAAAACATGCAGGTATTTTACTGAAGTTCAACTTTGAAGAACTTAAAGATAACTCTCGCCAAAATTGAACTTTTTCTTTTTGGTAAACTCTGTGTAAACAAACAATGTTCTCAATGCTCGAGTTCACGTGGAGCCCCTGGTGGTACTTCAAGCATAGTTTCATGTTGTGTCGAGCCTCCTTAGTGATTTAAAAATAGCGATTTTGATGCTACCAAGTGCCCCTAGCACTCCCATTCAAAAGGCATTTTGACCGAAAACGAAAATACTGTCAAACTTAAAAGTGGAGTTTCAATTCTAATTATGCTTTTACACGAATGTTTGACTCGGGTAGATTAACAAAAAGAGCCTAGGTTAAATTTTGGCGAGAGTTATCCTTTAAGGAGGGTAATACACATTTAGTGACAATACACAAGTTTTAGCGAGTCAATGCCCAAAAAAATGGTCTGCTGTTATCTGGGAGAACCAACAAAATATGAATAACTGATCACATTTTAGTCAATGAATGCCCTATTTCCTGTGCGCTTTTAGTTTTTCTATGCTTTTTGTGAAATACAGTAAAAACCCGTATTTAATAATATGCTGGAACTTGCCTTTCTTGACAAATAATTGTTATACCTTAACCAAGTTTAGTGGATCTTCCCAATACAACACACTCCTCATATTTTCATTGTTTATTGGGACCTGAAGTGTCATTAAAAGCAAATATTGTGCAAATACCCCCTCCAGACATCACTTTTGTCACACATCACGCATCTTGATTATAACTTTGCTAAAAGTATTTTATGCAGTTTTATTTAAAAATTAAGAATGATGGGAACTAGGACTGAGTGACCCCTCAGAAATGGTCAATTTAAGCTGTACACTTCATTGTACTGTCTTTTGGTTCTTATTCTAGAGGAATATAACCTGAAGGAAGCCAAATGTATATAGACAGTCACTCTATTTTAGACATAATTACATTAACCTTTATAATAATTACCTGCATTGACAATTGAGCAAGTCCTTAGGTTAACACATAATCAGTGCGGCGAAAAAAGCCCTGTAGTTTGAACAGCTTTCCACTCTGATGAAAAAAATGAGACAGATCTGAGTGGATTTGTGAGTAAAAGTCATTCTCACAGGGCACCGATGAGTAACAGGCAACATTTTAGATAAGAAGCAACAAGTCCTCTTAGCAAACAGCCCAATCAGAACACCAAACAGATTTTTGTTTTCTGAATGCCACTGATTGTTAAATAATGTTGTATATAATGCATTGCAAATTATGTAATCATGATCAGTGTCTGTAATTACTGTTGTAGTGAAATAAGCCAGCTTGGATATATTTATTACTTTTTTAAAGCATAGTCAAACACAAGTAGGAGCTAATCAGTCTTAAGTGCGCAGAATGCTCAAAGATCAAGCCTCTTGTTATTTTTCTGGTTCTCGATGCTCTCATCTCTCTCGCTTTCTTTCAGCAGGAAGTCGGAGCGATTTCTGTGACCACCTTCTGAGGCACTTCATATGTAAATGGCATGCAGACTGATGAAGAATGCAGATGCATATCTTTTTCTAGCACACAAATCACATAAAGATCAGTTCAACAATCGACTGACTGCTTCTACACAGCAAGACGAGAGAGAGAAAAAGCAAGAGGAAATTGTATTATTATGATTTATTGTGCTCAGAGCACTCTAAAGGTGACAAAGTGTTAATCCCAAGGACGCAAATGAGCTTCACGGAAAATATTAGCAGAGTTTTAGCTGGATAATTTAGCAGGGCCTAATGATTTTCCGAATTAATCTCCAGGTTCCAAATGTAATTAATTTATGCAAAAAAAATCTATAATTAATTAGTGTTCATAGGGAGAAATAGACTCAGGTGATTCGATAATCTGGAATATATCACATCATTGATAATTGATCATTTGTCACGATGAATGAAGAGAACACCTTAACACTGATGGGAAAAAAAGAAATAAAGATGTAGGAAAATTAGGAAAGTAATAAAAAATACACAAAGAAGTGTGTCACAGGTGATTATATCCCACTCAAAATGGGCTATAATAATCACGCTCTTATATGACTGAAAGGATTTTCTCAGTAGGGGAATTATGACCTATAATTTTACAGTCCTCCAGACCATCTACAACTTCGGCATCAGCCTTTATGTTACTTTATTTCTTCAGCTCGGCAGGCAGAAATGATTTCTTTGTGTCAGCAGAAGCTCATACAATACTCATGGACCAGAGTAGATTCATGTTGAGTGAAACACTGGTGTGAAATCAGGACCAGTCCAGCCTCTCTGTGAATGAATCTTTCACCAGCGGCAGGTAGCTGTCACAGGTAGACACGCTGGACCCTTAAAATAGAATTCCCAGCAGGGCCTCAAGGACTGGGCAACTAATTAGATTTGAGTCATAACAAGTGCTTTAGTGATTCTAAGTGAATAGCTCCCCCGCACTTCGCTTCTCTTTCTTTTCTTTCTCCCGCCATCCTTCGCTCACCCTGAGCGCTGCCTAGGTGTATTCAATATTCAAGGTGCAGTCATAGAAATGGCATGCTAATGGGAAAAAAATTATTAGTGGGGTAACTAGGCAGCAGTTCAATTTTATATAGATCTGTCAATGTTCTGGAGTTGATTCGAACAAGACAAGTACATCACAAAAATCCCAATTTTCTCATAATTTATTCCAACTCGTATGGGAAAATATGCACAAGAAGTGACATTACAACATGTATACAACAATAAAGAAGGTATCTACATTTTGCTGCATTTTTATATATATACACAAGCAGACTTTAGACAGCACCATACAAAAGTCATTACAAATTTGATGATATTATTTTTATGCACACTGATTCAAAAGAGTGAATCTGATCACAGCGAGATGAATTTTTCCCATGACAAGTATACTAAATAAATACTCGTGACATAAAAGCTAATTGCATAAGATGCAGAACCGAATTATAAATAGCTGCCAACAAAAAGAAAAAGAGCCGAGTCAATCTCATCAGAATCCCTTTAATTACTGATTGGTGATCAGATTACCTCCTGTTGCATCTGGCTTAACCACAGCTGCAGGAAGAAGCTTAGCTGACATTAGACCTGTGTCTTTAACGCACTTTCCATCAATGCATAAAATCAGTGGTTTTATACGGAGTGAGCATGTGCAGACTGAAAGTAGAAAGTTGTGTTTAGCATAAAGTCGCAAGAATCAGACACAGATGAATCACACTTAGTGAGCTAACAGGTGCTGACAGTTGACAAACCAGTTTCTCACAGCTCGTTGAGCTCGATTAATGTTTTTAAAGCTGAAACGGAGCTGGGCGGTTTTCTATTTTTAAGAATGGATCAATCTAAACAGATTTCTCCCAACAGTTCGATTGATCTGTATATCTCGATTCCCTCAAAGCCCTTGAGGGACAACATTTCACAATATCAAGTTATCAGGATACTGATGCAATATTACACGTGTCCTGTATATGAATTTAAAAAATAATTGAATTCATATATGTATATATGGACCCCTTTCACATTTCCAGGGTTCTCAGAAGCGGAAGTCAGTAAACTTCTTTAGTGGTGAACGGGAGACAACAGCATTTATCGAATTTTTGTGTTAAAAAAAAAATCCATGATACTGTTTCCACGAATTCGTTTTATGCAATGTTCTGTCAAGGTAATATAACACAAAGTATACCGTTTTAAATATATATACATATTTAAAATATGAAAAAATATTGTGAAATGGGTTGGTCCATTTCTTGTTTTGTGGTTTGAAAAAGAACTCTTTGATCCATCCGCTATATGTATTTTCTCTGCAGTTCTACTAAAGAAAAGCCAGTGATAGTGTGTTCCTGTGTCAGCAAAGAGGAGAAAATGCAACTGCATTGACCATAATGCACCTCTGTCTGAAGTGGCCACTGTTTTGACTGTGTATGTACTGTCAGTACACGTGACGTCTTCCAAACATGACACGTCCTAAATGGCATAATGACCATTTAGGCTTGTGAGTTCCAAGTGTTCACCTCTGAACTCTTTGTATGTTATGTGCACACTTCGGGTCACCCAGAGACAACCACCTCTGGTCTTTCCACCAGTCGTAGGGCCTCATGCATGCCGGCGGCTGACAGTCTGCGGTTAATATTACGGTAACGGCAGCTGAGCAGGCTTCGGTAGGTGGTGCGCAGGTCGCGGTTGAAGAAAGCATAGATAAAGGGGTTGATGAGTGAGTTGGCGTACCCCAGCCACAACAGGGTTCTCTCCACCCACAGCGGGACACAGCTACACTCTGTGCCACAGATGAAGGGCCGGGCCGTGGACAGGATAAAGAACGGGAGCCAGCAGACGGTGAACGCTCCTAGCACCACCCCGAGCGTGGCTGCCGCCTTCTGTTCCCGCTTGAATATGGAAATGCTCCTGCGGTCCAGGCTCCTCCTGCCCACTCCTCGCAGGATTCGAGGCAGACACGCACACTCTTCCACTTCCCTCTGAAGCTTGATCGCAACGGTTACGCAATCCACACCCATGGGACCTACCGTCCCATCGGCCCCTTCCACTTCCACCTCATCCTCCTCTTCCTCCTCCTGTCCTGCACGAGGGAAGCCAGTGATGGTGTGTTTGGCAGCGCTGAGCTTGGCGGCACGGTAGATGCGGTTATACATGACCAGCATGACAGTCATGGGGATGTAAAACGCAACAGCTGTAGAGTAAATAGTGTAGCCAAAGTCCTGGCTGATCAGACACACGCGGTCATCGTTCACGTTCTGCGCCCAGCCAAAGAGCGGTGGCAAGGTGATTGACGCAGAGAGCAGCCACACTGAAAGCACCATTTTGGCCATACACCATCCATTCTGCCTCACCGGGTATGTTAGGGGTCTGGTGATGCCCAGGTACCTGTGATAGAGGGAAAATACAGATGGAATGGACACACTTTTTTTTTTTAACATTAATTTAAACTAAATAAATAAGTGTTGCCTTGGCAACTATAGCTGAAATAAAATACAATTAAGTTTTCTATGTTTTATTTTATTTTATTTAAAGTGACGAATATTTTATGTTTTTTTTTTGTTATAGTTTTAGTTAACTTAATATATAAAAAACTGTAAAATTATGGTTGATTATTATTTAATTATTCCTAATGGATTCACTAATGATAACAACCTGACCGGTATTGTACAGTGTTGCCAAATAATTTATCATGTAGCCTATGTATGTATCAATAAACTGATCATCATTATGATGGACATAATCAGTCCACTGTTAAGAAAACTCACCGGTCGATGCTGATAACGCAAAGGGTCATGATGGACGCGGTGCAGCACATCACATCCATGGCTATGAACACGTTACAGAAGAACTTGCCAAAAATCCACCGGCCACCGATCAGGTCCGTGATGCTGACGAACGGCATCACCGCGAGCGCAACGGAGAGGTCCGCGAGCGCGAGGGACACGATCAGATAGTTGGAGGGCTGCCGTAGCTTTTTCACAAAACACACGGAGATGACCACGAGCAGGTTCCCGCAGATGGTTATGAGTGTGAGCATAGTCAGCACCCCACCGATCAGCACCTTCTCGACCTCTCCGTAGCTGAGGATCTGCTCCGCGCAGCGCGTGCCGTTTGCCACCTCCATCATCTCCAGTAGGATCGGCGAGCTGGAGGGCTTCATGTCCAAGGAACCGGAGCCCGTAGACACTGCCATTTCTCCAGACTCGTCAGCAATTTTGAATAGTCGAGGGACGAGGATCTCGGAGATCATTATACCGTTAGATATTTCAACACATGCACCTGTCTCTCTCGCGCGCTCCTCGGCCATGAAGGGCTTCATAGTTTGTCCGTGGCTTTGCGCGACGCTAGTTCTGTTGGTATCGCCCAGCACCATGCCGTGCTCCTTTTATCCATGAACTTTTCAGAGAAACCGATGATTTCACGAGATCACAGCTGCGCGCGCAAAGACTGATGCGCATCCGATTAGCGTTCAGTCACTGACGCGCGGCTAATTTCTCTATTTTTAGAGATCATTGGTGGTTCGTCATTTTCGCACACCATGTTCCGATAAAAACTGAGAGAAGTTTGTCATGTTTTTTATGCAAGTGATCTAGCAAGCTGGCGTCAGTCTTTTATCCTTCACAACAACAAATAAGAATTTGGAAGATAAATGCCTACTTATTTATACACGATGGCAGATAATCGTGATAAATTGTTGTAATTGATAGCTACTATTACAGTAACAGAATAGGCTATATCAACATTTTGGGTCTGATGTAAATTTCACATTTTCTCTGTCTGTTACAAATTACAATATAACAACATATGTCCCTAAACTGTGTAAATAGTGTTACGCCTGTACAGTTTTAGTAAAAAAAAAAAAAAAACGATTTTGTCAGTGAAATTTGAGGTAGGCCTAATCAAATAAATATTTTGTCATTATCACCATCCACGCCTTAATTTAATTTTTACCGTTTTAATAGAAAATGATATGCTAACCATATAGAACATTTTTAACTGAAATTTTTAACACTTTAACTGAAAAACAAATTAAGAAAAAAAAACATTAAATAGTGATGAAAATAGAAAAACATTGCTATAAATCATAAAGACAATGTGTTAATATTCACTCTGAAGGTCTCTATATTAATTAATTAGGTCTCTAATTACTATCAGGAATATCTGTGGGTCTAATATAACTATTCTGCAAAGTGTGCTACAACCCCAAGAAATTTTTTTTTAGCATTACAAATAATAATAATAGTAAAAGAACATTATTCCACAGAAACCAGACGGAATATCATTACTCTTCTTGTTTTGTAAAGTAGCCGGTGGTACTGTCCTGAAGTTTTATTTAGAAACAAGCTGTCGCCTCCTAGTGGCAAAATATATGTATTTATATCTATATACAAACGGCAAAGGTGCCCAAACACATACTGATATCACAATTACAGCTGCTGCGCGCATGAGACACATTTGAACAATGTTTTTTTTTCTCTTTTCTTTCTAAGACACATGTGCTCATGAGAGCAACTGAAATCATAAATTGACCAAAATGACATTGGGACCAGCTGTTTAAAAGTAACTGCAAAATGTAAAAGAATAGTAGTGAAGTTAATTCTAAGAAATGTTTTAACATATTTTATTCACAGGTGCCACTTTTGAGTCTAATGCTATGACATTTATGCATTTTAAGAGTCCCTTGTCTAGATGCTTTTTAGGGCTTTTCAATGCCTATGCTACATTGGCTTCTACTGATAATATAGTAAGCCTAACTTTGCGAATGTAGGCTATTTCTGGCTTATTAGATCACTTTAGTAGGCTATTAGTCGTACATTTTAAATATAGCCTATAAAATATAATGGGATTTTTATAGGCCTACAATCATAATTGATCAACTATAGATGTAGGCCTAATATTTGTAGCCTACTACCTAAAAAAAAAAACCTTTTTTTTTAATGCCATCTGAATTGAAATCTAGTACGGAAACACGCAAGATAATATAAGTTACAAAACTAGTTTGTTGTGTAAGCGTCCTTCTGCCGCCCATAGAGGGCAGTCAATACAAATTCACGTGCGTCTCATTTTCGTGAGGAGTCATGGCTGCTGTGGCGCTTGTGCAGGGAGCAAGCAGAGGTCTGGGCTTAGACTTCTGCAGATATCTACTCTTAAAGAAATCTCCAGCAGCCGTTATCGCGACATGCAGAAATCCGGACGCCGCACAACATCTGGCAGAGCTGAGCGCGCAGCACGCGGGCAGGTTGACTGTACTGAAAATGGATGTCAACAAGGAAGATGACATCAAGAGAGCAGCTGAAAGTGTCAAATCTGCCTTTGGGAAAGTGGATTTGATCATTAATTCTTCAGCTATGCTTCATCCATCCGGTAAAGGAGAAACAAGTTTACGGGACGTGTCCGCTCAGGTGACCAATGGACCTTTTTTTATCAGTATTGAAATAATAGGCTACATTGTGGGTCATATTCAAATGTTGTAGACATGTTTTTTTTTTAATCTTCTTTTTTTTTTACAGGGAACCATTTCCACTTTGGTTACTAATACGGTGGGTCCTTTAGTGATGGCCAAATATTTTGTCCCCTTGCTTCAGAAGGGAACAGGGGCGTTTGGCCAGCAGCCCCCAGAGAAAGCGAAACAGCACAGTGGCATCATCGTGAACATGACTGCTAGAGTGGGATCTATAGGAGACAATGGTTTGTATCCCTTTGCAAAACAGTTCAAGAGCAAATTTTCTCCATTAGGTTTACAGGGGTGTTTTATTTGAGGAGGTAAGGGAGGCATGTACAATTTGATGAGAAAATAACCCACAGTACAAAAATAAAACAATACGTATATTAAGACATATGACAATAAAAACGGTAAAGATCACTAATTTTTTTAAAGTGACATTGTCCGACAGCGACACTAGCGCAGCGGGAGTCTCTTGGTGCAACAAGTGATTTCTGAGAAACACTGTTGATATTTGAAATCAACCCAAACAGACACTCCCCTCCCTACCTTCATTGCTCTGCCTCCATATGTATGATGCAAGAATCATAGCTGAAGCAAAGCAAAATAATGCTTTGTGAAAAAAGGGAAGATGATGAATGAATGACAAAGAACAACAACATAAAAAACTTCCAGTACACAAGAGTATGTACAAGCAAGAGTTCATTGTTAGTTGCAGCAGCACACCATGCAGACAAACAATAACTATGTGATTCATTTCATTGCACAGCATCTCAAATGTTGGATTGATCACACTGAAATTCCCGAGCTGAGGTCTGTCATCAAAATGATTTGGTTTAACTCATTTATGATGTAGGAAAAAAAAAAGCCACAGTTTCTTCCCCATTGGCAGCAACTTCCATTTTTATTACAGATATTTTGAACTAATTTTACAGGAAGTGACCATTTACGGTAGTTCTTTTGAACACATAAGATGGAAATGCTGCTTTATTCTCAAATATTTATGCAATATTCCAGTTAAATTCGCAACTTTGGATGGAAACACTCAAATAGCTACACTCAAAACTGTCCTGTTTGTACAGCGAACATTAAAACAACAACAGCATTTATTGGTTCTCTAAAACAAAGCAAACCAAATGTTACTCATATATAGAGCAGAAACAGCACAACTCCTGCCTCCGTTTTCAGGCCTTCCTGCTTCGTTTTTCCAGTGCTGGAAAGCTTTTCTAATATTAACGTGGGTCCTAAAGCTCCTGATCATAACCCTTCTTTTCCCAGTGATATTCCTTTGACCTTTTCTCTTTTGCCGTCTTTCTTTCTAGTCTCCCTTTTCAAATCACCCTCTTGCTCACTCTCTCTCCTCCCCCTTCACCCTACTGCTGATTGGCTACAGTTGTGTTGTGTTTCCAATTTAGCTTGAGAAAACCCTGGCGAACTTCCGGCAAATTTGAGATTTGCTCTGCAAGTCAGTCTGGCCAAGAGTCCATTCAAGCCCATTTCCAATTTTTCCAAATCGAGGCACCAATCGCAAACGTTAAGGCGGGCTTTACACGATGATGACCGCTCTGATGGGTTTTATGTCTATCCAATTGCGCCCACAGGCATTTGAGTGACGTCCGTTGGTGACGCCCCTTTGGAAATGGGCTGTGAATGAACCTTCCCCAGATCCACTGTCAGTTACAACTGAGAAGGGTCTAGTGTTAACCAGGCTAACTTTCAACGCCATTTCTCTGAAATCTCTTACTGCACCTTTAAAGCAGAGGTTCTCAACTCTGGCTCTTGAGCTCCACTAACTGCAAAGTATAGCCCCAACCTTGATCAAACTCACCTGCCTGTAACTTTCTAGTAGCCCATAAGACCTTGGGTGAATCTGAAATCGCCCCTTATACCCATAAAATAAAGCATTACTTGAGGGGACGGCCATTTGTAGTGGTGTCCGAAACAATAGTGGATGTTATGGAGTGCACTCATTCAATCACAAATTGCACAGCAATTACAAGACAACGGCTACAAAAATGCCTCCATTGGGTTATGCTTGGCCTAAAGTGTGGTGCAGGTGTGACGTATATTTGTAGGCCAAAACGCAGAAATGAGTTTTAGCGGTTTGGCATTTTGGCACTTCCGGTTTCATCGTCCCAAATTCAATGGGTTTCTTGAATGGGTTTTGGTTAAATGGCTGAAAAAAGGTCTGTGGTTAACACCAGCTCAAGATACTTTCACGTATTTTACGAAATAAAATACATCAGTATTACCCAGTCATGATTTTTTTTTTTTTATGTTACATGTCTTGAAAAAGGCAGTTGCTAACATGTGGCTAAATGGGACTACAGAGACAGTCGGGGAGATTAAACGTCATCATGCCAAACAGGTAAACTCAAACTTTCGTAGAAAACGTTTTTTAGATAAAAACTGAAAGAGTTGTCGGAAGCTTAGTGATGGTGACATTGAAGTTGTGGGACTGTGGTGTAGTGATCTGTGAAAATGATCTTGATGGACAAAATGTGTAAGTATAATACACTTGTGTTGATCACAGAGCTTGTTTTATATATAATCCAAGAGCCTATGGTAAAGATTTTTGTCCAGGGAACCAGTGTAATGCCAACTGCCAGTTGGCCTACAAAGTGACGTCATATCCGTGGTCTACGCTGATAAATAATACCGCCTCTCATTTTTGTGTGTGTTCAGCATTCGCAAAACGGTCTAAATTTATAATGGCTTTAATGGGATGACTAATTAAAAAGTAAACGACTCACCCAATTGGATATCACCGCCTTATCATCAAATTCAAGCTTGAAGACTCTATCTGTGAGGGGTTTTTTTTGTGGGCAATCAGTTTGGTGAAAATAAAGGTCTCTGTGTCTGTGCATGACTTTTGGTTTACCGAGCTTTGATGGATGATCTGAAAATAAGTTGACTATTAAAAAGAAAAGACATCAGTTAACCAAATATATACATAAAATATGAAATTTGTTAGTTATTATTTTGGAGTAAATTTTAAAATTCTTAAAAAGCACTTGATGAGAAACTTAAAAAGCAACTTGATGAGGAAATATATTTCGTTTTTATAAATATAACATTAATTACATTGTTAATGTAAAAATACAAAATAGAATTGTACTGGTTGTTTTTGTTTATTTTATAGTATAAGTAATGCTTATTAAATCTGAAAAAATGTGTCAACAATAAAATGTTTTTTTTTTATTTACATTAATTTACCTCCTTTGCCTCCTCAATTTAGAACACCACTGCATGCGCTTCAGATCAATAACTTTATGAAAAAATTACGCTAAAATCGTCTAAAATCAGATGAACTTGTGTGTGGAAAACTGATGATTTGAAAAGTTATCTGCACTTGAGCTTAAGTTTATGCTACCAATTACCTGATTAGGGCCCTTCAAATATGACAATAATAAAACAAATGTTACATTTGCCTAAGAAACTCATGCACACATTTTCCACAATGTTTTCTATCCCCATTTCACGAGTTCACACTTACTGTACATACTAGAGGGGGTAAAGTTTAATGCGTATTTGGTGTGCTGTCCGGGGGGAGGGGGAGGAGTTCGGCCCGAACCCAGAGTACTCCCCCCCGTATGTACAGTAAGTGGTTTGGACCAAGTGTGGAGAAGGGGTGGTGGAGGGATGCTGCTAAACTGTCAATGGTTTGAGGTGAGACTGCTGAATCTATATATACCCTCTTATCATTGATTGCTGAGTACTCTCCACTTGTGTTAATGATCTGAACGTGCTCGTCCCGAACTTTGTTAATAAAACATAATTTAAGTCTGTTTTCAAAATAAAATAAACACAACTTGAATATGATTTTCAAGTTCCAAATTATTTGCTCCTACTAACATAGCTACATCATGCTAAAAGTGACTTCAGATGAAATGAACTAGAGTTGTTTACAGCCACATCTGGACTATTTCTGTCTTAACAGCCTGAAGCTCACCACTCTGTTGGTTTATATTTCTGTCTACAGTTCTTGGAGGCTGGTACAGCTATAGGATGTCTAAAGCTGCCTTAAACATGGCCACCAGAAACCTGTCCATTGAGCTGGGTCGAGGGCAATCTAAAATTGTGTGTGTATCCCTGCATCCTGGAACCGTGAATACGGATTTGTCTCGGCCCTACCATCGAAACGTACCCAAGGACAAGCTGTTCAGCACAGAATACTCTGTCCAGTGCCTTATGAACATAATAGACAATCTAAACATAGACAAAACAGGGAAAGCCTATGCATGGGACAGTAATGAAATACCTTGGTAAACAGTCACATCGAAAACAACAGCATTGTGCCTACCTCATTTTAAAACAAGGTGGATATCAAAATAATGCTGCAACAAATAATCAGGCAATGTACTGTAAATCTAGCACAGAAAATAAATGTTTGCATATTAATAAAACACGGGTTTAAAATTGACTAGCCTATTGTTTTTTTAGAGACGCACACATGCATTCCAAGAATACTTACGGATGTCACAGCAGATAAGAAGAGCTTATCACAAATTTCACAATAATAAAAAAACATAAGTATCCACTTGTATTTTTATGTTTGTGATATAATAGTATCAATTTCTATCGTTTTAAAGTCTATAAGCTTAGATCAAATGTTTAATAAATTAAATTTTTAAACATGTTTGGTGTTTTCTTCATTTCTGAATTCTTTTGTTTGGATCCAAGAAAACATTAATTTTTTTATTGCCTTATAAATTTATCCAGTCCTCATTACATTTTGACAAAGACGTCCAGTTCTTTAATATCTTTCCAAGTAATGGTTGAGGTCACTGGTGTCACATTAACAGCAGTTTCCTAAATGATTTGGCTCTTCTCAGTCCTGTATACTATTTTGGCAGGTAAAAAGTACCACACACTGTACTTTCCAGAAAATGTTCACAGTGAGTGAATTGACATTTGATGGTGCTATTCTAAAGCTAACTGAACTGACCAAAGTCAGTTAACACTGTGGTGTGTGGAGACTTAAAATTGACTTATTTTGTCTCTGATTATTGTGTTATTTACTGGTCTCTGCCACTCAGTCAACGGTCTTTTACTCTTCTCTCCATTAGGTGGCCGAGCCAATTGAGCAATTAGCCTACAAAGGAAAAAAATACACACATTTTTACATTTATAAGTAGCCTAGATAATGGTCTGAAAAGTATTTTTTCTATCAGTCAGAAACTGTGTTGATTGATGTGTAAATTTGTCTTTCTGTGGATACTAAAATACAATACTGAATTTAGCAGAAGGTAATTCATCTGTTTAAACTTTAAAAGCATATGCTAGTCAACCACATGTCTGTATTTGGTTAACTTCAGCAAGAAAATAGATAAGAGATATTTAAAACTAGCGGGAGTTTATTTTAAACAACTGGAAAAATTAGCTGCACGTGTTAATTTTTTTTTTTTTTTTTAAACACTTATACCTCCCTCTTCTCTGTATTTCCAATGTCCAATTTCTTACCACCACGATACTTGCTAGACACCCGAGAACCACCCAACTGAAACTCCCCTTTGACCTCATTCACCCCACACGCATTCATGCTGAGAGAAATCGCTTTCAACTTTAGATAGATAGATAGATAGATAGATAGATAGATAGATAGATAGATAGATAGATAGATAGATAGATAGATAGATAGATAGGCAGGCGTATGATCAACACATCAGAAATGATGCAGGTACACTTTGATAATACCGCCGAAAAGGAGGTATTTAAAGACCTTGTCAGTTGACTTGTGAGGAAAGATCGTTTTGTACTTTGATCTTTTGCTTGCGATAATATTAGAAGATGGTTGTGTGTGTGCGTGCGCGTATGGCGCAATGCTCTGCTTGCACTGAGCCGTAAACTGGCTCGAGCCATTCCTGGTGACGTCATGAGCCGGTTGTTTGACGGGGTATCTGCCGCAGCGCCAGCACTATGGAAATATGACCGACAATGACCTCGACCGTAGCGCGTGTTGATGTATTGCTCTTATCGTTTTGTATTCGACTCTTCTAAACACGCGATTTTATTATTGCTGCAGTTGTTGTAATAGTCGTTTTTAGATTAAATCCGTGCATTGGGTGACAGGGTGTAGATCATTAAAGCCACGCGCTTTTTCTTATCTCGAGAGCGCGGCACACTCATCAGCGCGTATATCTGTGTGTGTTTTGAGGCTTACAAAAGTCGTACGCTGTTGACATTTGCTGTGCATTGAAATATGGATAAGGTTAAATCAGCGATGGATCAGAAATGTGCTGGTCCTTGCTACACAAACATGCACAACAAGCCAATGCGGCGACAGCTGAGCAACGGGAGCTGTAGCCCGTACAGTCCGACGGACGATTACCATCATCTTCACCACGACCCTCAAACCAACGGCTCTCCGGCGAAAAGGTGTCGGCTGCGGAGGCGATTGGAGTCGGCAAAGAAAAACAGACCGCGTAAGTTTACAGACACACCTTCAGTGTTTTTTTTAGATAATATCTGTACATGATTTCCTCAATGTATGATGAGTTATATCTTAAAGATACACACAGACCTCTTGGTAAGGACGTGTTCGAGTCAATATTTAACACATTATTGCGAGAGTGTAATGGCACAATATATACTTTGCCCTATTTTTGAGCCAGTTACTGGCATTTATATTTACAGATGTCATCGACTTCAGTTAACCCTCACAATTTTACCTCAGATAACTGAATCATGGGTCCAAAGTGGAAATGAAAATCTTAAGAAATGTAGGCCTATCGATTATTCCTTTATAGCCTTTAACGTTACCTTACATTTGAGGGACTGTTTGGGGGAGAAAGTGCAATTCTTATTTCATTCACTTCGCTCAAATGTACGTTGCCAAATTGTAAGATATAGGCCTATAAGTTACATACTACAAATAAATGTACTGTTCATGTGTTGACCTTTAAGTATAACACAGTAACAGTAGGCTACTGTGTATCATTTGAGGTGGGGCAATTGGAATGTAATAATTTTCGGTTCATTAAATAAGTCAGATAAATCAGTAACCGCTCTGACTGATTCATAAGTGTTGTGTTTCAATAAAAAGAACCGAATGAACCGAGTCACTGGTGTCGCTGTGGATTCAGTAGCATTGAAAAGTAGTGCAGGAATTGCCAATTGTCAGAATACTTTCATGGGTTTATTTTTATTTGATGTTACTTGCAAAACAGTAATAAAAAGTAATGCAAGAATCACTGTCAGATTATTTTAATACGTTCCGTTCATATCAGCTAACGGATGACGTTCAAGTTCTTTAACGCTTCTCGAACGTGCATGAAAATCATTCGGTTGCGGTATTTATTTAAAAAGAAACTGATTCTCAGCTTCCAACCTTTAAACAAACTCATTATTTCTGTGTCTGACCTGTACACCGAAGAGTGTCTTTTGTTTTGATGAAACCTTTGGCACTGTTCTTCTCGATCTCTGATTGGTCGGTGTGAAGTCAGGAGGTGTGTTGAAATCGCTCCTGATGTAAAGGCTCGACGCTCTTCGACCAATCAGCGCTTGACTTTTGTCTTCGCGTGGCCGCGTTAAAGGGACAGACAGAAACGCCCCCATCCTTCAATATTAAGAATTTCTCTGTATTTATTCACTTTTGCTAAACGACGACAAGAATTCAACTTTGAGAGCGTAGTTATAATGCCATTACAAGCCAAACTGAACTTCTGATTTCTGTCTGTTTGTGGGCTTTTCTACTGGTTAGGCTTTTGTGTTTGCACTTGAATGTATTAGCTACCAGCAGGATGAAGTTAAAGTGTTCAAAGAAGCCAGGTAAGACATCACCTCATCCTCGTGTAATGTAAAATATCTTGCTTCCTTGGAATTGCTCTGACAGTTTTAGAAAAGTTATACTTGCAGCATATTCTGGTGATTGCAACACCAAATGGATTTGATTTCTTTTTTCTTTGCTATATATTGAAGTGCAAGAATGTTGTAGAACAAAGTGAATTCATGTCAGGTTTAGTTTGTGTTGCCAAAGGTAACGGCAGCAGAAAAGTGACTGCTTTTAACAATGCTTATGCAGTTCAGCGAGTCTAAGTCTTAGTTGTGTCAGACTGCATGCCAGGCCAGCTTGTCTACATTCCTCAGCTCCAGTCAACTTTTGTGTGTGGTAGCAACTTTGTTGTTGTAGTTGTTTTTTTTATTGTTCTTTTATTTATACTCAACCCATGTTAATGGTGGTAAAAAGTATTCTTATCAGATAAACAGTATTTCACATGGTCCTCTTTCACATGGACACTCAATTGGCTCGCCTACCATGTCTGTCCCTCTCATTCACTCGGTCACATTCTCTCTCTCTCTCTCTCGCCACTTTTCTGCCTTTCCCAGCTTCTCACATGGACACACTTGCCTGCCAATTTTCTCTCTCTTAGTCTCTCTCCCTTTCCATGCCTCTGCTGACTGGGGGATGTAAACAGACCTCTCACCCACATGAGTTGTTTGATGTCATTATGTCACACGACTGTCACACCCCGTTCACCTGCTGCTTTTGGCTCAGGTCATTCAGTTCAACGAAGAAGCAACATTGTTAATTCCTGGCTAGTAGGGCTGCACGATTAATCGAAATGAAACCGCACTCGATTTGGCAAAGGCTGCGATTATTTTATGTGCAGCTTGTCATTGCAGCGTGGCTGATCGGTAGTAAATGCTGCTCCATCTGAAAGCCAGAGGGCGCTCTCACGCAGAAACCCCAAATATGCCCCTCCGCAGTTAGTGTAGACAACACACGTCATTGCAGGAAATCCCTATGGGCATCATACTATCGCCGTAGCTGAATAAACAGAAGATTGAAATGATTTGATTTATTAAATGTTGTCTTTTTGTTGGACAAGAGGTTCATAAATGCTTCTCATGTTTGGAAAGATGTTTGACGCGTGTTGCTTTTTCAAATGCACTTTATAAGCGACTCAAACTCGCAGTGCTTTCAGATGGAGCAACATTTACTACGGATCACAGAGCCGTACGTCACTGACAAGCTGCGTAAAAAAATAAACGCAGCCTTTGCGATTTCATAATCGTAATAATCCGAGTCAGTTAAGCGCGATTTAGCATGCATTTTTCTTTGTACAACTATGTTTTTAAAACTATGAAAGCAAAGAATGTGGATATGTATTTATTTAGTAGGGCTCTCGTCCACTTGATTTGCATGCTTTGAAATAAGAGTGATGTCCAAAATGAACCTCCCAGCATTACGCCCTCATCTATATTAGGGGGAAAGGAAGCGTGAGGGTCTTTTGAGATGATGTTGTAGCAGAGAGCATTCTGTTCAAAGACCGGTCATCTGTGCAGCACCAGCTGACAATGTGGCAGGTCAGTCATAAATCTGATCGAACAAATCCGATCTGAGGAGCACAGACTGGTCTGCATGTACCAGGTTATTCAGGTTCAGATCTGTGTGTCCCTGAGCTGCCCAAATGTTTCCTGACTTCTCTGGGTTCAGCCCAGTGAACGTCTGATGTAAGACTCATATCAGTAATAGTGTACCTATTATGTGATAAGATAAGACTGTTCTCTATTCTTGTTAGACACTGATTGGTAATTCAGGTCGGGTTTGAGATTTCTGTCTGCTGATCTTTTAAATTTATTTTGAAATGATAGAAACAGTCTGTGAACGTTTGTACTGGTTCTGCTTCTAAGCATCCTAGAACAGCCATTTGCAGCCTCATGGCTGTTGCCATGGTAACTGCCTTGACTCCTCATTTGCTGCTGCAGTGTTGCTCATCATCACTGCCTCTCTTTAGTTGGCCAGCTAGTTATGTTTGAATTAGTTTACTTGCATTCAAAAGTTTGCTTCTTATTTTTTCTTCAAACGTCTCTCATGGTCACCAAGGCTGCATATATTTGATCACTTATATATTTTTTTTTATTCCTGTTGGCAAAGCTAAATTTGCAGCCTCATTACTCTAGTCTTCAGTGTCACATGATCATTTAGAAATCATTCTAATATGGTGATTTGTTGTGTTTGAACAGTTGAACTGCTAATCGTTTGTGCGGAAACCATCATGAATTGAAAGTTCAAAACAAAACAGCATTTATTTGAATGTTATTTTGTAACATTATTAATGTCACTTTAAAAAAAAAAAAAAATCTAAAAATATATGGTAGAATTGTTCTTAAAATGTTTTAACTGACCTTTGTTATGTTGTGGAGTTGTTGTTGTTTTTTAGTTGCCAATCCAGTTTGTCCACTTTCTTAATCTTTGAAACACAATTTACACAATGACATTAATCAGTCTCATTGTCTCTTTCTAGCCTTTCCATGGTTTGGGATGGATATTGGTGGTACTTTAGTAAAGCTTGTTTACTTCGAGCCAAAAGACATCACCGCAGAGGAGGAGCAGGAGGAGGTGGAGAATCTGAAGAGCATACGCAGGTACCTCACCTCCAACACAGCCTACGGCAAAACCGGCGTCCGTGATGTGCACCTGGAGCTGCGCAACCTGACCATCTGCGGTCGCACAGGGAACCTGCACTTCATCCGCTTCCCCACCGCCGCCATGCATAGATTCATACAGATGGGCAGAGATAAGCACTTCTCCAGCCTGCATACCACACTGTGCGCCACCGGAGGCGGTGCGTACAAGTTTGAGAATGACTTCAGAACGGTAAGGAGATGGCCACAGTTGTGCTTTCAATCGGTTTTGACAATAAAATCAAATGTTTAATATGCAGCTATGTGCGGTAGGATTTTTGGACCAATGAGATTTCACAGTGGGGTTACTGCGTCATGCCACAGAAAATAGAAACCAAGCAATCAGCAAAATTTCCTAACTCCTGGGTCCTAACTTTTTTTACCCCATCAGACACAATATTTTGTTAGATTTATATTTAAAACAAAACATAATAATTCAACAATGGGGTAAGAAATAGATTTCAAAAAATAAATATTTTCTAAGAATATAAATCTTTACTATCACTTTTTATTAATTTAACACATCCTTGCTGAATAAAAATATAATTTCTTTTTAAAAAAGAAAGAAAAAATATTGAACGGTAGTGTATTTTTTTTTACAAAAGATTTCAATAAATGCTTTTAAATAAATGCTGTTCTTTTTATTTATCAGAAATCCTGAAAAAAGTATCACAGGTTATAAAGAATTATTAAGCAGCACAACGGTTTCAAAATTGATAATAAATCAGCATATTAGAATGTTAGAATAAATGCAGACTTGATGAGCATAAGAGACTACTTTCAAAAACATAAAAAAAATAGTAATGTTTCATAACTTTTGACCTGTACTGTATGATTTGAAAATATCTTATGCCGAACAAGGCTGCAGTTATTTAATCAAAAATACAGTAAAAACAGTAATAAATAGAAATATTATTACAATTTGAAATAACTTTACTTTATTTCTATATAAATCTTTTGTAACTACTTTTTAATGTCACTTTAGGGCATGTTACTTTTAAGCTGACCTATAAACACATTGAGTATCTCATTTTGGTCTAAACTGCTCAATGGAAAATCGTTTTTTAATTAATAAACAATGTATCATCAAGAATTACATTTAAGTGATATGTCTATTGCATGCAGAGCAGTGAGTAGCCATAAATGATAACAATTTTTCTTTGTAGATGGCAGACCTAGAGCTGCTGAAGTTGGATGAGCTGGACTGTCTGATCCAGGGGCTGCTGTACATAGACTCGGTCGGTTTTAACGGTCATCCTGAATGCTATTACTTTGAGAACCCCTCCGACACACAGAACTGCATCAAGAGACCCTGTTGTCTTGACAACCCTTTCCCCATGTTGCTGGTCAACATTGGCTCGGGCGTCAGTATTCTGGCAGTGTACTCCAAGGACAACTACAAACGTGTGACAGGCACCAGGTCAGCACAGCTGAGCAACGTGCACCATGTAGCACAAACCCCTTCGAATGTTACACACTCTCAATAACTATGTGATAAAACTAGTATTTTGTGTGTGTGTTTTTTTTTCCATTTGTTTCCAAAAGAAATTCACACAGGGATGTTTTACTTAGAGTAATTGTTGATAATGGCTGAAAAAGCTTGTAGTACCAAATAACAAGCTAATAATAATAAAAACACTACATTACTGGTTGTAATTTATTAGATATTCTCTGAAAAACGCTCTTTGCTTATTCTGTGAGCAACTTTTGCTTAGATGCATCCATGCCATGGAGTGTTTTCCTCCAGCTTGAAATATGAGTTTACCATTGGCTATTTTCTAAACACGTGAACCTGATTGTTTCCTCATCTCTCATGGACACAGAATCAGAGCCTGTTAAAAGCATAAGAGCTCCTGCTGTGTACATTTTTCCTTTTGAAACATGAGACATGAGTCATCTTCAGAAGATAACAAATCTGTGATTGACAACAGAGTAGGTAGTCAAGTTCATTTTTAAATGTGGTTGTACCAGAATGGAACAGCCTTTCAGCAGTGACTGACAGGAGGTAGAAGTAAACGCTCTTGTGCAAATCTGTCACACTTGCAGGGGGATCATGTAGCCATTACTTACACTCTTCAACATTTTACAAATCCCTGTGTATGTCCCTGTCACTTGAGTAATTCTGAACATTTAGCACATTTAAAATAACTTTATATATATTTTATATTTTAAAATGTAAATTATTCCTATGATGGCAAAGCTGAATTTTGAGCAGCCATTGCTTTAGTCTTCAGAGTCACATGATCCTTCAGAATCATTCATTGAAATATAAATCTTATGTAAAGATCACTTTTTATCAATGTAATGCATCCTTGCTGCATATAAAAATATAAATTTGTTTAAAAAAAATCTTACCCCCAAACCTTTGAATGAAAGTATATCACAGTTTCCTCAAATTAAGCAACACAACTGTTTTTCAACATTTATAATTTCTGAAGAACCGTGTGACTAATGAGTAATGATGCTATAAATTCATTTTAAAATGTATCACAATAGAAAATGGTAATATTTTACAACATTACTGTTTTGCTGTGTTTTTAATCAAATGCAGCCATGGTGAACATGAGACAAAAATCTTAATTATTCCAAACTTTTAACATTTATAATATAATATGCAAACTAGTTCTTGCTTTGTTTTGCAATAACCACATACTGTCCTTGGCCATAGGCACATTGGTTAAATTGAGTTTAAAGGTAAAAAATTTCACACGTGTGCTCTTCAGATGTACCCGGTAACCATGTTTTGACCCTCAGTGTTCCTTTCTCACTCTTTTTCTCCTGTAGTCTTGGAGGAGGGACGTTTTTGGGGTTGTGTTGCCTGTTGACGGGTTGCGAGACATTTGAAGAGGCCCTTGAAATGGCCAGCAAAGGGGACAGCACCAACGTGGACAAACTGGTGAAGGACATCTATGGAGGGGACTACCAGCGCTTCGGCCTACAGGGGTCTGCGGTGGCTTCAAGGTACAGAAGACACTTTGTGTGTGTGGTGTCAGGTGACAAAGGTCCACAAGTGAAATGTGATGCTATGGGGTCTTGGATGTTGGCGTGCCTGTTTCATGTGACACAAATGTACAGTATGAGACCCCATTCCTTGGTTATTTTAATACACATTGCTTTTCAAAAATTTGCCATCAGTACATTTTATTTTTTAAAGAATGTATGCTTTTATTTAGCAAGGATGCATTACATTGCTCAACAGTAACAGTAAAGACATTCATAATATTACAAAAGATTTCAAATAAATGTTTTTTTTTTTTACTTTCTAAACTCAAAGAATTCTGATGAAAAATGTTAAGAATGTGTTAAGGTTTACACAAAAATATTAAGCAATGATGTCTGAAGGATCGTGTGACACTGAAGACTAGAGTAATAACTGCTGAATATTCAGCTTTTCCATCACAGGAATAAATTACGTTTTAAAATATATTCAAATAGAAAACTTTTATTAATATTTCACAATAATACTGTTTTTTTACAGTATTTTGTATTAAATAAATGCCTTGAATAACATAAGCGACTTTAAGAAAGAGACCGGTATTACCGGTACTACCGGTATTTTGAACTGTAATGTGTATATATAAAATAAAATAATTTGTGTATGCATGTTCATTATATATTTTTCATTATATTTATTAATATATTATTTTAATTATATATAATTGTTTATTTACTTCAGCAATAAACTCCAAAATCTACACAGACTTTGTTGTAGTGCTTTCTGTGAGTGTCTGTTAGGTACATAAATATGTGCTTGTGTTTTTGTTATAGTTTTGGTCACATGATGAGCAAAGAGAAGAGGGACAGTATTTCTAAAGAGGATTTGGCCCGAGCAACACTCGTCACCATAACCAACAACATTGGCTCCATCGCACGCATGTGTGCAGTCAACGAGGTGTGTGTGTGTGCGTGTGTGCGTGTGTGCGTGTGTGCGTGTGTGCGTGTGTGCGTGTGTGCGTGTGTGTGTGTGTGTGTGTGTGTGTGTGTGTGTGTGTGTGTGTGTGTGTGTGTGCGCGCAGCTGTGAGCGTCTGTCTGGCCACTCTGGGCTTCTCTACAGTGTTGCCTTGTAGCCTGGTGATCAAGCAGCATTGTACAGGGCTTTCAGGGTGTACAGAACACCATCAGAGCAGTAACTCCCAACAATACCTGGAGAATACAGGACTTTTATCACATTAGCTAGTATCTATGACAAGTTGATGATGGTCAAAACTTTGAATTTGTCAAAAACACAGATTTAAGCACCTACTATAAAAAGTCCATAAAGGAATTGCTTGTGTCAGGACTCCCTCTGCTGGTGAAGAAGAAATGCTGCCGGAATCAACCTGCTGGTAATTCAGTCGGTTATAAACAGGCCCGCGCAGAAAGAATGTAGTACTTGTGCCACTCAGTTGAACTAATTTTACCATGATTAAATCTGCTTCACGGAATTCTGTACATTTTCTTCCAAAATGAGTGGAGAAAATGAGAAAAACGTCCACAGATTCTATGGTCATAACTAAGTGATGTGATTGTGTTTTGTCCTGTAGAAAATCGAACGGGTTGTTTTTGTGGGGAACTTTCTGCGTATAAACACCGTGTCAACAAAGCTTCTTTCCTATGCTATGGACTTCTGGTCTAAGGGCCAGCTGAGGGCTCTTTTCCTGGAACATGAGGTAATTTTGTCTTCATTAAGTTTTAATCAATTGTTTTTATTCTATTGTTTATATTTTCTCAAATTTGGGAAATACATTTAAGTTCAAATGTTTGGGATTATTGTAATGTTTTTGAAAGAAATCTCTTATGCTCACAAAGTCTGCATTTATTTGATCAGAAATACATTAAAACCATAATACTGTGAAATATTATTTTTTTACAATCTAAAATAAGTTTTTAATCAATTTTAAAATGTAACTTATTCTTTTGCTGGCAACTTTTATAGCAGCCATTACTCTAATATGTTGATTTGGTGCTCAAGAAACAATTCTTATTATTATCAATGTTGAAAACAGTTTCATAATTTTGTGTGGAAACTGATATTTTTTTTTCTTTTGGATTCTTTAAGATTAGCAAAGCCAAAATAACAACATTTATTTCAAATATAAATATTTTATAAGAATATAAATTATATTTCAAAATATAATTATATTTGATCTTTACTGTCACTTTTAAACAAATGAATCCATTTTCCAACTGAGAAGGTCTCTCAGAATCACATATTTTATATGGTAGTAGTTCAATGAAATTATTTTCATATATTGTTTGTTTATATGCACACTCATATGTGTGTATGTGCGTTTCAGGGATACTTTGGAGCCGTTGGTGCTTTTCTAGAACTGCTGAAGTCTTCTGAAGACGCATAAAGGAAAGGAATCCTCATCTCTGATTATCCAGAAGCTGCTTTAAGACTTCAACAAAGAAGCTCCAACAGGAACACTGGAATACTGGGAACACTGGACATTTTGAAAGAAGCCATTATAGTAATTAACCTGTAAATAACCCTTAAAATAAGATTTTAAAGAATATTTTTATGAGTCTCCTTCAGACTGACGACTAACGGAATCTAATTGTTAATTTGTTCTTTTGTTGTTCTCCTTTTGTACTGTTTGTAAATATCATTGTGTAGTGAACAGGGTGAGTTTACTGATGGCCAAAACCATCAGTATAAAGTTTTGCTGTTCTTGACCAGCCACCAGCAAATGATGTTTAACACACTATTTTAATTTAGATTTAAGCATCAGGTGCTGTGTCAGGAATGTGTCCCGGCTGTTTGGGATACAGATCCTCTAAGTAAAGAAAAGACATTGACACTGTTCTCTGTACAGCTTGCAGCCTTTTCCGGTTGCATCTCCTTTCACTCTTCCTTTTTGCTACTGTTAACAGTTTTCCATGTGTTTATGCAAAACAGTCATTTTCAAACAATTCAGTTTAGAATAATTTCTCTGTTCACTTTTTATATATATATATATATATATATATTGGCGCTGATTCACATGAAGCCTTTAATTTTTAAAGGATTCACAGAAAGCTCAGGGTGTCTCACTTTTAATTCTGAGAGGGAATTCTGTGGGACCAAGTGGCCAATTTGACTCTTCAGATAATAAGTTCCCCTAACATCCTCTTTGCCCAGCTTTGCCTCTTCTTTTTCCATCCTGCCTTTTCCTATTCTTTTTCGTATCCAAACCAAAACTACTTCATTCATCTTTGTCAGAATGCACACAGTCATATGCCTTCCTCGCATCTATGGTTTGAAAACCAGCACTAACAACAATCAAAGTAGCCGAGAGATGACAAAACAGAAGGATTAAGTCAGTATGACAGCAATTACCCACAACCCCCCTTTCTTCACTATTCAAATATCAAACATGTTTAGACAGTTTAAAGACTCACCCATTGTGTTTCCATTGTAGTGCCAAACTGAAAGGGGAGGAGTCAAACCAGACAGCCTGCCAATACAAGCATTCCTGATTTACCAGGCCATGCACATCATTTCTTCTCCCAAAAGTCACATAGCATTATAATGTTAAGATGAAATTCAATATGTAATCAAAAATAAAAACACTACTCTCTTACTAGTTATATTCTGTTCTTCAGTCCTCCTTGCTGTCTCTCGTGCCTTCTATGTGATCGCTCTCTTCTTTTAACTTGTGGCTTTTCTTTTTACTGGTTTCTAAGAAAAATCTGAATTAGATTTCTGGGACCTCATGTCAACTGCAATATTTTATTTTTCAGAAAATACCTATCTAGGTGGGGGGGTTTCCCCCCACTTTTTATGTGAGTTTTTTGGGGTTATAATTGCCTAGTTAAAAATGTATTGCTTTATAATATTGAATTATTGCTTTGGTTGGCCTTGTATATTTGGCATTAAATTATTTTCATTCTAGATTTGGATGCTCTGTTTGCTTGTTTGTTTTGCTGAAAGCTGCTTGGTTGATGGAGCCATGTGTCTCTGAGAAACTAGCTGTTCATGTCCTGTTTGCCACTGTTGGCAGTAATGCTGTTATGCAGAGTGAAAAGGGCATTTCAAACATTGTTCTTTTCTCTGTCTGTGTGTTTTCTTTTGATTCCTACTGACAATTTTAAACACATGATCCTTTGCGTTGCTTGTTTGATGCTACTCTAATGGATACTTTGTGCTGTCCGATCAGATTGTACAAACATGTAAATATTCTTATCTTTGTTTTTCACCTCTCAACGTGTCTTTAAAGCCTGTGTTGAAATGTGTGGCTTTATTAAGAAGATATGAGAGACTTGGTATCTGTGTGATTGATTATATTATGCATAGACTCAAGAAAGTAAATAAATTAAAAAAAGCATTTTATGGATTTTATTCAGTATGAATTGCCTAATGTTTCGTAAAGGGATTCACCCAAAAATGGAAATTCTATCATCATTTATTCAACCTCAAGTTATAAACACCCTCATGTATAGATGTCTTTGTTCTGCTCTACACAAAAAGGAAGATATTTTAAAGAATGTTGGAAACTAAAGAAGTCCCGGGCCCCATTGACTACCATAGTATATAGGGAGAATATACCATAGTCAATGGGGCCTGAGATCTGCTTGGTTACAAACATTCTTCCAAATATTTTCCTTTGTGTACAGCAGAACAAAGACATTTATACAGGTTTGGAACAATTTGAGAGTGAGTAAACGATGACAGAATTTTTATTTTTGGGCGAACTAACCCACCTAGAAATGGCTACTTTTATGTTCTTTTCAATTATTCAGTCACCCATTTTAAATGCTTAAATTGTAACAAATGCACAGGTTTGTGAAAGTCATCTTTGATTGAAAATCTTAAAGAATCTTTCTTCTTTTATTTTGTCTTAACACTTCATCACAGTGGTGGGCCGTCAGGGCCAGCAAGGCCTTCTCTGCTGGCCTAAACATTATCAGAATCACTGACTTGAACTTTAATATATATATTTTATGAATGAGTATTACATGATTCCCAATAGTCCATTCTCGTAATGTCATAGCTTTTCTCTTGGTTGCGCTGCTTCCAGTAGTGTATGTTTATTTTAGCGCTTTTATCCAATCATATTTCAGCCATCATGTGTTGCCAGGTCAAATATATCTGCCTCGAGGCCTTCAGAATCGATAGTGCGGGCGCCTGTAGCTTACAATGAATGGCAATGAAACTGTTGCTTTAACCAATCAGATAATCAGTCAGATTTAATAAGCCAATCAGATTTCGAGTTGACTGCACCGGGGCCATCTAGCAGGCATACAATAACGTAAGCATTTTCACGCCCTTTGATTGGATGGTCAGAGCGTGTACTATTATTACTGGTAGTCAGAGCTAGCTAACCGCATCAGTAGCGAACTGTGTAAACTAAAATATATTCCTGTAGATTTTTAAATTTTTTCAACCCACAAATTAATGTTTCTTTCCTTCCTCGACCACCAGCAGGTTCAAACCTACCGGAAAAATCCCTTATTCAGCTTTACTCAGCTTACGCAGAGTCACGGATCTATATCGATCTTTCCGGGTAAAAACAGAACTGAATGTAAAGTTATGCCTGATTTTGAAGGCAAAAGTCCCGCTGATCTCATTGATATCGTTCAAAAATCTGTGTGAGAGCTTGTGTCGGCTGTAACGTTACACATCATCATGTTTTGCGGTGTTTTCCCGGTTTACTGCTTCTGTCGAGCAGACACTTGCAGCACTAAAGCCAATTAAAACTTATGCCAGAAATACGTCGGGACGGACTCGACTTTCAGCACTTTATAGCCTCGATGGCAATAGAAAAGGTTGTTGGGACTGAAACGCAGACAACCTGTACATCCAAGTAATTTAAGTCTTTTTGAGGAAAGAAATTAGAATGGATTTTGTATTAAAAAAAATAGGCAGTAGTTTTGGTGAGTATAATGCATTTTTTGCCCCCGTTTTTGTCCGTTCATAATATTTTCTTCCTAATTTTTCTTGTAAATTTATGATCGAAGCAACTTCTTTTTTCAAACATTAATACTATTGTAACCATTGAAGTTCAAGACAAGGGAGGATCCGTTTCCGAATTTATAATCAGAACGCAAGAACCACTGTAGCCTACACTTTAAAGCCGAACGCACTCGCTCGTTTCTCTCTACCCAGCCTTTCCCGAACTCACCGCATTAACCCTATAACTGCCGGTGCAAAATAAAACAGGAATTTCACTGTTTTTCGTTATTAATTCAGGTTGGACATCACTGAAGGCCTAGGTGTGAAATGCACGGCCCGCCACTGCTTCATCATATACATTTTTAGTTAAACTTAAAGTAGTCCTACACTAAACTGAACCCGAGAGAATGAACGAGGACAAAAAGAAAAGAAAAATGTAAAAAAAAAAAAAAAAAATCACTAGGCTACCCCCTCTCAAACTTCCCAGATTAAATGTTTTTCAAAAGCAAATGAGTGATCACCTTTACCCCCTAGGGTAATATGCATGGGCAAATCGCTGTTCTCCTGTTATCTCCTGTCTGATCCCCTCAGTTAAGCTTGGGATTGAACCCCAGGAACTCAAAACAAACGGTGAGGGCGGGGTCTTAGTAATACACTTTTTTTTCTCTTTTTTTTTTTTTTACATATAAATATATGTTTCTCTTAGGGTTTCAAACACTCCAGTAACCACAAAATTTAGTTTACAATTCATTCAGGGCGTATTTTCACCTAGCTCTAAATACTTTCGCACACTTTTCGCTGATGAGGTAGCCTAGTAGGGCACTCGAACTGTTTTTTAGGATCATGGGGTAAAATACTATTATTTAGAACTGTAGCCTATTATAGATTGACATTTTAAATGTATCTCAATCAACGTTTTTGTGTAGTTATATTTTCGGCTCCCGCCACAAAATAAAAAGAATTGCGTGATACAATTGCGAGTCGGAATTGTGAGGTATAAAATCGCAATTCTGAGGGAAAAGTAAGTACCCCCCCCCCCCCCCCTCATACTTGGACTTAATAACTCGCAATTGCGAATTAATTTCTTACAATTGACTTAGCTCGCAATTCTGACTTTATAAATTGTGAGATAAAAAGTCAGAATTTTGAGATAAAAAGAGAAAAAAGTTTAAATTGTTATATTCCGTTGCGGTAGCTTCCATAAGAGTTTGACCAAAAGAGAGTTTGGTTTGTTCGGGACGACCTTCAATAGATGTCCTGAAAACTGAAATTCCATTAAAACAGTGAACCCTCCTGAAAGTTATAGGCTAATAATAATTTGCATACTGGGTGGGGTGAGAGGGAACCATGGCAAATATCCTACCCAGGACAGCAGTTGTAGTTTAGCAACTGTAGTTTAGACCAGCAGCCCCCTCTACTTCCACCTCACGTTGGCTGGCTGTAGTTTCCGCCCTGCTGTGCTGATCTGTCCAAGCGCGCGCGCACGCCGCGCAGTGATGCAGAGCCATGTGCGCCAATGTGTACCACACTTTGGAGGAGAGCAGTGGTTGTTTTTGTTCCTCGTCTGTTCCAGATTCTGTACACTGGGAAATATGTTTCAGAGTAAGTGCGCTTCTTTATGACCACTTCGAAAGCTCATGCAGTCATGTGTTTTGTTGTTTGTATGTTGTTCAGGAAAAACTCCCTAAGTGATTGTACACAACTGTTGTTACTATTCTCATATGCTTATTCATAATTATTTGAGCTTGTGTACCTACATTGATCCAGAATGATGATTTTTACATGTTCACTCTTCTGACCTCTACTGGTCACAACTTTTCAATCTCAATTATTTTGTTTAACTTACAGGATAGTAATTTTGCAGTTTTTTTTTATGAACAGAAAGGTCAAAAGAACAGTTTAAAAAAAAAGTTGAACTCTATTGTCTGTAATATTATAGTGACCTTTTTTCATGCAGAAGACTTTCCATCAGTGAGGCGACCTGTTAAGTCTTTAATTTAAAGACAACAAGTCATCACATCAGGTCTGACTGTGATCTGGTTTACCAGACATAGATTGAGGTGAGTCCAGGACAAAATCTAACTCTGGTAATGGTTATTGTCAAGAGTTTGGTTGGTTGAATGATGCTTTGTTTCATGTTTACACATTTTTGCAATAAGTAACTGCTATTGCCCCATGAAGTAGTTTTTGGCCCTCTTTCTTGGCATTGATAAAAACACACTGTTCCTCGCCTCCCTTTGAATCAGACTAGTGTGTGTAGTAACTTGGTCACTGTCTGCATCATGGAAAACATCTCAGAGTGCATATGTAGCAGGATAGACTCAGCCTGGGACAATTTTGCTCTTATTTCTTTGCCAGGTCTCTCACTCACTAACCAGTCAGTCATAGAGTGGTAAATCCTGAGTTGTGTGTTCACACAAGGGTGAGTAAATGATGACAAGAATGTTAATTTTCTGTCTCAATTTTTTTTTTTTTTTTTTTTAATCTCAGAGACATTTAGTATTTAATCCAAAACACGACAATGTCATTTGAAGCTATTTCACTTGTATTACAACACAGATTTTTCTTAACATACAGACTGATTTATACTGCACATACAATTTTAGAAGGTGGCTAGGATTGAAAAAAATTCTGCTTCTGCTGCAGATTTTGCTTGATGGCATTTAAAAGCTCCTTATAGATGAAAGCGAGAAGGAACAGAAGTAATGAGAGAAAAACAGCAAGTAAATACGTCCCAAACAGAGCCGGAGAGAACAAAACCAGCTGAAACTGGACAGAAGAGGAAACAAGAGGCTGAAAGGAGTGAGAGAGCGAGGGAGAGGATGAAGAGAGGACTAGAGATGACTGAAAAAAAAACACATTCAGTGGCCACTCCGGATGGCGGATGGGGCTGGATGATCGTGGCTGGATGTTTCCTCACCACCGTTTGCACACGTGCGGTCACTAGGTCAGTTCATGACTGCCCACAGACACGTTTTTTTTATATGCACTTCTTTGCTTACCAAGAATCAAGGTGATACCCTCACATCACCTCTGTTTTGTCAGTTTAAAGAGGCCATATTATGGTCTTGATTTTGTTTTTGGAGTCTACTAGAATAGGGTTTTTAATGCTTGAAACACATTATTATTCACATATGTTACATTGTTGCTGCACCTCTCTTCCCAGCCTGTCAGTAATGCTCATTTTAGTTTCTCTCTCTATGAAGCCCCTCCTTCCGAAAGCGTAATGTGCTCTGATTGGTCAGCTGGACAAGTGTTTTGTGATTGGTCAACTGCTTCCAACATGTTTCAGAAATGCCACGCCCCTCACCATAACAGCGAGTTTCAACACAGTACTAACGCAACTCCACCATGCCTCGAGTTTCAACACAGTACTAACGCAACTCACCATGCCTCGAGTTTCAACACAGTACTAACGCAACTCCACCATGCCTCGCCTTTTGGCGGGAATTATTTAAATGAGGAATATTGTGACGTGTACGTTCCTGGGAGAAAACTCAAGACTACAGTTGAAGCGTTTCAGGGAGATCAGAAACAGTGCTTAATGATATAGAGAATAACTACCCAGTTTTGGATGTTGATAGAAAATTTTGTACTTAAAACGACTTAAATGAATGTTGCAGTAAGCAACAGATGACCTTTAGCATATTGCTTCCTCAAAACTGTCCATTTTCATGCTGGTTGCAGGTGTGTTTCCATCTTTTTTGTGGAATTCCAGTCATACTTTTCCAGAGATTATTCTGCAACTGCATGGATACATTCTCTGCTGGACTGCACTACAATGTTGTGTGGTAAGACCCATATAAGGCAAAATAAAAAAAAAACTTCTACTGTTCACCCTATAGCAAAACTCTGTGACTTAGCGGTGGTAGTTCAACTATATTGACTTTAGGAGAACTTTGTTTTCAAAAAAATCTGCGTTGACAGTTTTACAGTGCATAGTCCACACTAAACCAGATTTATCTGGCTGCCAGTGAGAAAGAATATTCACAGAAACACATTTTATTATTTATGTGGGGGTTTTGGGTGTATCTTTTGGTATCTATTTCTTCACTGATTCTTTACAAGCAGTTAGATTATTTTGTCATATCAATTGTGATGCATACATACACAATATGCATCAATCATGAGGATAAATACCCATATAAATGCACACAAATGGTAGGGTTTCATAAAAAAAGAGTAACATATGTTAATACTAACTGTAAAAAGTGGTGATCTTAAGGTGATTTAACACTTAACACTTTATTATTTATATATATATATATATATATATATATATATATTATATATATAAAAAAATGATTGTCTAACTTAATATATCGGGTTTATTCAGTGATGTAAATAGTGAGTTAAATAATGTTTCTGCATGATGAACAATTTATCTGTTCCATACAGTTGGTGTTTTTTTTTATTGGTATAGGTTGATCATATTTATCAGTCAATATTTAATTGTGAATGCTCATTGCCCCTCTTTTTACATTTAGATTACTGTAATCCAACTCTCATTTAAAGTGGAAATTAAATAATTTAATAACACTTAAATTTAAACTAAATTAATTTTATTTTTCATACTTTAAATTCACTTGTAACTTTTAGTATTTTGTTTTTTTATTTATACATGCAAGATATGAGTAGCCTAGAACATGTACTGAATTTTAATATTCTCCATTAATCGGTTATCAGTCATAAAATAATACAAACTTCCACTATCATGCAATCCACCTCATTCTTTTTCTCTTTCTCTCTTTATAGCACCACTGGGTAGTTATATAGGGAACCGCCTCTCTTCTCGTACAGCTGTCATGATTGGTGGACTTCTTTCCTCTGCTGGTCTGGTGCTCAGCTCACTGGCCACTAGCGTAGAGTTCCTGTATCTTACACTGGGTGTTCTTACAGGTTTGATACAGATGCACACACAGCAGCATACACAACATTCTCAATATTTCAAACTCAAACAGAGACTTCTATTTCAACTGCACTGATAATCATAATTTTCCCCTGTAACTATTATGTTAAAGGTAATGAAAATTGCTGTTAATTTACTCCCCCTCAGGCCATCCAAGATGGCCTTCTTCAGTAGAACAGCAAAGAAGACTTTTAGCTGAAACTGTGGTCCTTGGTGAGATAAAAATAAATATATATATGCCGACAAATCAAAATGAATACCCACGACTCCTGACAATTAATTGAGGTCTTAAGCAAAATGATTGGTCTATGCAAGAACTGATCAATATTTTTTTTTTACCTCTAATCCACAGCCTTGGCAAACGGTCAATCATAATGACGTATGTGTAGGAGCGACCTCGCATGTGAGCTGAATGCTGTTAAATTATGATTCCATGTAGAAATGAGTATGTATTCATTTTAATTTGTGAATGCAAAGAAAAGTCAAGGACGTATAAAGTGTATTGTGAATTGCAAACATTTTAATGAATCAAGCAAAAATATAAATGTTTATGCGACAGAAAGCTTATGCTCCAGACTGTCGCTAACACGCTCAGGACCGTTTGTCAAAGCTGTGGATTAGAGGTAAAAAAAAAAAATAATAATGTTCAGTTTCTTGCATAGAGCGATCATTTAGCTTCTAAAGACCTCAATGTATCCTCAGGAGCTGCGGGTATTCATTTTGTTTTGTCTGCATATGTTTTTTTTCTCTAAGTGACTGCACCATTGACTTCTATTATATGAATCACAGAGGACCACAGTTTCAGCTAAAAATCTTCTTTACAGTTCTACTGAAGAAAAAAAAGTCACTTAAATCTTGGATGGCCTGAGAGTGAGTAAATTACTGGCAAATTAAACATTTTGGGTGAAGTATCCATTTAAGGGTACACTATGTAACTTTTGACCCTCTAGCAGTTAAAAATCAAAACTTCTTGCATTTGCCAAAGAACATTGTTTCGGTAGTGCTTTGGCTCTGCTTGACCGTGCGGATGAATATGGTTATCCTACTGCTCATAATACATTCACTACTAGGTTTAAGAGAACTAACCAGTTTAGATGGAAAGGATCTCAAGCTGACTAGCTGAAGACGTTACTGTAGATTTACCCATTAATAGACACAGTACTTGCTTGAAAATAAATTCCAGCACAGCTCTACAACAACCATAATGGAGTGACCCTTCACAATAGATAATGATTTAATGAACTTGGTTAGAGATCTAAATACGGCAGAAAACCATCCCGTCATGTCTAAAATATAAACACTTATACTAGGCTTATATTCTTTTATAATAGAAAATTCAAGACAAAAACTCGTTTTGGAAGAAAGATTGACGACATATTGACACATTATTAAAATTTTGTTCATTTTGAACATAGTGTACCTCTAATTTGCAACAAACTAGTCACGCATATCTGTAGTCTTGAATACTAGCCCTCCTGATTTTCTGCACAGGTTTGGGATTTGCTCTCAGCTACACTCCTGCAATCGCCATGGTGGGTTCTTACTTCAGCGAGAGAAAAGCGCTGGCTTACGGGATCGCCATGTCAGGCAGCGGCATTGGAACCTTCATACTAGCACCGGCTGTGCAACTCCTCATTGAGTTCTTCTCCTGGAGGGGTGCGCTGCTCATTCTGGGGGGTTTGGTGTCTCACTTGTGTGTCTGTGGAGCCCTTATGAGGCCTTTGGAAGGCCAAAGAGGGAGGCAGAAGGAGATGGACTTGGAGGGTAACAAAAAGGTTGATTTGCTGAATGTGAAACTTGCTGATCGAGTCCTCAATGTTGAATTGTGTGCACAGGAACAGAGATCAGTGGAGATAAAACATATGGATACGGATAAAATGATGAAAGACAGAGGGGGGAAAGAACAACCTGACAATATGCCATGGGATGGAAAAGAACAGATGGAGGAAGATAAGTCAGGGCCCTCTGATGCAAAGCATACACACTCCGATGAGGAGCTAAACCATAGACAGGATCTCTCTGAAGACTCAGAGACCGTGAACGGAAGCGCAGATGAATGGAACATCTCAGTCCCAGCTTTAATACAATCAGATGACTTGCCAGCCATCCCAGAATCAAAATCCGAAGCAAACGCTAACCACACCGCTCTGGCACAATCAAAGGTGTTAAACACAAACATACTGAAGGAGTCAAGGGAAAACGTATGGTCTGTCATAAGGAAACCCGTATTGAGAGAATATTCCTTCCTGTTGATACCAGACTTCCTGTTGCTGTTGGTGTCCTTCCTGTTCCTTGCATATGGTTGCAGTGTGCCATTTGTGTATCTTGTACCATATTCACTGAGCGCAGGTGTCAGCCCTCAACAGGCAGCATTACTCATGTCCATACTTGGAGTGTCAGGGATTGTCGGAACTATCACTTTCGGATGGATTGCTGATAGAAAGTAAGTAAGGTTGTTGTGAATGTCTCTTTTCGAGTATTTTCTCGTAAATTGCAATATTTGAGAGTTACATCTATGCTAGACGTCGGTTTACTTCATAGAGCCTGTGAAGGTAGACATTTAATTAATTTTGTGGTACTGTAATCTGTCTTTAAAATCACATTCAGAGGTAAATAACACATTACACGTAATCAATTACTAGTTCGCAAGTAACTAGTATTTTCCATCCATTTCCATTTTCCATTGCTTTTAAATTTACTACAAACTACCCGAGTTACTTTGTAAAATAAGTAACGCAAGTTACTTTGCTTTCACCTTTATTGACTGACACCTCTCTTGTCCCCATTTTGAGAGAAATTGTGAATAAGTGCAAAGTGCAGACTAAATTTAAACATGCATTTAATCTCACTTGCACAAAAACAGATTCAGTATTCCTCAAAATGAATAAAAACTGTGAAATGCAAACTCCGAATATTACTCAAACCTGCAATTTTTAAATATATTAAATAGCACAAATATACTTTATGTACTTAATCTCATCTCACTTTATCAACCAATGTCTCGGCAATAGCAAATGACAGCAATCCATATATCCAATCAATGCCCGATGGACAAAATCAACTCCCTATATTTTTTTCTCACACTAGTAGCCATTATACGTGAATACACATCACAATAGGGAAGAGAAAACAATTGCAACTTTCATACCAACTTTAAGGTTAAATAGACTGAAAAGGACAAAAGCACTGAAATGTCATTAGAAGCTGGAATGACACGTATTTTCTAAAAAATGTTTTGTTTTTTAATTACCGTATTGTTAAAAATATCTTCTCTTTTTTATTAATTCCTTGAACGTACTAAAAATACTGTTAATGGAATTGTTTATTTCTGTAATTCTTAATGATTCCCATCTAACTCTGCGGTTTGATCTGTATCTATTTATGTTTAGGTGTTTGAGGCCATATAGGGTGGTGAGTTACATGCTGGCTGTGGGGTCAGAAGGCCTAAGCTGTCTCTTTCTGCCTCTGCTGAGTGGTTTTTCCCTCCTCGTCCCCTTTTCTCTCATCTACGGCTACTTTGACGGAGCTTACGTGGCACTTATTCCTGTGGTGACCTCTGACACGGTCAGCTCCACCCAACTGACCTCAGCTCTGGGAGTTGTTTACTTCCTCCACGCCATCCCCTACCTCATCAGCCCACCTATTGGAGGTCAGAGAAGATTTACCCACTCTCTCTTTCACACTCACAAACACACAGACAGATTTTCACTTTCCAATACATGCCAAGAATCAATCACACAAGTTACTGTAGTTACGGAGTTACTGTTTACACATACAGTTGCTTATTCACTTGTATGTGTCTGCAGTACATTTCACTAAATCAGAGTGTTTTATGAAATCTCTCTCTCTCTTTCTCTCAGGTTGGCTAGTGGATCAGACAGGCTCCTACACATCTACATTCTTCCTCAGTGGAGTCTCTCTGATCTGCAGTGCTGTGATTCTGGCTGCTGTGAGAGTGATCATCCGCTGCACTAGAGGGAGCTCTTGCTTAAACTGACTCATAACCAGGTACAGGAGATTTCTAAAGCAATAGAAAAGGACAGCAATATTGCTGTCAAGAAACATGAAAGTGCCTCCTCTGGAATTAAACAGGGTTATATGAGAGTTTTTTTTGTGTTTCTGATCCAAAGCTCTCATCCGTCAGATGGACTGCCACAAACACATGCTCAAACACACGCCTCTACTGCCAAAATACAGGATTTTATTAAGAATTTGGTGATTTAAAGGTGACATTTTGTGCTTGAGAGAAACTTTTCATTGTTCAAAATATTTGAATGAGTTTGCTACAAAAGAAAGTGTTTCATATTTGATACTCATTTGATATTTGAATCTGTCTCTCGAGCTGATATCTGATTGGCTAGTCAGACAAATGAACCGATGTCCTTTGCCCAGAAGTTACATGTATACTGCTTTATTCACAGCTCTCAAAGTATTTATAATGTACACTACCATTCAAATGTTTGGGGTCTGTAAGATTTTAACGTTTTTAAAGAAGCCTCTAATGCTCACCTATTTGTTGAAAACAGTGTTGCTGTTTTTTTTTGTGTGGAAACTGTGATACAGTTTTTTTTAGGATTCTTTAATGAATAGAAAGTTTAAAATAACATAATTGGTTTAGACATAGAAATCATTTGTAACATTATAAATGCCTTCACTGTCACTTTTAATCAATTTAATATTCCCGTGCTGAATAAAAGTGATCCCAACCTTTTAAATAGTAGTGTATAGTGTATATGGTCATAAAAGTGTTACTCATTTTAGTGCTGCTATCAATATGATAACTCGTGGCCCAGATGAAATCAAATCTGCTTATTTTATTTCCACATTTTCTTTTTCTTTTCTTTTTTTTTTGGGGGGGGGGGGGGGTTGAATTCTGCAGAATGTTGTAATGTTTTAAATATGCCAAATGTGTTAAATAGAGCTTTCCTAATTCTGCATCAATCAGCAGAGCTTTCTTCGGACTTTAGACTCACATGAAAAATATGGCTAAATCATTACCAAGGAAACAAGAATAATATTAGATACAATATGTAAGCAGTATCAGATGGCCTGTCAGATAAAGGTCATGAAAAATACTGTGCCTTTGATAGGAATTATGGGTTTTTGACAAGAAGGGAAACCATTTTTATTTATTTTTTACATTTTTAGAAAATACATCAAATACCTCGTGATTCTCAACAAAACACATTTATTTGAAAGTGACCTTGAATTTGTGCTGGTTAGATTACAGTAAAATAACATTCAATTTGTCACAATGTATCTTCAGCCTTTCCACTGGTGAGCTACAAAGTTCCCTTAAGAGAAAAATCATGTTTAAAATGCACTCAACTTGAGACATTGTAAGAAAAGGGTTTTAATTTGTATGTTACTGCACACTGAAAACAAAGTTGCAAAATCAACTGAGCAGTTCAAATAAATCTTATCAACAAACTAAAAAACTAATCAGAAATGAACGAGAGACATGTTTATTCTTGTATTTGAAACATTCTTTGTATTTGTTTTCTGTCATATGTGAACAATAGTTATAACTAGATGCAATAAGCATACGATCAAGCTCCAAGAATCTGCAGCCCATTAACACAACAAAATATAACACTGAATACAGTATATTGACTAGAGATTGGGAATTAAGATAGTTGTCCCATTTTCATGTTTTTCTTCATTTTCTTCCCCTCCATTTCTTCATTATGGTTTCTGCTTTGAGTGAAATTTAAAGATCCTCCATAATGATTTTTGAGGATTGATGTATGACGTTGGGACATTGTTCATAACTTGTCTGATGCGTTAGAGCACATTTTAATCAGAAGCTTCAATTCCCTCCAGAAAATGCTGAATTTCTATACAGCGAGGGTCTCTGCCCCTCCTCATAATGCTGTTAAGGACTTTTAAACTCTTTTGTTTGCATCCTGTCATTACTGGGATTTCTGCTGCTTTCATGTGAAAGGAGACTGCATCTCTGGGTTGTGATTTATTATAATTTAGATGTTGGGCATAACTATAAAATAAGTGCTGTTGTCTATGAGGAGAAAGATCATTTTCCTCTGACAGGAGATTATTGTAAATCTTATCTGCCTTCTCAATTTCGTGTGTTTTACAATGCAGTGATGCAAGGTCTATCTTTACATTGTATGAGTGAGGGAAATCTATAAGATTCTTCTCAAAGAGCTTTATGGATTTCCTAGCCAAAGTCTCCCTTTCCTCGCTGTCTTCCATGCTGTAAACCTTCCATTTGTAGCAGTATGCCAATTGTCTCAACGCTTTAACTGAAGAGGGGAACTTTTCATGAGCTGTCTCTGCTATTTCAATAGCTTTATCTGAATCCTGTTCACTATAATACCTGAGAATAACATGCAAACACTCCAGGTTTCCAGTTTCAAGAGTTCTTTCTAGTATACCTTGCATCTCCCTTTCAATGGACACCTTTGTCTGTTTGGACAGTTTTAGTAAATAATGAGAATAAATGAACAAACTATTTGGTTCTTTTTCATGTACAATTTTCAGTTGCTCTACAATCTCATCTAGAGTGAATTCAGATGGTGCAAAGTCCATGATCATGGCTTTGGCAAGTCCTTTGTGCCATTCCTTCCTATCTGGTTCTGCTTTTAGAGCCATCTTAAAGTAATCAATCGCCTGGCGCATATTGGACTTGTTGAACTTCACCAGCGTCCAGCCCTTTTCTCCACTGACTTCAGGGTGTAAAGTGCATCCAGGTGGAGCAGGATGCATTCGCTGAAGCCTCTGCACCTCTTCTAGATATCCTTTGCTTTTATCCATCTCTCCCAAATGGAAGTAGACCCAAGCCAGGTTTGCTTTGTTGACCTGAAGCTGGTCTCCTGCCTCTTCTGTTCCCTGCTCCTGGATCACACTTTCTGCTTTGTGCAGGTGCTTCACTGCCTCTGTGTTGGAGCCAAGAGTCTGATGGATGTAGCCCAGCAGGTTGTAATAGTGAATCGGCCAAGTGCACGTTTCCTGGTCCATGTAATTCAGCTTGCTCAGAAAATCCTGGGACTCATTTGTACTGCGCTCCAGATTCCAGGTGAAGTGGCACTCCAGCCTCTCAAGGCGTTGTTTTAGACTAGAGTTACTGACACATTCAGAAAAAAAATATCTAATAATTAAGAGTTACAAATGCTATGTTTTGGTTTACATACAAATATCATAGCAGTCATGTGACAGATAATCAACAGTTTCAACTAAGCCACAATATTTTTACACGATCTTGAGTTTAGTCTGGTAAATCACTTTAAATTCCTACATTAGACTAGATTTTTTCATATTTGTATTGGAAAAAGTACTTACTCCATAATAATGGTCAGTGTTGGTCTGGTTTGAGATGTTCCTTCTAGCAATGCTGATCTGAGCTTTGTGTGAGTTGCTGAGAGATTGTTCTGTATTTATAATGATCACGCTCATAAAACCATCTTCTTATCTACTGGAACAGTCATTAAACACGTCAGCTCACGATTGTTCTCAAGTTTCTATTCTGTCTAAGGTTTCGTTTTTTACTTCAATGAAGTGTAGTTTACGTAATGACAGTGATAAAGTCCAGAGTCTGCCTTCTTCCTCAAGCATAAACTCTTTACATGTAGGTTTGAAGTGTCATGGATAATTATTAGATCATATATTCCAGACATTTTTTTAATCATTTGATATTAATATTATGTGAGCGTGACCTACTTTATTTCTAGCTGGCTGTTCAAGATGGTTGAATTGATTTACATATTTACCATATTATAAAAAATTTGGTAACACTTTACAATAAACATGATCTCACATTAACAATTAACAATACATTTGTTACAGTATTTATTAAGATGTGTTAATGTTAGTCAAAATAAAACTGCTCATGTTTAGTTTGTTAGCTCGGTTCCAGAATATTAATACAACTTTTGATTTAAATAATGTATTAATAAATGTTGATATTAAAGGACAAGTTCGGTATTTTACACTTAAAGCCCTGTTTACAGATCGTATCTGATGAAATAGAACGGTTAAGATTAAACTTTGGACAGATGCTGCTGTCGCGAGAATTTTAGGTTTATATCGCTTTCCCCCCTCACCCCCACAATGGTTGTCTATGGCCACAGGAAGATTCCTTCCTAAAACACATTAAACTTTCGTTTACAAAGACGTGAAACTCACCGAGTGGTCAGGGGTGTTCACTGATACGGTCCCAAAAAAAATCGCTGAAAAAGATGCATTCCAACAGGTTTTATCGTAGTTTTTGTCCAACTCCATGACTTGTATTAAATGTGCTGAGTGAGGTGCGGTATTACTCCGCCGCTTGAGTGTCTATTATTCAAGCTCTCAACGGAAGAATCACGGGTGTGACACGTTTGGCAAAATAGGTCCTAAATAAACCTAAAATTCTCGCGACAGCAGCAGGTGTCCAAATTTTAATCTTAACCGTTCTATTTCATCAGATACGATCTGTAAACAGGGCTTTAAGTGTAAAATACCGAACTTGTCCTTTAAAGGTGCTGTATGGAGTTTTTCTACTAAAATGAATACATTTTTTATTACCTGTGTGTGTGTGAAGGGGTTGTAATCTCACAATAAAATGATCCACTTGGCGGGTTTTGCTATTTCCTCTGAAAGCAAGTATTCCTATTTCTATATGTGATGCTCGGATTTGCCGCGAAATCCAGTGACGTGACTGAGACCTGCATGCGCGCTCCCGAGCGTCTCGCCTCTCGCCTCGTCTACTGACTTTGCACTCAACAGCGACGACACTGCAACTTTATGACATGGAGTCTGCTAATACTAAGAAACGACTAGCACAATACAGACTCCAACACAAACTCCACATAATAATAAAAAACTAAAGAAAGCACGCGCAGGAGCCCTCGCTTGTAAACGTATTGGTTGCAATCTGAAACATCACCGCTAGATGCCGCTGAAAACTCCATACAGCACCTAAAGATTAAATGAATGCTTTAGGGGTATATTTTATCATCATTATGTCAACTAATGAAGTTAACTAATGATAACAAATGCAATATTGTAAACTGTTACCTACAAATTTATATTCAGTTTCACTCTCAATATGTGCTGCTGCTGTTTACAAAGTCAGTTTCACTGTTTTTAAAACATTTTATTATTTCCAGCTGATTCTGCGGCTATCTCTCTCTTCATCAGATTCAGTGTGTATTTAAAGTCAGTTAACTCTTTCCTTGATGAACAGAAACCGTAAATTAAGTCATAAGGAATAAACAGATTTATTGAATAACTTGGTAACAAGTTCCATTTAACAAGTGCTTTTATTACAGGCAATGGGATGGAAAATTGCTGCAGTTTTACAGTGTGACCTATGCTTGGATAGAGAGAAATCCTTATCAGCTTATACAGTTATTCTGGCAATTAGATATATAGGGGAATCTATTTATATCTAGTACTTCATAGTGTGCTAGTTAAATGTCTTAAATACAGGGTGTGAATAAAGGTGAAGTGTGACACTTTTTGATAATTTGTCATTGCCCTTGTTATAAAAAGTCCCCTATAAAATGCCATTTTAAAATGTTGTTAAAAAATATCTTTATACAGAAAAAAAGAAAGAATTATTAAATATAAATTGTTACAGATACAATTGTACATGGGCTCCTGTCAACATACTCTTCATGAGAAATGTAAAGCCACAATATTAATATACTATGAACAAAAAAACAATGTTACCTTGTTTCTTGCTATTGGTATTATATGAATAGCTGTTATATATCATGCAAAAATTAATACATAAAAAAATGTTAACATTAAAAAATCATGTTTTATAATGCATGTACAATACACAAATACATTTAAGCTGACGTCAGATTTGGTGAAATTTCACGGTCAAAAGTCTATTTCCAATGGGCTTTATGCACAGCTGCACTACTTCCTGAACTTCAGGCAGCTCCTTTGTTTCCTGTCTGCCATTATTGGACAAACTGATTAATCCAGGTGTGGCTGACCAACAACAATAATCAGACACACCTGGATTAATCAGTTTGTCCAATAATGGCAGACAGGAAACAAAGGAGCTGCCTGAAGTTCAGGAAGTAGTGCAGCTGTGCATAAAGCCAATAGTGTAGAGATGTATGAAGCGCAGTTCATACAGAAGTCTCGTTGAAACCAAACAGCTTTCTCTTGGTCAACACGGTGAATCCACATGACCAACTTGAACCCATTGTGAAATCTGACCAAATTAAACCTATTGCAAAACCTTTTGATCACGTGGATTCTTATTGAAATGACTGGATTTCCCCCACGAAAATTCACCAAACAACGGTAAATGTGACGCATCTTAACACATATTGAGTGATTTTTCTATTGCTATGCTATGCTATTCATGTTGCATAAATGAGGTAAAATAAAGAGAATATTTACTCATCTTTGAGAACAATCTTTAGAAATTTTGAAATCTCCTCACAGCGAGAGTTTCTGCCATTATTAACAGTTTTTTTAAGAAGCATTATGCTCTTCTGTCTGTCTTGTGAAATGTTTTGGATTGCTGAGATTGTTCTGTATTTATAATGATCACGCTCATAAAACCATCTTCTTATCTACCGGAACAGTCATTAAACACGTCAGCTCACGATTGTTCTCTAGTTTCTATTCTGTCTAAGGTTTCATTTTTTACATCAATGAAGTGTAGTTTACGTAATGACAGTGATAAAGTCCAGAGTCTGCCTTCTTCCTCAAGCATAAACTCTTTACATGTAGGTTTGAAGTGTCATGGATAATTATTAGATCATATATTCCAGAAACTTTTTTAGTCAACTTTCGGTAATTATAGTGTACCTATGAAGTACTTGCATGCAAGTATAACGGAACAATATGTAAAGTTTGGGGAATAAAAGGGTAACAGCCAGGAGAATTAAAAAATGTTTTATATTATATAGAACTAAGGGGTATTATTATACTATTATGATACAACAATTTGCGAGCAATTTAGCGAGATTTTTTTACTTGAATGCAAGTATGTACACTATAATTACCGAAAGTTACACTGTAAAATCGCTTCAATTACGCAGTACTCTCCGGGCTGTAATCTAAAGCGTTGCCAATAATATTAACCAATTCAACTTTTTATTTAAATAATGTATTAATAAATGTTGATATTAACTAAGATTGATGAATGCTTTTGAAGAATTTTTATTGTTAGTTCGTAAACTAATGATAACAAATGCTACCATATTGTAAAGTGTTACCAACAAATTTTTATTCAGTTTCACTCTAAATATGTGCTGTTGTTTACAAAGTAGTAGACCCAAGCCAGGTTTGCTTTGTTGACCTGCAGCTGGACTCCTGCCTCTTCTGTTCCCTGCTCCCGGATCACACTGTTTTATACAGCAGATGTCCCCAGCAAACAGGGCTGCAATTACTTGAAACATGCCTTTCCACGTTTCAAGGGAACTTACCCAGCCTATGCAGACTGTAGCATTGTAAACAAAGACACGGTTCTGAAAGCATACCTATGATAAACATAATAAAACAGTTACCTTACATGTTAATAAAGTCAGGGTGGAGGTTTACTATGTAAAAAAAGTAATGACACTGAAATAAGAATAAATTATTCTGATTGTTTGACTTTCTGTTTTGCAAATCACTCTAAATTGACCTATTTTGGGGCATCCTGAATAAACCAGGTATTTTCAAATTATTTCTCAATATGAAACTTAAAACCAACAATATATGGCTGTTATTTATAACTGTTAAGGCGAGACCGAAGGTGAATAGGTGAATAGGGTAAACATTGTCAATAATAGATATCACCATGAAACTTCCTCAGTTGATTACTTACACAAGTATATAAAAAATGTGTATGAATAATTATGCAAATTAGGCATTTTGCATATATTTTTGGTAGATAGATCTGAACATGATAAAGCCAGGTGTTCAAATAAAATAAAATAAAAAAATGCAGAGGGATTTCAGGATATATGCTTTCATTACCTAGGAAATCAAAATACTGTCCATAGCCTTAAAAAAATATATTTTAGCCATATTCTTTTTATTAAAATGTCACATAAATCAGGCCAGGAATGATTAATTAACAAATCCCTATGGAAATTTATTCTGTATACTGCTAAGTGTATAACTGGGAGGGAGAAGGAGAGGGAGAGGGAGAGGGAGAGGGAGAGAGGGAGAGGGAGAGAGAGATAGAGAGAGAGAGAGAGAGAGAGAGAGAGAGAGAGAGGGAGAGAGAGAGAGAGAGAGAGACTTTTTAAAGCAATTTATTACACCATAAAAAAAAACATTACATTAACATTTTAACATCTAAAAAACATTATCAAAATATTACCAATTAAAACAAGAGATCTTCACCTTCTATAAAAATTTAACTTTTGTTTACACACCATTTCTTCTCAAACATTAGGAGATTACTATTTATTTGATTAAATTAATATTCTAATCTTATCCTAGATTCAACCAGGGCCTTGAATAAATTCACCATATTAACTTTGTGTCCTTCCATTTCAATTTTATAAGCCTTCCAAATGGCTAATTTTGCTTGACCAACCAAAGATTGACCCATATCTGCGGGATGATTTAAAACGCCAACTTTTGTTGAATTTAGGAGAAGTGTAGTAAAATAAATACCTAAATGTGTATTTTGGACTTTTTTCACCACAAGTCTGAAAGAAAATCTCAAAATTGACCAGTGAAAAATAAAAATGTTTTTGCCTGCCGTGTCTACCTTTGGCAAGGTAAAGCGCGCAATACACAATGTTAAAAATGAAGTACATCTCTTGTTCAGTCTATGGCTGAGCTTCAGCCTGTCTTTTCTCAACGATTTCCTTTATCTCATCTGCTGTTCTTCTTTCCTTTATTTTACGAAGAGTGTTGATGAGAGCTGGGTATGCTTTATATAAACCTTGTTTCTGGGACCAATCCTGCAGAAGCCCATAGGTCTGTTCTCTCGCATCATTAGGGTAGTTAGACTCGTTATTGTCAATATAAGCTTTAGTCATGCCACTGTTCAAAGCAACACGTTTCATCACTTTCCAGCTCAGATGATCAGCAATTTCTGACAGGTAAGGGTTCAGGTCCAATTCTACACAGAAAAAAACATAATCACTGATTTAAGTTTTTCATGCTGCTATTTTTTAAACCAGTGTTCCTAAAAATGTTCTGCCGGGCCCCCCTTTTGTGGAGAAAAATATCAAGTGCAGAACACGCATCATTCATTTAGCCTATAACTTTCTACGGTTTCCTGCAATACTCAATTCTGATTCTTCAATCACGCAATCTAGCGGGTATTGTGTCATCTTGATGTAATAAAATGTCAAATTAATATTTTGTGTTCAATTAATAACTTGTGGCAAGTGGCTGAACAAGCGGGATCATTTAGCAATGAGGTCTTGTATCACCCCAAACAAGTTTATTTTGCATAACAATCTGCTGACTGTACGCTATCCCTTAGCTTTGCTGGACCCCCGTTTTATCATTTCGAGCCCCCCAGTTTGGGAACCACGGATTTAAATGTTTTGTGTTTTTTTTTGCCCTCCGTGCACTTTCCAGGTACAGTGTACAAAATAACATATATTTTTTTTGTTTTAAAATTCCCCCCCAACAACAACCACAGCAAAAAAAGCCAAAATCGATGCTTAATAAAAAAATAAAAAAAATTACATTAACCTCACATTGCTGAACCAAATCTCAAATTCTGCTTTTTCTTAATTTAAAGGGGTCATGACATGCGATTCTTTTATTATTTAATATGTTCCTTGAGGTTCACTTATAATGTTAATTGTTTTTGCAGGCACACATACTTAATGATTGACTAATGTCATTGCATAGGAAAAAGTATCACTCGTTATTGCACATGACTAAGATAAGGGAGTAAAAAAACTAAATCCTTCGACGTGATCCGGGACCCCACACAGATGTCCTGTTTAAAGCTGTTTAAACAGAACACGTTGTTTACACTTCCATTTGACCTGTTGTCAGTAGACTCAGGCACGTGGAGTATGTCAGGGATTGAACATGCATCTGTATACTGTATTTAGTGTATACAGTGCAGTGATTATAATGGACGATTATAATTGACGCAACACTCGTGTCTGGAGTAGAAAGCAGTCAGCCGTTAAGCGACTGAATGGCAGTGGGTGTGGCTTGTGGTGCGATTGATGTCAATGATTCATCAATAGGCTTGTTTGAGATGAGTAAAATCTGCGCAAAACCGATCAACGGTGATCACCGCGAGATGCATGCCAGTTAGAAATGTGTCCGAGTGCAGTCCGCCTTGCTCTGATGTCATGCTGACGTATGTCAAAAAACCCTCGCGACCGCAAGGAGCACATGTCGGATTCTGCAGTCGAGCGCAGTTGCTCTCCACCGACTGCGCTGATCAAAAGCATGATGGGAAACTACTTGCTGACGACACAGCTTAATGCTCATTGGTTTAAACAACCATGATGTATTGCTCCCTTTTAAAATGAATTTGAATTTCAAACTCTGATATCGTGTTTTATGTGTATAAATTATGTGTGAATATTCACAAACTCTCTGACAGTGCGATCTCTATATGGATTATGTAATTTATATATATATATATATATATATATATATATATATATATATATATATATATATATATATATATAAACTCATGTCTGTATTAAAGAAAAAAATTATTGATAAACGTATTTGGAGTTTATCCATTGGAGAATCCAGTTTATTAGCAACACTGTGCACGAGCGTCAATCCCGCGATATCCATATTTGATCTCACAGGTGTCAGATCCACTGCGAGAAGAGAAAACTGTCAGGCTTGCCTGCACTTTTTTCACTCCTCCCCTAACTTCAGCCGCCTACATTTCAGGCGAGGCAAGGCGCATCTCAAACAAGCCTATTGTCTTGCTCTAGAGGCAGTCATATGCTAAATGTATTAGCCCGTGTGATATGATGTCACAGATCCCACAGCTTGGTAAAATAAAGGCTTAGTTTAAAAAGAGAGGGGCGTTTGAAACTTGCAGGATGTTTTAATGGTACAAAGAGCAAATTTGATTTCTCATGCCATGACACCATAATGTTACCATAATTTGGGACAGCATAGTTTAAATGCTAAAATGTATTTGTGTGATTGTCATTTTCAAAGTTAAACATTGAATAAATAACATAATTAAATAGTTCAAATGTTCTGAAACTTAAAATCCAGTGCATGTAGCTTGAATTAATTAATTAAACTTGAATTAACCACCCAGAAGGGGCAAGTTTGGGACCAATTGATAATTAGCAGTTGATTAACATATTTTCCATAAACAAAAGGGAAATATTTTATATATATATATATATATATATATATATATATATTTGATGTAGATGAAAAGTACAAGCACACTTGCCTTTCAGGAGTTCTACTTCTACATATTCCTATATGAAAAAGAAAAAAAAGACAAACAATCAGGCACAAATGTTTAGAAATACACACACAAACTAATATGCAGTTCCACTGTAACACCACAAGGGTGCCATGGACACTTAAAAAAAGAGAAATTACCTCAGGCACTCTGACCTTGCTCTTTTTGTGTTTCCATAAAAAAAAGAGAACCAGGCAGATTATGGCTATTACCGGAACCAAAACAGCAGCCGCAATGGCCCCTGGAACAGAAGCAACCATAGATGTTTGTCCATTACCACCCCCTGTACTGTACTTTGTGTTTATACTGCATAAGCTTTTTTAGAGTAATTTTCCAGTCACATCTTATACTTTGTGTGTATACAGAAGAGCACTGGGAACAGGAGCATTTTAACAACTTATCCCTTTGGCTATGCCTGTGGATGTGTGTAGCTTGTGGATATACATGCCATTTGACATCGTTGCGACTTTGGCATCTTTGCACACATTGCATTCGATGTTGTCTTCATCACACCTGTTGGATAAACATGAACACAACAAAGACTGAATACTGAGCTGAAAGCAAATTTTCAAAATACTGTATAAATGCTGAACGCTAACGGGGAGTCATAAACAAATAGATAAAAAGACAGGGCTTTTTGATTTGGACACAGTCCCTGAAATCCGGATGGATGCAGCCATTATATGAGGAATTAGCACACACAGCTTCAATTTTGCAGTGAAAACCAAAATGGACATGCTTTTTCCCCACACATTTCGGAGTCTGGCTTCTGCAAGTATTTTGTTGTGATTTGTGTGGGAGCAAAACAAGTGCGCATCTGCACACAGCTTTTTAGAGGGAACATTGGTTTCCATTAATACTAACATTATAACTTTCTTCACACACACATTTGTCATTCTGTCCAGACAGAAAAGGGTCTTTGGCTGACTACATACGTGTCACAAGGCTTACAGATCTTGCACTGGACACCCTGGTCACAGTAATGGTTCGTCTGACACCTGCAGACAGTGTTGGAGGACGCTGAACATTTAGTTTCCAACTCCATGTTTGCTAAAGCAGGGAGACAAATCACAAATTAGACATTTATTGCCTGTCCTTCAATTAGAGCTTCAAGATTCACCCTTTGACAACAGTCCCACCTCTGGCATTAGAAACCTGGAGTAATATTTTCCAAGTTGTGGTTGACTGGGTAATTATAGTGTACCTATGAAGTACTTGCATGCAAGTATAAGGGAACAATATGTAAAATTTGTGGAATAAAGGGGTAACAACCAGGAGAATTAAATATTTATACTGTAAGTATTATAGAACTGAGGGGTACTTATTCTACTATTATGATACAACAATCACATTTGGGAGCAATTTAGCGAGAACATACACTGCATACCTTTTTGTAATAATTGTGTACCAATACATTCTGTATAGGCTTTTTAAAAATTACAGGGTACATATCGATGCATTTATACAGTAATCTTTATCCAAAAAAAAAAAAGTGCAGATGTTTAAGTTTGGACTTACATGTTTCAAGGCAAGTAAAGCTAAAACTATTGATTTTTTTTTAAAATACTAGTAAATACTCTTGTTCCATGTAGTTACAGGGTGAGTAAGTACAATAAAAATACATACACACAATCTAATATCACTGACTCAGAAACCTTTATTTGAAAAACAACTTAATACAGTTGGTCTGAAGCGATAGTCTACAGTTTAAAATATTGTAATTTTTCTTACAAACATTTATCGTTTCACTTCAGAAGACATTGATACATCCATTGGGGTCGTATGGATTACTACAGTTATTGCAGTAAGTGTTGATTGATGCTCCAAGTTTTAGGAACACATGAGCTTGCATTATAAGTATTCCCAGAGATGTATTTTTTATTTTTCTAAAAACCTTCATTTGTGATAATCTGAAGAAGGAAAGTCGTATACATCTTGGATGGCATGAGGGTAAAAGATGAGTAAATGGTGTTGACATATTTCTGGGTATATTCCAATTTCTTTTAATACAGAATAGCAATAGACATGATTTCTCCTTCAGATTCATCAGTGGAAAGAAAGAAAAAGGAAGAAGCCAAGCAAGAGAAGAAAAAAACAAGGGGGGGGGGGGGGGGGCGTGCTACTTTCGGTCAAGAGTTAAGCATTTGAAATAAATTGATGATTTTAAAAAGCAGTTTTAAGTAGGGCTGGGTATAAAATATTGATTTCTCGATTTTAATCATTCTCATTTTTATGAACCGATATTGATTCTTAAAGTCTGCGTGAACCGGAAGTTGCAAACAACTTTTCTCCAGTGTTGTGACGTATTTCCAAGTGAAACGGAATATTGAACAGAGGGCAGGGTTTTACTTTAGCGCTCCTCCTCTCCATCTCTCGCTCAAAGCAGACTAAAGCGCTTTCCACCCAAGCCGCCAAACCTACGTCATCAGAAAAGGAAACGCCATTCCAGACCGCAAGCAAAGAACTTATATTGACAAGAAGTGAAAGCCAATAGAACGTTCCATTGCAACACCAGCGCCCAACAGCAGCGCTACGCTTCCGCCATTTTGGGGAGAAAGAGACTCGGCAGTCCACTAACTTCTCGCTATCGCTATATCAGCTGCTTTGTTAAAAAAATATTTAAAAAGTAGGCTGAAATCCAACCTGAATGATGACAACACAGAATAATGTACAATCACTAGACTAGTGATCATCAAATCCTTTTAACAGTTTATTTGACAGACTTTATGTTTAAGTCTACCACTTTTTTCACAAAACCTTTGCTCTCTATAAATGTCAGTTTGGGTTGAAATTATTCAAGTTCAAGTATTAGCATTATAAACACTGAATTAATACCAACATATGAAATTAAATTAAGGACATGCATCAGAAAAATTAGGAATGTTGGACAATAAATAACAGGAATTAACAGCTTGACAGTAAACTGTTTTTGCAGTATGTCTTATATTAATAATAATAATAATAATCATTTCTTACATTTGTATAGTGCTTTTCTGGGTACTCAAAGTGCTTCACACATGGAAGGGTGTCTCCTCAAATACCACCAATGTGCAGCATCCACCTGGATGATGCGACGGCAGCCATATTGCGCCAGCACGCCCACCACACACCAGCTTATTGGTGGAGAGGAGACGGTGATGAAGCCAATCAGTATATGGGGATGATTAGGAGACCATGATGGACAGAGGCTGAGGGGCAAATTTGGCCAGGATGCCGGGATTACACCCCTACTCTTTTTCGAAGGACATCCTGGGATTTTTAATGACCACAGAGAGTCAGGACCTCGGTTTAACGTCTCATCCAAAGGACGGTGCTCTTTGACAGTATAGTGTCCCCGTTAATGTACGTTAAAGACTATGTATAAAATGTTTTTAAAAAAAAGCCAATTAGGGGATAACAGACACTGCGATGCATCATGTTTGTAGGGGGATCCAGGGAATTTAAACGTACAATATATATATATATTTATTTATTTCAGACCTAGTGGAGCAATAGTAACTAATAATAGTAACAGTAAATATGTGTAAAGTTGCACAAAATGGAAATAGTCAATAAAGTAGGCTAAAAAAAATACCTACTGAATGGTTGGATTCCACAACTGATAACATAAAACGCGTATAAGACAATACAAAATTTACTGTAGGTGTCATAAAATTTACTAATGACTTAAGGCCTCATTATACTTCTGCGTCGAACTCACGGCGTAGCTACGTCGTAGGCTGTGTGTAGTGCGTACCCTTCGGTGTACCCTGACGTGCACCTCTCCAAAAATGTAACAACGCGTCAATTCTACGCGGACGCAAGCGCTGTGCGCTGTTGGTCTGCTAGAACCCCTCCCTCGGGTTTCACACGCTCCCTCTGTGTAATTGCGCGTCAACGCGGACAACGACGCAGAAGTATAAACGAAAACCAGCACGTTGCCTACAACGTAGAGGCTCCGGCGTAGGTCCGACGCAGAAGTTTAAATCAGCCTTTAAAGGTGCTCTAAGTGATCTCGGTTGATGTTTGAATTATCATCAAACAAAACGGAGGCTAGCTAGACCCTCCCTCCTCCTCATCTGCGCAATACCCAAACCCCACCCCACATCATTCTTGTCGGTTATTGGCTGGAACAGTTTGTTATGTTTCGTGCTGCGGGTTGCTCTGTTTATTGATCAGTTTGTTTTTGCTGCTGTTTGTGGAGCTTGGGCTCTCTGCAGAGACCGCATTTTTTTTACAGTGTGTTCAGGGGACAGGCAGCTAGCGGATAGTGAGGAGATGTTTGCGGTATGTGAAAAAAAAAATGTTTTGGCCTAAAAAACGTGTGAGATCGCTTAGAGCACTTCTCTTTCATTGTCATTCTGTCTGTTTCTGTGTATCTGTGCTGTTGTCCAGTTGGCATTTTCATCCTAGTGGCTGTTACCAAAAAAGCATCAGAGTTTCGCCTCTTGTTCTTCTATACTCTTTGCCGCAAGTAACTTTTCAGACTTTGATTAAAGATTACCACGGCAAACAATTATTTGTATTAACTTGCACGGATTAATTGTTCACCACAAGACTAGTAGCCAAATATGCGCTAACAAAGTAAATAGGGTCAATTTTGATTTCATGTATTGTCGACTTTAAATCCCAAGAATCAATTAGTCATCCTGTTTTCATTTGATGAATGAATAGAACATTGTAGGCAGCGCATATCCCATCCGATAGAGAGCCTAGGTCCCTCCCCTCCGCTTCCGGCTCATGTGACCTTATTTCGGAAAAATATGTATGGTAGGGTCAATGGCAAGAGACAACTTATCTAAATTACACATATGATGTTTGTCAATTCAAAAGATAATTATGAAAGTCGCAGTTTGTCATAAAACAGAAGTGTAACATTTAGTTTTATGTGAAAATCGCTCAATGAACTACATCTCTCGTCTCGCATTATGTACGTCACCAACATGGCAAGATCCGTTGCTCGTATGTGTGCAGTCTGGTACAAAACACTCAGGCATGACAGCATAACGTTACGATTATAACGTAAGACTATAGAAAAAAATTACAGACATTAGCTTCAGTAAAGTTAGCTTCATTCATTGAGAGAAAAGGTATGACGTCACATTTGCGCCTTTTGGGTTTGTAGTCTTTGTAATTACGTATTTTTCACAGTCGTATACCTCAACGGTTTTACATCAAACTGCGACTTTCTTGACTTTAAAATGTATCTTTTAAATTGACAAACATCATTTGTGTAATTCAGGGCACAATTCAAACGAGATCAAAATATTTGTTGTCTCTCGCCATTGACTACCATACAATATTTTTCCGAAATAAGGTCCCATGGTGGTCCACCGGATAGGGACTTAGGCTCTCTATAAATCGCAATGATCTTTGTGCTTTGTTACTATTGATATGAAACAAATTCTCAGATTTAAAATTACATCCATTTTCTTACGAAATTCAAAAACAAATACCATTTTGGTGCTGTGGCGCGAGATCGCTCTGGCGCAGCGCAGATCAAGAGAAGCGGTACTTCTCTTCCGCCTTAATACCAGTTACAGCGTGAAATAAACATGAATGAGCATCTGAAAGTGTGTTAAAAGATAGTGTGCAACATATCGAAATCTGTATCATGTCACATAGAATCGCTCAATCAGTGTTTCAACCGTGGAAAATAAGCTTGTAAACAATGTCATGTAACTTCACATTTAACGTTACCTCAGAAAAAACAAATACAGTGAACCATAAACTCGTTAGTCAGCTAGAAAAATGAACTATAGAGAGAAGCATTTTGCTAAATAAATGCACCATATTACATATTCATTATATGTTCTTCAATATTTAATGCATGTTTGAATAAATCTGGCAAGTTTTTATGACAGCCACCATTTAAATGTTTATATTTTATATAACTTTACACTTTTATTTATTTTTATAATAATAAAGTGTTTGTATACAAATCAGATAATTTTTACCTTCAGTATTATAGTTGGCTATGAAGCCTAGTAGCGTAGGCTACAACTGACTCCCATAGTAACAGCATTAGTTAAGAGATTTGTTTCCTTGAGAATATTTGTCATGTATTGTACCTGATATCCAAAATAATCAATATTGAATCGAAATCAAATCGAATTGCAAGCTTGTAAATCGAAATCGAATCGTGAAATTTGTGTCAATACCCAACCATAGTAACAAGCACCACTACATGAAACAAGAGTATCTTTCCCCAAGCAAACTTTAAGCAAAAGTTGCAATTATTTTAGTTTTCAGTGCACTTTTGTTAAAAAGATTACTGTATAAATGCAATATGTACCCTGTAATTTTTTAAAAGCCTATACAGAATGTATTGGTACACCATTATTTAAAAAATGTACGCAGTGCATGTTCTTGCTAAATTGGTTCCAAATGTGATTGTTGTATCATAATAGTAGAATAAGTACCCCTTAGTTCTATAATACTTAGGCTACAGTATAAATATCCCCTTTAATTCCCCAAACTTTACATGTTGTTCCCTTATACTCTTATTTATTTTTATTATAATAAAGTGTTTGTATACAAATCAGATAATTTTTATGCAAGTACTTTATAGGTACACTATAATTTTCCACTGAAAGTTGCACTGTAAAATCGCTTTAATAAAGGATTAGTTCACCTCAAAATGAAAATTTCCTTATAATTTACTCAACCCAATGCCATCCAAGATCTTTCATGATTTTTCATCATGTCTTTCTTTCTTCAGTGGAAAAGAAATTAATTTTTTTGAGGAAAACATTTCAGGATTTTTCTCTACACAATCGACTTCAACCACAACCAAATTGTTGAAGTCCAAATCAATGCAGTTTCAAAGGGCTTTGAAGTGCTTCAAAGGGCTCTGCACGATCCCAGCTGAGGACTAGGGTCTTATCTAGCGAAACGATCGGTCATTTTCAAAAAAAAAAAATACAATGTATACTTCTTAACCACAATTGTTCGTCTTGTGCTGCTCTGGCATTACGTAATCACGTTGGAAAGGTCACGGGTCATGTCACCTGTCTAAGTTATTTGTCTGTGTACTCTGGTTCAAAAAGGTAGGGAAGGGCGAAAAATGCATCTAATTTTCTCCTCCAACTTCAAAATCGTCCGACATCTTTCTTTTTTTTTTTCGTTATTTTTTTCTTTTTTTTCGTGACCTTTCCAACGTGATGACGTAATACGTAGCGCATCTCAGAGATTATACAAGATGGGCATTTGTGGTTAAAAAGTATATATACATGTATTTATTTTTTAGAAAATGACCGATCGTATCGCTAGATAAGACCCTAGTCCTCAGCTGGGATCGTGCAGAGCCCTTTGAAGCACTTCAAAGCCCTTTGAATTTGAGCTCTTTGATGGCTAAGTTGCTCTATGATGGCTAAGTTGCTAAACGCATCTTGTTGTCATGTAAGGACCCTGTTCATGTTGGACATACATTTTAATTGCATTTTGTGTCTGTTAGAGGCACAAAAACACTCTTTATGAATATGCCCCCATAACTGCTGTTTAACTGAGTGGGAGCTCTGGGCATTAGCGGTAACAGCTCCGTGTTGCAAGCACCAATCCGGTTCGTTTTTCTTTCTTTAGACAGTACTCACAAAGGTATAACAATCAAGATTAACTTAAAAATTGCCCGGAGTTCTCCTTTAAAGGTCCCATGGCATGGATTATTTTATTATTTTCTAATGTTTCCTGGGGTGCCCTTATAATGTTAGTATGTTTTTAAACAGGTAAAAAGTAATTTTTCCTAGCCTGATTTTAGCCTCTGATTTGAACGCTCTGTTTGAAGGGGCGTGTCTGCTGCGAGACCTCGGTGTAAACGCCCACTGTGATTGGCTGACATGCTTGCATATGAAATAGCCAGCATTACATGTGGAACTCTCTCGAAAAGTTTTACTATTACAGCTATTATACATTTTTACTAGCTATCGAGATTAACTAATCGTGAGAAGTTTTTTAAGTATTTAGATCTATTCCCTTCACATAAAAGGTTGCAGTGACGAGCATTGAGCAGATGACAGTCTAATGATCACGTGAATGAAGATCTTATCATTGCAACGCAGTTTCTGCACTCTCACTAATGCTTTCACCAATGCAAACATGAGGTAAATACAGTAAGAGCTTCGTTGTGCAGTGTAACAGCGTCATTGATTTCATAACGAGTTTTGTGTCAATCACACAGACTTGCGCTGTGTGATTGACAGCTTGGGCGATTGAAAAGGGATTGTTCTGTGATCGCTTGTATATTTTTTAACTAAGAGAAACGTTGTGAAATTGATATTTTAGTCACTGGCTTGATTTACTGATGCATAAACAGTACTGAACGATTTTGAGAGAAAGATTATCTGTCTGAACTTGAACTATTACACATCAGAAATTTACATTACCCACTGGTTCTTCAGAGGCTCGGATGAAGGAACTAAAAAAAATACTTTTGTGTTCATTTGTACATCCAAACACTGAGCAACTGCCATGCTTCGCTCCTTTGCAAATCTGATGTCTCTCGAGGAAAAAACAATATCGAACTCGCGTTGCTCATTTTCTCATGGGCATGACAAATTCTCTTTACGGGCAAAGCAGAGAAAGGGGAGGTAACCTTTCCCCGTATGACGGCATACGGGGAAGATTCCAGATTTTCTTTTTCTCAAAAGCGGAGCAGGATTGGTTTCTTTACACCTATTTCTAATCTAATTTCTAGCCACTGGGGGACCATAGGCAGGCTAGGGGAACTCATATTAATGTTAAAAAACCATGGGACCTTTAAACTATTTGGTTGCGGTTAAAGTCCATTGTGTAGAGAAAAATCCTGAAATGGTTTCCTCAAAAACTTTTCCTTTTTTTTCCACTAAAGAAAGACATTAACATCTTGGATGGCATTGGGGTGAGTAAATTATCAGGAAATTTTAATTTTGAGATGAACTAATCCTTTAATTACGCAGTAGGCTACTTTCCAGGCTGTAATCTAAAGTGTTACCAACATTTGCACAAAATAACCATTAACCTGAGGATAAGATGTTAAGACCTACCGTCGGTATCGCATATTTTACAAGGCCAGCAATTGTGATCACTGTTCGGGTGGTCCAAATAGGTGCCAAACTCACACAGATCACAAGCCGTTTTATTTGTGTCTGTGCAGTCACGTAAGACCCGGGAACCTGCAACACACACAAACACATACATTTGTGTGCATAAACCCTTGAGAAAATCCTATTGTCTTTATTCCTTTTAAATAAAGATATTACATGGTTCTCTGAAATACTTGATTCTGATTGGTCAATGAGAGTAAACTACTGGCTGCTAAAAATGTTATTTCTCCGTTGCCCAAGACAACGCTACTTTCAGGTCTGTCATATCACTCCACAGTCTGTGGAAACAAAAATTGTTTTGAAAAACAAAAATCACTTTAGAAAAAAGAAAAATAAAGCCCTGCTGCATACATTAACATAACCCTTTCCAGACCCTAACGCTACACTTTTGATGTGGAATAGGCTAAGACAATAAGTCTACCTCGCTAACAAAAATATAACGTTAAGATCTTACCAGTTGGACATTGGCAGCAGGTTTTCCCCTCATGCTGGTATGGACCGTACTTGCATGCGTCGCGTCTCTTGCGCATGCCTTCTGTCAACTCTACAGCGAACATCTGACACACGAACAAAATGCATTTTACAAATAAAATAAGAAATTAAAGTTATGTTTTCTTATTGAAATATTCTTTTAAAAATATATTTTGTTAACCATTAGTTGGATAAACCAGAGTGACAACCTCAAATAGCTTCAGAATGAAATCGAAAGTGAAACCAACTCATGTTTAGCATTCAATATTATTTTCAACAAAACGGCATTAAATTGGCTATTTTTTTTAACTGATTTGAATACAATCAACAAATATAGTACAAACCAAGTCCATAGATTTCCGTAACGTTATTCCCCTAGTAAATAGTCGATGTGACGTACTATATTTGTTTCAGCTAGGCTAGTTATAGCTACATTAAATTTAATAATGTTTAAAGGCATGACTTACCACACAACACATAAATACGATACGATTACAAAGATACATGTCTGAAGAGTAACAGGCAAACACTAAGCTGTAGATAAATCCTTCCACCTATTTACATGAACAACTCTGTACAGTGAAGGAGAGTCCAGGAAGTGTTGTAAGTTAGGTAAGTTATCCGATCCCTGAGTTATTTTGAACCAGATCTTCGCAATCGGTTGAGGCAAAACCAGCCAATTTAGACCTGCTGTTCTCGAGACTAACTAGCCTACTCGCAGACTCATTTAACTAGGGAGCTCGCGATTTCCAAAATACAACGTGATGTAAATTACGTGATGTTTTTTAATCGGTTCATTGAAACAAAGTGTTCGAAAGAACCGATTCGCGGTAATGATCCGGTAATCACTACACAGCTGTGGTTTTCTTTGGAAATGTGTCAGAAGGAAACATCCCTTATTGAGCTGCATTCAAATCTCAAGTCCTTCTTACTGAAGACATTGTAGACTATACAATATTTTTTAGATAGGCATTTGACACTAACTGACTTTTGCAAGTTCTATAAAACAACAGTTAAAGGAATAGTTAACTTAAAAATAAAAATTATGTCATCATTTAGCCTACTTTAAGATGTGAGGCTTTGTACCAGCTGCATTGGAACAGTCATGTAAATTTACATCAATTGATTAAATCGGCCTACCTTTTGTGTTCAATTACATGCAATTTACTCATAATTAATTTTCACTCCTCTTTTGTAGAATTATGTGAATCCTGCATGTCAGGGCAATGCAAGCCATTTCATTACAGTTTCAAGAAACTCCTCATTCTCCAAACACAGGAACTTGACATAAGTGGAGTTTAAGTGCCTGTGTAACCCCTCCACCCAGGTCCTGTGCGGGCCTCGAATCCGGGTCTCCAGGGTGAGAGTCAGGCGCTCTAACAAGGAAGCTAAAGACTGCAGCCTCTAGCTTCTGTTGCTAGAGCGCCTATTGAGATCAGAGGAGTGAGGTTTACTCGCACAGTGACTTCTAGCTGGCCTCCATTACATTCACTTGTAGTGAAAATTAAATCATCGGACAATGGGACTTTACAGAACTCAGTGTTCACTTCACTAATGATTGATCTACAGGTCTAATTTGACTTAAATCTCAAAGCATCACACATCTGCGGGATACACCACATGCAGTTTTACGCTGAGAGTTGAACAAAGCTCAAAAATACATTTTAGTCTGAGACTAGGCTTAGTCCCAGGCTAATGCATGTTTGAGCAGTTTTAACTGAAAGCAACTTGCACTGAAATATCTTAATATGTCCGTGCCATTGTTTTGTCTCAAGATGCACACCAGTAGTGTTTTTTTCTAAGGCAAGTTTATAAAAGCTACTTAAATGTCTTAATTTAACTAAGGCCTAATCCTGGCTTAATCTAAGTCTGTGAAACCAGGCTTTAGTGAATAATGTCTCGTATTCAAACCTAAAGTATAATTTGAGATGCCATTACTTTCCCTAAATTCATCCACCTGCCTTTAAACCTAACCGTGTCCGTGACAGGAAAAATTTTGTGTTTGCAGTTATTATGTGCAGAAACCACATGTGAGTGAGCGCTCTTTCTTTGTTTGAGTGTTACCACAATGTTGCATCATCTTTTTTTTCTGAGACACACAGAGGAAGGTGACACTTATCTATCTGGGGCAGGTGGGGGGAGGAGGGCGAGATTGCCATTTCAGATCAACCCTTTCATACCTGAACAACAAAGTTTCTCAGCAGCCAGGAAGTCTAACTCTGAGGCATTATGTGTTCGTATTCTTAAACACTGTGGCCATGCGCATTCTTTCATGGACAGACTCAGCTGTGCGACCCAGTTTCTGTTATTTTCTTATTGGTTGAGCCCCTGCTGTGAATTATGGGATGTTTTACTTCTGCTTTGTTACTGGCAGATGGCACCAGAGGACAATATACACATACAGTACTTCTCATTCTGACAAATTTCCTTCCACGGCTCACAGTATGAACATAAAAATTAGTCCATTTAAATTATGAATTGCCATCTAGGCTATGGTTCCATGAAGAACTTCAATGGAACCTTTCCATTGCACAAAAAGATCTTTATAGTGGAAAAACAGTTCTATAGATTATTAAATGTTCTTTACACTAAGAAAAAAATGGTTATTTTAAGAACTGTTCTCTGTAAGGTTCTATGGTGAACCAAAAATGATGGTTCATTGTCATCACTGCAAAAACCACCTTTAGGCAACTTTATTTTTAAGAATGCAGGAGTGAAATATTTTGATATGAACAAGCAACAACTATCATGTCAACACTTTCCTCTTTCACAATACCAACTAGCACCTCCGTAGGCCATAAATCTGACACGTTCATTGATGTATAAACCTGTTACTCAAAAGTGTGAATATGGTGACATGGAAACCACAAAACTTACCTTAAGCATCAACACTGTTAGAGTGGAGAACATGTCGGATGAAGCTTTTTCCCTGCATGACAAGTATTACAAGTTAGAGAAGACCATTAGAAATCTTAATTTGTGCTTGCTTAAAGACAACCTATTTCCTCTTTTATGAAAGTCCTTTAATACTAAGCAGCCATAATAACCCAATAAATTCCTGTTCTTATGCTTGTTTGTCTTTAAGTTCTCTTAAAGCTAACAGCACCAACAGATGTTTTTTGTGGTTTTAAAAACATAACGAATCTTCATGTGAACGACTGCATGTGCACATATTCACGTCTAACGCAGGGTTGGTGTTATCTTTATCCTTGTGTGTCGTTGGGTATTAGTGTGTGTGTGTGTGTGTGTGTGTGTGTTTATATCATGACGTGTTAATGTGTCACATCAACAAAGACTGAGATGGTTTCTGCGGTTTTCATAATCTAGGGTCGACTCGAAGCCATTTCAGACCTCTTTATGATCGCCTTTGTGCTCGTATGAGATGTGTGACAGTAAGCCGGGTTCATGGAGAGGACACACTCCTCTGTGCTGATAGGAGAAGTGTTGGTGCCTGTTATCTGAGCCCCATATTAATTTGGCGGTGACGGATGTTAGCCTGGTCTAGCGTGGCCGATCGTCTCTAGGGAAAACACGCCATAATCCTCTAATCCTTTCCCTTTCGGATTCTGTCTAATCAAGCGCTCTTTAAAATGAAAGAGCGAACACACTCTGAATACAAACATCTATACATATATATACTGCCACAGCTCTTCTCCAAGTAAAGATTTTCCTTCAGAGACTTAAAGGAATGTCAGTTTAGTGTCTACATTTATATGGTTTATAGACATTTTCAGGTAAACTTTTTGATTTAATCGTAGAAACCTGAAGAGGCAGTGTTTATTTATTGTTTATTAACTGGAGCTAGTGTGCTGTCCACAAACACAACCATAATGTTTGAGCTTGACAGACCTTAAAGGATTATTCCTGGCTCAACAGAGTTAAGCTCAATCAAACGCACTTGTGGCGTAATTGATTACTTGTCCCTACTTTCATAAAATAAAATAAAAGTGAATCAGGCCAATCGGTAAATGTTAAAAATATTATACTGTTTCAACAGTATAGCCACAAGATGTGAACAATGAGAGTTAAGTCATGATGAAACAAAAATACAGAAAATAAAAGTTCTGTAGTATTGTGCGTACATGCAAATGTGTAACGGACTATGGAAAAAGAAAAGAAAGTAGGGCAGTGACTGTTCTCCCCATCAATTGTTGAAATGATGAGATATTGGTGTTGCACTCAAAAATGAATGTGAGCTTGCAGTCAATTGTGGAGGGGTGGGGTTTAAGTGGACTAAATGATTGGAGACGTCTGGTGTTTTTACTGGAAGACTTTGATAAAAAATTACAAGCTCAATTAAAAAAAATAAACGTATATAAATAGCTCACAATAAGATCATTTAGATGCATTTAAAAGACAGGGTGAATTTCCATTCATGCTGACTTTGAAATAATAATAAAAAATGGCTTATTTAGCCTTTTCTTGGTAGTTATATCCAACTGTACAATTATGTTGCCCTGTCAATTTGACACCGAAAATGGCCGTAAAAATGCCATTCTAGGTGTCACATTTAGCTAAAAAATACATAAGTTTTAACAATCAAATTAAGTGCTTCTATAAAATAAGCATCACATTTCTGCTTTTGAATCCTCTAAACACTGACCCCTTCACTCTTCCATTTAAAGTGCCTCACTGTAACCTTGATTTTTGCGGGACTTTTTGTTTGGTAATAACATTACGCCACAGGTGCTGTTGATTGGGCTAGATTTATTAAACCCAGAATATTCCTTTAAGGTCTAAATTGAGGCCATTAGGTTAATTCTTAAACAAGCCTACACTTTCTGATTTTATCTATGACCAGAGCTATATTTTCTAAAAATAAAATAAAAGTACAGCGCAACTACTTCTCTCAGAGCTGGTTAGCTCTTAAATAAATGCAGAACTTGCCACCCAGGCCAGTTAATCCCCACTTCCTGTTTTATTCTGGGCCTAATCCAAACATAGCACAGCTGTGCTCTGACAGCAAGTTTTTGCTAGATTAGTTTCATACTGTCCCACAGTGAAGATGAAGATGCTGCAATTAGATGAAGCTCGAGTCAATGCAAAGAGAATTTCCAAACTAATCAATTCACAGTGCTGTATAAAGCTGCTCTTAAAATCCCTTAAAAATATGCATAGGAGGATACAGCGGTTGCCATATTGTCATGGCATTGCATCAGCGGCAAGTTCTAAGATGTAAACTGGAGGCGTAGCCGTTCTTGGTGACTGAACTTCTTCCTGATGAAAGAAACCGTGCTTGCCGACAGAGGACAAGCCCCTCATTGGTCATTCAGGGTTCATTTCTATGACTCCCCAAAGGGCAACCAATTACGGTGTAGTGGAACAGTTCCCATCACCATCATTAGCGGGTGTGAGTCTAGTTTGATGTTTTCATCAACACCAGAAAAAGATAAACGACAGCATCGAGCGAACGGACAAAGGGGAATAAAACCGACCAAGAGGAGAATTAAAAGGAAGGAGGAAGACAGGGCGACGAGAAGAGGGGTGGATTATATATCCGTGTCCTTTTCTCTTTGTTATGAGATTTATATTTCCCTCCATGTCTACATGCTCTAATCTAATGACTGCAGAAAGCTACAGATATGCAGAGACAGCATTACGGCTGGACAATTATATACAGGATAGACTAGTCAGATTACTGATTCCCACAGTAACTATCAAGATTCTTTTATAATCATAATCATGAGTCAATTTTCACTGCTTATATCAAGCACTAAGCCCCAAATAGCTGCCTGAACCAACATCTGCTTCAGAGCACTAAAGTGCTGTGCCTAAACCCATCACAGGGATTTGCATCATTTATGTCAAGCTAAAAATATCCTCATCAACCTGGAAACCGATAGAAGACCCCAATTACAAAAGTGTATAATGCACTGCATTATAGTAGAGAAACACACTCTCTATTCACAATATAGAAAGTTTAACCCTCAAAGACCCAAATATAGAAAAAAACTGATTCCACACTGATTTTGTTTTGCAAGCGAACTGCACTTTAGCGCACACCGTTTTATATCATGACAATTTATAAATTCAAGCGATTTTAAACTATAAAGTACTCGCACGCTTTCTGAGCGTTAGAACGCGCTACCAAATCGAACAGTCGATTTTAGCAGCTTATTACACAAATGTTCAAATACACACAGTTATGTCAAAAGGCCTGTCTTGGCAAATATTCACGTGGGTTATGTGTGAACAGCATATTGTCAGTCACCATTAGGTCTTAGTGACACCAGCCAACCTGCTACTGTCTACTATTGGCTGTCTGTATTATTAATGATAATCAATCAAAAGAAAAGCTTTAATAAAGGATTTATCTACATTTAACTTATAGTTTAACTTAAGTTATTTTATTTTTGATTATTCAATTTCTGTATCTTTACTTATTACTACTGTTAGACAATATACAGCATTGTTTAATTAGTATCTTCATTCTATTGTATTTAAATTATGCTTCTGCTTCTAATGTGTTTATTCATTCTCATTTACTGACAATTGCAACAAATTACCTCATAAAAACAAATACATTGAGTGAGCAAACATTTCGGCAAGATAACTAATTTCTTGAGTATCATGTACTTTTGGTGGCATCAGTGCCGACTACTAGATTTTTGGTATCATGACATCCCTAGTAAGGACTGATCAAATCCTTTTTCAGCCAGCGATACCTGTCACGGGGCATGGTCTGTGTTCTTGAATGACTTGATTTTGATCATTTGATGGGTGGTCACTGGGTTCTTTTTTTCCCGGTTCACAGGCATCTCTGCATTCCTCTTCATCACTTGTATCAGAATCCATTTCAAAATCACTGCACCCATTTTGGATGGCATCAATGACATCATACACTTTGTATATAATATGGACTTTCCTGGTTGGTGGCATTCTGAAAAAAAAAAAAAACACTGGTTATTTTCCATATCCCAATCATACACATTTGAAAGAATTCACACAATACTGTCTGGCTAGCTTACTGTGCCCTCTACTTATGCTTACAGCATTTATAGCCCCCACATTCCTGAACATTATCACCTGTCCCTCACGCAAACAAGCAAAGCCCAGAAAAGAAAATAGGACCAGTTAAGTATATCTTATAAATGATAAGATACAGATAGTTTCAAATATTGCTACACAAATACTTTCAAATTCTCAAATAAATATTTTATTCCTTGATTCAACTTGAACTTATTTAATAATAAAATTGATTAAAAATCAAAATTGTAACAAAGACGACATTTAAAACTTGTGAATGATCAAAAACATTATGTTTCTATTAGTATTTATTCCACATGGAACAGGTGAGAAGTAAAATTCATCCATGTAATGTGCAAGGTGCACAGGCAAATTTTGCAACCCCCCTTCGCCCATGTTTTAAAAATTACAACATTGACATTACAAGCTCAAAATCTAACATGATTAAAGCATTCAACAGTAGCTTAATATCTGCATGATCTAGACATATTACTAATCAAATAAGAAATATTTTGGGCATTTTACTTACTTGAATGTTGATTTATTCAGTCCAGTAAAACAAGATGAGGTGTTAAGACAATTTCGTAGGTTGTGTGAGTTCAAGGCTACGTGAACAGGCCTATTCACAAAATATTCCATCCAATAGTAAGGCTGAACAATAGGATATCAGATGTGTAAATGTGGTCTCTGCTAAAATTTATGTTATAATATTACAACAGTGGGCCTTACAGGGTTAAGAGCAAGATTACAGAGGGAATGAGCATCCACCAAGGACAAACACTTTCAAAAATGTGAACCTAGAAAAACTCATAAAATTACAAAAACATGTGTTCAAAGAAAAAGAGAAAGAAAATACACTGTTCAAAAGTTTGGGATCTTATTTAGCAAGGATGCATTAAATTGACAGTAGACAGTTATATAGTTACAAAAAATATATATTTTTCAAATGAATGCTGTTTTTTAAAAACGTTCTATTCATCAAAGACTCCTTATAAAATGTATCACAGTTTCCACAAAAATATTAAGCAACAATTGTTTTTAACTGAAGATAATAAGAATACAATAAGAAAATGCTTCTTAAGCACCAGAGATTTCTAAAGGATCATATGACACTGAAGACTGGAGTAATGATGCTAAAAAAACAAAACAGCTTTGCATCACAGGAAGAAATTACATTTTAAATACAGTTTTACTGTATTTTTGATCAAATAAATGCAGCCTTGGCGAGCATAGGACTTTTCAAAAACAATAAAAGTCTTACAGACTCCAAACTTTTGAACTGTAGTGAACCATTTTGTAATAATTGAAAATTAAACTCATTTTAAATGCAAGTGAATGTAGGCATGACCACATTATAATGTACAGTATGAAGAAAATAGACATTAATTTTGTGATTTGCTGAAGGTTAAATTTAAGTGTTGTTAAATGATTAGCGTTTTTTTTTTTTTTTTTAAAGATCGAAGTGAGCATTAGAGGACGGCTAATGTAAAATATGGGAAATGAGCATGTACTAAAAATACTGATAAAAAAACATAGTACTTGTATATTGTGTTTCACTAAAAGTGCTTTAAAAACAATTACAGCTTAAGGTCTTAAAACCGATTTACCTTTGTGAATTGATCTCAGACGACCGTTTAAGAGAGTTCTGACACTTCTGTTTTAATAAAAACACATCATATAGCATTTATTAAACATGGACACTGACTCCAATGACATGCACACCAATTTATCCTTTAAATGTTGTGTTAACATTATTGCAAACACTGGTTCCCTGCGCTTTCATGTATTATATTTTTTTATTATCTTAGGATAAAAAAGAAAAAAAAATAAAGAAAAAAAACGACAATTACATGGGATGTCGTGTTTTTCTGCATAATTTATCGTTATACACAGTGGGGGTGGGGAGGGGAGTGGGACGGGTCGTGAGACTAGGAAAAAGGAATGCTGGCACGTCGTAGCCTTTGTACAACAGCCTGAAGGACTACGTACACCAGCACACACTGCGCAGGAAGGGGTCAAAGGTCTTAGCGCCTGCGGACAGCACGAGAAGCATTCACAGTAAGGAGGGGAAGAGCGAGGGAGAGGGGGAGAGGGTGATTGCAGCACTGGCCTGGGTGAAGACAGGGAGAAGGAGAGATGTCTGGTCTGCTCTACCTCTCCTCCTCTCCCCTCCCCTCTCCTCGCCTGATTGCCTAGATTTGTATTGTCTTTGACACAAAAAAGGGATTTTATATACACAGAATAGCTACAGGACCCTCCCTCCCACCTCAGGCAACGGTGTCGTCATCCACACACCAAACTCAATCAAAATGAAGTAAAACAATATATTGGTCAGGATATTTTCTTCGTTATGATCAATGGCGTCCGACACGACTGTCCTCGAGCTGTTGAGGGGTGGGGAGGAAGGGTCCTTTTTCTCTTCAGTTTATTTTCAAGTTTTCTCCTTTTTTTTTATTTCACTGGTGTTGGTTGGTTTTTCTTGTTTTTGTCCGGCATGTATTTGTGTGCGTGCGTGTGTGTGTGTGTGTGTGTGTGTGTGTGTGTGTGCAGTTGCTAAAAAGTGTTCAGACTTTTGTAATCTGTGCGTGCTGTTCCTCATCAAAAGGTTCGTTTTCCGGGTCGGAATCAGTGGTGTCTGAATACCGGTAGTGATCTGGTTCATTATCACTCACATCCGGAGTGACAGAAGTTGAAGTGCTCGCTTCTGAGTTTGAGGGCTCCTCCACTGTCTTGGTAAAGTACAACTTCACCTGAGAGAGAGAGAGAGAGAGAGAGAGAGAGAGAGACAAAAGACAGGGTACAATAAATAAGAGTCATCTGGAGTACACAAAAAGAAAATAAGTTGAATTATACATTTAGAAATTATTTTTTTTCTTATGTACACTACCATTCAAAAGTTTGTGTCAGTGAGAATTTTGGATGTTCTTGAAAGAATGCTCATATGCTCATCAAGGGTGCATTTATTGAAAATTCAAAAATACAGTAACATTAAAAATATTGTAAAGTATTTTTTACAATTTAAAAAATAACTTTTAATATATTTTAAAATTTATTTTATTCCAGTGATGGAATTTTCAGCATCATTACTCCAGTCTTCAGTGTCACATGATCCTTCAGAAATTATAATATGCTGATTTGCTGCTCAACAAACAGCTGAGCTCGAGTTGAGATGCTGATAAAATTAACTTGTTTTTAAAAGGACAAATTTTAATAATCTACTCTTATTAAATGTACCATTGTTATTCTATAGTATCTTACTGAACTGACAGTTTCAGTGATTTTAAAGGAGCACTCTTTACTTGCTTTCTATGCAATTCGAAGAAGTTTTGTTTCTGCCACAATATCATGTTGCAGTTAGCGTTACTACAATAAATCCATGGTGAATGTTGGTGATCTGTGGACTGAAAAGCCTTCTATAACTTGTTCGTTTATGGTACGTTTCTCCTGGTTTCCACGTCAGCGCTGTTTGATCTGATATCTGTGGTTTATTAGAGTAAATTCTGTGCTGAATTTAAATGCTTTCCACTAGATCTAGCTGCAATGTTGTTATTCTGCAGCGAATTCAACGCTGTGTAGTAACAGTGTCACGTGATCAAAGACTGGCCCACAAATACCTGTTCTGAGCTCATGCTGCGCAAATGTTGGTCCAAGCTGATAAGCGGTCCGCGATACGCATCTCAAATGAGTAGCGTGGTTTCGTTCCACTTTTGTTTTGTTTGCCACTTGATGTTTCTCATGTGCTAAAGAAATGGCAGCTTTTGTCAGTTAACAAACTAACAAAATTTTGTCTCACAGGCAGGAAAAAAAAAAAGTTGCACAATCTGGAGCCCTTTGTCTGTGTGATACAATTTTGAGTATTTGATAAAAAATAAATGCTCAACATAGCATGTAATTAAAATAGCATTAAATTAGCCTGGCAAGCCAGACCTACATCAAGCCGTTAGGTCTGGCAACTCACCATTGGGATAGCTCAATCCGAGGAGCAGGATAAACGATTGTCTTTCAAATTCCCTCTGCACGCAATAGGATAGCGCTAAAACCAACCAGAGCAACGAAGAAGGTGACAGTCAGAGCTGCAAAGATCCAGTCCGGCAAAACTCTGAACACTTCTTCCTTTTTTAAGAATGACTTAAGTGCCATTCTTTGCTCTTTTCTCAAAGAAAAACTCCAGTCGCGGCCAAAGCTGATTCAAAAGACCGCTGTTCGCCAGCAGCAGCCGCCATTCTTTGTTTTCAAGTGGCAGGGAACCGTCGCAACTCTGTCGTCATTATGTTAAGCCCGTCCCGCCTACTCTATACACGATGTGATTGGCCTGACCCAATTTAGGTTTTTCTAGCTCGAAAGTAAACAGAGTTGCTAGACTACTACCCTGGCTGCAAAATAAATTTTGCTGCCCCTAGGGTGCGTCTAGATTTCTAAGCTAGCATTAAATGTCTTAACTGTTACTTTTGATCAATTTAATGTGTCCTTGCTCAATAAAAATCGTACTGACCCCAAACTTTTGAATGGTAGGGTGTGGATGTATATAAATATACTTTGCAGTCATCCATGATTCACTTAACGAAATATAAGATAGTGAGATAAAGAGTAATATTTGGCCAGTCATGTAATCAACACCCTAAACCCAAGAAGATAAATAAAACATGACTGTAAGTTTACATTAAAGTTGCACTATAGGCATCTGGGGAGGTTACTAGTTTCATTGTACATCTACAGTGACAATAAAAATCTACAGTGACAATTGACTTATCTAAGTCAAACAAATTAATATTTTGAATTGTGATTTAAACATTTAAAACCCCACATTGCTACGGTCTCATATTGCCTCAATATTTAAGAAATTGTGTCTCCAGTCTCTAAATTAAGTCATATTTTGCTGCCAGTAGAAAGTTATTAACTTATATATTATATATATATAAGGACGGACAGACTCAGATTCATGTTTTTTGAGTTTTACAACTTGTAGCCACCAAGTATGTTTGAAATTATGCAAATGTCCAGCGTTGAATAGTGTTTCCTCACCTTGAAGTTGGGTGAGAAGTATCGGTTAGCTTTGTCCTTATTGGCCTTATCCAAGTCATTCTTCGTTAAGGTCAGAATCAAGTAGTCTTTATCTCCATCCGCTATACCCGCTCGCTCTCCTCCCCTTTCTGCTCCCTTTTCTCTTTCAAGTCCGCCCGCTGCTACTCCTCTCTCTTTCTCTCTCTCCCTCTCTGCCGGAGAGCTCTGGCTCTGAGAGGAGAGGCTGTCCACATCGTTGACCACCGACCCATTCTCCACTTTCTCTCCAGCTTCTTCGGGACCCGGGATGAAGAACGTGTTTATCCAGAAATGGAACATTTTATCCTGCGCACGCACACAAGCAAAGGTTTACATTTGGGCATTGGATGGCCATAAATAGCAAGTGTTTACAAACACAAATACACATTCCAACAAATGCACTTATAAACACATTTATAGAGCACAGAAACGCAAACAGGCAAAGGACAGTAATGCTCTGTTGGGAGGGAAAAAAAGAGAAATTGAAGAAGAAAACATTTAGAACACACATAGCTACTGAAGCAGAGACCAAAGACGTAAAACAATAGGAAAACCACAAAACAACAGAAGGCAACGTCTCTCGGCAGCCATGGCAACGAGGTCAAGATCCTGTAAAACGATGTACCAACGAGATTATGGTTTTGAAAGGTGGTCAAAGTTCACACAAGATCTCACCTTCTTCATCATCTTGCTCTGTTTGTGGAAGAATTCCACTTTGATGTCGCCACAAACCGGAAGAGGCTGAGGGAACTCAAAGATCATGTGCTTCTCTTCCCTCCGTGTGTGAGCTGGATTTGACGTATGGATCTTTACCTTCAACTGATACACGACGAACTGAGGGTCTGTTCGATAGAACAGAGAGATGGGGAGAGTGAAAAAGGGAGGGAGACAGGGAGAAAGAGGAGATCAAATGGTGGGAATAAAACGGTAAGCAAAAACATTGTATTGAGGAAAAGGGGGGGAAAGAAAGGTGTTAACTCCACCCCCAGCTCTGACATCATCAGTAAAGACATGTCAGTGATTAGGAACAGGGTTGATGCAAAGGGAGAAAATGTGTATCCAAGAATAACCAGCCGCCCAACCCCTGCATGCACCCAGCACAGTCAGCATGTTACAAAGGGAGGTTCTTCTTTTAATAAGTACACTAGGTGTGCGGTATGACAGTACGTTGTCAGCCCATAGAAGTTTTCCTATATACACACACTACCATTCAAAAGTTTACATATGTTTATTCAGCAAGAATTGATCAAGTGGCAGTAAAGACTTCTAGATCGTTACCATTTTTTTTTGGAACTTTATATTGATCAAAGATTCTAGAAAAAGAGTATCACATAGGACTGAGCACTGCAGTATATCAAGTTTGAATTTTATATTGATTTTTTTTTTTTTATAAACTATATGGAGGCAATATCGTTTATGTCGATATACAGTAGCTTGAGCGCACCTGAAAAATAGCGGAGGACACAGAGTGAGCTGCTGCGTAGAAAGGGCATAATCCAAATCGTCCTAAACATGATTACTGGTAAGATATAGGCTAGTTACCCCATATAGTTTAACACTGCCTGCCCCATCAGATGTTCTGACAGATACTTGCGCTGTTTAATGCGTTTGAGATGTGGTGTTTTCCTCAGTGCATAACTTTCATTTCACAAGTATTTTCTCTATCTGTAAATGTTAGAAAGTCATGCAAATATATCTATTTTGCTGTCAGGAGTGGACGAGCCTTATGTAAGCGAGTCTCCACTAAACTTCACAGACTTCAGCGGACGAGCACCGGAGCACAATAATTCTGACTGAAATATACATTTTGCTAAAATATTTGTTGTTTGATATTAAATGTGCCATGTAGAATTTTAAACCTACAAGTAAGTGTATTTTTATAACTGTGGCTATTGTAATGGGGTAATTAAATATATGCTAATTACTGAGTGAATGTGTGATCCTCTTACCAGTTTATGTTTAGTCAGTGCTTTTGTTTTAATTTATTTAAATTTTTAGTTTATTCAATTTAACTTCTGCTTTTAAAAGCATTATTTTTGTTTTTAGATTGTAATGTTGTTACAATGTTAGAATGTAATTTTTTGCACATAATATATAGTATAGCCTACACGTAGGGCCCTATATTTCTGGCAAATTAATGCGGAATCTAGTGTTAATACGGAATTTCGCGGATTTTTACATTTTTGGAATAAAATTCTGTTTTTGTGTGGGAGAAGAACGTATGTCTAGGGAAAATTTAGAGCGGGGGAAGCAAATCTGGGCGACACAACCCCTCTTGACATTTCTGATCGGGGGATCGCTTCAATCGATTTAACCTGATTTCTATGGACCATTCTGGCGGGCTCTAACGCGCCTGATTGGATCGTGCAGTTGCCGCAGCACAGCCAATGACCGCGCTAGACGCTCAGCTATGTGTCTAAGTGGGTCATACTTTTCAGGTCGGAAAATACAGAAATCCGTATTAATATGGATGAAATTATTCACATCGCTGAATAATGTTTCACAATATTAGTGTTTTAACTATTTCTGATTAAATAAATGCAGTCAAACAAATCAACATGAGACTTTTTTCAGTAGTGTGTATATATCCGTTGACAGAACTACTTAGTTATTTACATGCAAAAAGGATGTTTCTCAACTTATCAAGGGGTGCATATAAATTATAAATGCATATAAATAAGTCCAGAAGTTACAGTTTATAATATATCTAACTAGAAGTAATGTATAACACTGTGAAAATCATAATATTATTAAAAGTCATAATAATATTAAATATATTAATACATTTAAAACGTTTTAGTACTATAATACATTTGATTCTTTTAAAGCATTTAATTCACCAGTAGTAGCTACTTAACAGTTTACTGCTAAATAAAATTACTCGTACCATGATATGAAATTTAGGTCATACCACCCACCTAATGCACAACAAATGTATTTTGTTACCTAATTTGATTCATTTATAATTATATCATTATAGTTAAATTGCTATTGCTTTTTGTTCTTGATGAAAAAAATACATCTCTAAGGGTTTTTAGAGAAGATGAAATATTTAGGACTTCTCACTACTTCATGTTTCTAGGCTCCTGCCTGGAAGAAACTAGAGCAACAAAAGCTGTACTGAACTGTACTGAATGCTGCACAGGGCAGGGCCTGTCTGACATTTAAAGATGCTTCTCTTAACAGTAGTAGTAAAGTAATGCCATTTTACCCCAGTGCCAGCTGCCTTTCTTGAAGCCCTGGGGATTCACCTCACTCCTGTTTTTAACAGTATTGTCCCCTTAGAGAGAGAGAAGGAAGTTAAACAACACCACCATCAGCCTGACCAAGAGCTCGACTACACCGCACTGGCCTTGGCATGACAGCAACCTCTACACACACACACACACACACACACACGGAACTCTGGAATCTACCTCTGAATCATGGGAGTTCTGAGACTCTGCACTTTTAGTTTCAATTTCAAAACATGAAGAACTTCCCAAAAATGGCAGTGATGTAGGGTGCAGTTCGGGTTGGCTGTGGCGCACAAGTCCACGAACGTGAACAAAACATGGACTAGCACACTATGTACGAATGGGGGGGAGGGGAGGACAGAGGGCACAATGTGTGATGTCATTATATGTGAGACTGTGGTGGGCGGCAGGAGCCGATATGTCGAAACAGAGTTCTCAGTGGAAATTTTTTAAAGAAAAGAAAACAGGAACAGAGAAAGAAAATGTACCCATGAGTGTTAGAGTGTTAAAGACAGAACCAAAAGATGTGGTACAGGGTTAAAATGACAAACACAACAGTAGCTCCTTGTGAGTGTGACCACAACCCCACATGACAGCATAACCATGTCAGTTACATCGAACACTTTCAAAACATCTCAGAAAATGAAAAAAGCTTCATTGCAAGATTTTTCGTGTTCAAGAAAGGTTAAAGGGGAGTAACACTTACTGCAAGTGCCACCACTGAACATGGGTAGAGTCTGGAAAACCATTTTATGGAAGAGGAGAGCAACGGGTTTATAGTCCAGCTTGTTCTTCAGCAGGTAGCTGTAGTAATACACATACCTGCGCTGACTGGGAATGGTCACCCCCTGAAAAAGAAAAAGATGAAAAGGCTCAGAGACATTTAGAATTTAACAACAGTTAAAACTCGGAAATGCAATCTAGCTGTGAGAACTCATCGCCGATGCAACAGCAGCTCCAGATTGAAAATAGAATGCAGAAGTACCTTTTTATCCCTGGTCCTGACTTCCCCATAAAAGTCCAGTGCCTCTTGTGCCTCTGAGAACTTTCTGCGATGCAACAGGTAGGCGCATATCATGACCCCTGTGCGACCTTTGCCTGCCTTGCAGTGGATGGCCGCCACGTGATTCTCGTCCTCGGACAGCCACTGGTCGAGATCCTCGCAGAAGGGCTTGATTAACTCCAACTGTGGCGGGTTGTGGTCCTCGAAGGGATATTGTGCCACTGAAGACAAAAAGATTTAAGGTTTTAGAATCACCTTTATAGTCCTTGAAAGTTACTTTTGTAACATTCATTGAAACAAAAGTGCTTCAGCCAGGATAAAGAATATGAAAAGTGCTCGGAGTTGCTGCAGAAACCAGAAAAAAAAGAGTGAGCAACAACAAAAACACTTGTTGCTGGGGCAGGGACATTATTGAGTGTTAATGACACCCTGAATTCATTCCGATTGATGAATCTGAATGTAGTGTTTACATAAATGTGATCGGGTTGATGTGCATGTTTATATGTCACAAGTTAGATTTTTTTGACATGCACACACTGCACAAATATACAGAGTTTCTCGCTCTTCGCGCATTATAACCATTCTCCTACATTGGTGTTTTAAACAGCAGACTTAATATTTATCAATTTCTGGTCATAATTCGGAGACAATGAACATATAAACCACTGTGCCGTGCTGCTTATATTTATCACGCAGTAAAAATGCCCCTCCAAGCGCCTGTGGATAAGAATCCGAAAGAACAAGGACTGGTGGGACGTTGTCCTGCTCCACTTCACACACGCTGAGTGAAAGGAAAATTTTAGAATGATGGGACACTCATTTGTATGACACTTTTTTCAACAGGAAGAATAGTTTGTTCCGCACGTCATACATCACATTACGCCATTTAGACGTCATTGCACATGCGCAGTCCTTTCAGTTTCAGTTATTAATCCGATCTAGTGTTTGCATGTCCTCTCGATCGGATTGGAAAAGGAATAAACTACCCCTTTCAATCCAATCAAAATTTAATGGATCGAGCTCAATCGGATCGATTAAGGTGTTTACATGAAGGCTTTTCAGTCCGATTGAACCATCAATCTGATTATTAACGAATTACTAGGGTGCATGTAAATGTAGCCAGTGACAAATGCTGTAATGTTGACATATCGGAAATGTGTTTTGAAAAATGACAAATCACTGTTATTGAAAAAAAAAAGTATTGCGATACATATTGATATTGAATTATTGTCCAGCCCTATATCGGTTTATAAAAATGAGGATCGCTAAAATAAACAAATCGATATTTTTCAAAATAGACATAAAGTAGCTTTTTGTGTTTTAAATAAACAGCAGGATAGCTTACAAAGTTCAATACATTACAAAAAACAATATTTTTTAAATATTTCAGGTTAAAAAAAGACTATCAAGTGTTGGCTTGCTTGTCACAGGTCACTGCATGTGAGCAGCACAGCCCGCAAAACTATCATAACTAGCAGCCAAAGCTGCCTAATGACTTCCCATTAATAACAAACCATCTCAACTGCAGTGGACACTAAAATCACTTCATATAATATGTGATGACTGCTGTTTTACTGTGGATTTAAGAACAAAGCAATTGTTTAAACGTTAGCATGTGCCACCCCTAATGTTTTTCTGAAATTCTGTATTATAATTGGAATCTAAAAAAATCTGTGCACATCAAATATGACTGCAGTTTCCACAACTATGACTCCTTCAGACTGCAAATCTGAGCAAAAGTTGTGTAGTGGATTCTAGCCTTAAAATCAAAAACTCGATCACTTGACGTCGGCTGATAGGAAAGAGTGCATATGTCTTTCATTTAGGTGTAGAAAAAGAGGTATTGTGGGAAAATTTCACAAAAAAAAACAAAAAAACTTTACATTGTATTATAGAAAAATGGATGTACTCACCCCTACAGTTGAATTTGGATGCATCGTAGTGTCGTTCAGCACATCTGGTAAGAAAAGCATAAGAGCAGCTCTGAGAATCCAATTTTCTTACAATAAACACTTATCTGTAACTTATTCAAATATAACTAAATACTTACAGGTTATAGATTTTATAATGGTTCTTATGTTTCGAATCAAGAAATCTGGAAGGAAAAACAACACCATATAAGAGACTGAAATGTCAATGTCTCCCCCCAATGTCAAATGTAAAATAATTGATTTGTGAAATAAGACGAGAGAGATAAAGCTTTTTAGGTAACTCCAACTTACCGGACCACGTCATCTATGTTGTTCCTATAGACTCCCTCTAACCTTTCGGCAGGAAAGCCCATGGCAATAATGTTTGGATAAATATCTGATATGCTTGTTAAGAAAAATGAGGAAATATGCGGACTGCACACCACTTCACAAGTCTAAAGTTCACAAAGAATAATTCATCCACAAGTGACCACAAGCAAAACAACATGAACATTCAAAATGTCAGTCAATACATATATGCAGCAATATAAACAAGCAACAATGTGGCTTATTTGTACAGAGATTCCCCAGAGTGTGTCACTCCGTGTCTGGTAAAATTGCTGTAATCATGCAGTCGGTCAATTGTTCCCATGGCCAACCCTGTACCTTACCAAACTTAAGGAGAAAACAAAGGCAAAACCTGTGATACAAAAGCTCAGCTGTCTGTAAAATGTAAATGTCACACTCTCACCATCATCATTAGCAGTTGACCTTTTAGCAAAGCGACAGACCGTAGGCACAGGAGTGTCTGCACTTTCCACCTACGCAAAGCAGGTCAAACAGTTTCACAATCCTGACCTACACAAACCAGGTCAAAGGTCACCAAGGCTCAAATGCAACTTCGATACTTAATCATGCAGCTATTTTTTGACACGGAAAGACAATGCAGTCTCCTTACAAAGCTTAGTTCATGTCCATTCTTTCGCTTCTCACACTTCCCTTGCTCACAGTGCATCTGCAGGCATCTCTAACTGTATGCTCTCGCTCCCATGATGTGTGCAGACTCTGGGGGAGGTTCACACCTCAACCACAACACGGTGGAGAGAGAGGGAAAGAAGTCTCTGTTCTGCTCGTTTCCTGTCGTACACTGTCAGAATAAAAAGCCAGAAGCTTTATAATTGGATGAGTCATGCTTATTTTTAGCCCAATTCCTTTAAAATGGTCGGCGACTCATTTATGATAACTTATGTTAAATAAATCTAAAGCACTAAAATAGCTGGTGTTCAGAACCCATACAGACTGGACCAACCACAATAGACTGGAAAAAATAAATAGAAAGGCGGATGAATTTGCACTGTATTGTACGTGGAAGGGGAAAATGTCATGTTTTTAAGGTAATCGGACTTCAGAATAAGGCAGGTAGTGAGCAAAGCATTTTCAAGGACTCTCAAAGCAAAGTTGTGACCCAATTTGAGCCCCTCTGAGTGAAAAAACAAAACAAAACAAAAATCAAACTTCTTGCAAACCGGATTCTGTGTAAATGGTAACTACAGCAGATGCCCATGTTTCACATGCCTTGACAGCACTTCTGAAAAATGTCACTGAGCAAAATGATCAGGGCTCACAGGATGTAATGATTAGCCGATTATTATTTTACTGTTATGGACGATAACGGATCAATAGCTGATACTAAAAATGTATTTCATTTATACCATCAATCATTTAAAATGCAAAACAAACAAACATCCAATATCAACCAACGCAATACACACACACATGAAATCTACACAATCTTCATTAATCAGGTCAGGGTCATTAGTCAGGGGCATGCATTTTGGCAATTGCACTTTTATGACAAATGCACATCTTATGAAAAGAAAAGATGGAACATCAATGTGGATGAAACCTCTATCAAGCCAGGCATGTTCCTCATGTGTAAGTATTACCACAGGCAGAAGAACAAGGCATCTGCATTGCATCCCTCTCCCTCATCAGCTGCTAAGCAATATCTCAATGTCAGCCAAGTACACAAGGCACACTGCTAGAGCTAGTGGTTTTGACATGTAAACCATTTCCACCCAGAATGCTAAAACACCCTCCACCCCTTCTGAACAAAGTAGCGTGCAATAACTGGCATGACACTTCAACCACACACACATAGACTTTAAAAAAAAATCTCAGAAATCAAGCACAAACAAATGAAGTGAGGCTGTGTTTTTCAAAACACAAATGTTTAAAACAGCAACAGAGAATACACTCATTTAATGTCTCTGATGAGCAGACTAAAGCGTTAAACTCTGCAGCTCAGACAGCTTGTATGACATTTGACCTTTCCCAGCATGCTCAGTACTCCAGTGGTGTAGCTTTCCAGAATCAGAGGTGAGATTTACTGCAGCAATGAAGAGGAAATGCTGGACAACCAAGAACATCACTGAGTTTAATAATGACAAGCTGGAGTTCTTGATTATTTAAAAAACAGATTCAACCTCCTTTATGGATCTGATAGATAGGCTACTCTTTATACTTAACATCTAGTTCCATTCCAAAACGACAGCAGGCCATTTACTGTCAAACACCTGACCTGCCAGTCTGCCACACTTCCTCAAATCTACTAGGCTCAGCGGCTGTAAACTCCAACCGCTTGCTGGTGCAAAAACTGCACAAGAACAATCACATCTGCTTTTCTCTGCAGATCGTGAAAGTCAGGGAGAACTCACACTTTACCTTAATTCTCCTGCACCAACAGGGGCCAAAGTTAAAACAAAAGGCCGCCTGATATCAGCCAGATGAAAATGAGGAAGAGGTCTCTAAATGCTAAAAGCAAATGGAGATCTATCATAATTCCTTTAACAGTCATGAGTTCACAACCAAAAGGGAATTTCCACCTTCTGTTTTTATTTATTGGAAAATAAAATATTACTTCCATTTTGTTGTGGATTATATATTATAGACCAAGCTGATGAATCAGCAGGTATCTGGAAATTCAGTGACTTGTGTTTTATCAGTTCCTAATTTAACTGACAGCTTTGTCAATTGATAATACATTTGTTTGCAAAGTTAATGAATTTTATGTAAAGTTAGTACATTGAATAAACATCTCATTGATATACATCCACCATTGGCTAATGTGCTTTCTAGACATGGGTCAAGAAATATAATGCCACTATTATAGATACAATAAACAAAATGTTTCAGACATCAGAATCATGACTGTCGTTTATCATTGGCCAGGGCATTTGAACTGGATGACGAAGCATTACATGCTGACCTTAACATATGATCAAGTAATTACCTCTTTGACAGGCTAAAGATGATTGACACTTTCTTGTAAAATGGACCAAGTCGGACCTTCCACGGAGTCACAGGGTGTCCCAGGAAACCAAACTTCTCTCCACAAGAGTTTCGAAATCAATTGATTCAAAGATAGCTAAAAATAGCAAGGTTAGAACACACTCCACACTGCATTATGCTCACTGAATAGACCTCTCATGTCTTTACATGATCAATAGTACTGTCATTAGCCAGTAGAAGAAATCACAGATTTGTCAATACACACTGATTTGTGCAATCTCGTCAGCAAACTGTTGTCATTGTTGTGCCAAGCACATATAACGTTAGATGTCAAACTGCAAAACACACTGCTATAAAACGAAATAATAGAGAATCCTATAATGTATGTAATATTGGCGGTCTGGAAAGAGACTGTGCCATTACAGCCATGTAGCTGTCAAACCTGAGATCTGACTGTGGGTATCCTACAGGAGAGGTTAAAACAATATTTCATGGTTAAAACAGCAAGAGCGTTATGACCAAGCATTTTTAAAAGGACTTGCCTAAGATATAAAAAGACGTTAAAAAAGGAAGCCATATTGAGAAAGCATACCCATCATTCTCACTAAAACTGGACGTTTACAAGACGACATAAACACACACAACACAAAACGTAAAGAACAATAATACAAAAAGTAGTTTAGACAGTAAATGTGAGTAAGGATACATGTTAGATCCAAATCGAACCCATCCTCCTGGTACCTCCTCTTATTCCGACTGACTATTAATTTAATTTTAGCAGTCATTGCCATGACAGCAGTTCAAAACACTTCAGTTTTATTCCGTTTTATTGTTAGAAAGGGGGTTATGTTTGTTTGGGATGGTTCTGTGCCTCTCTCACCCTTGAGTGTGTATATGTGCGCGCAGGCTGTCTCGGTGGGTCTCGCGCAGGCTGTCTTCGGTGGGTCTCGCGCAGGCTGTCTCGGTGGGTCTCGCGCAGGCTGTCTCGGTGGGTCTCGCGCAGGCTGTCTCGGTGGGTCTCGCGCAGGCTGTCTCGGTGGGTCTCGCGCAGGCTGTCTCGGTGGGTCTCGCGCAGGCTGTCTCGGTGGGTCTCGCGCAGGCTGTCTCGGTGGGTCTCGCGCAGGCTGTCTCGGTGGGTCTCGCGCAGCGGGCCGGATTAGAGCTTCTCGCAGGCGGGCCTCTATCCGATCCGGCGCAGCAGGCCCGACTCTCCCGGTCCCGATCGCTCAGTCCTCCGAGCTGCTGAAAAGGTCCTCCGATCCCGCGGCCCGGTCAAGCCGGAACGCATCCGATATAATAACAACAACAATAAATCAGAAGTCTGTGTGTCCGGCGCTCGCGCCGTGATCAGGTCCAGAGAGAGGAGCGAATCCTCTCCATCTCCGCGCGAAGAAGAAAACACACAGGCGAGCCTTTCCCGACTAGCATCGCCCGCTAGCCACCACAGCTAAACCCCCCCTCCCCAAAACCCTCCTAACGAATGATCATCGTCGTCGCTGGATGGCCAAGTTGGTTCCGTGAAAAATTACCACTGACAGTCTCCACCTGAAGTGTGTGTTAGATATGCGACGGTAGCCGTTGGAGAAGCGTGAATATGTGCGGTTTATCGGTGGGACTCATCTCTCCTCAGGGCGCTCCGCAGCTCCGCTCTCAAACTGCCATCATGGCTTCCCACGGAGGAAAAAAGAACGTAGATCCGGCACGTTTACCCAGAGAGAAAAAAACATATCTTACCGCCACGAGCAGAAATAGTGCGCGGACGCGTGCCGTTTAGTGTTTTAAAAAGGCGACCCGAACTGTCATTTTAAAAAATATCATCCAAGAAAAAAATTAAACATGTACAACACGTTGTGTGGAAGGGAAATTAGATGATTTCTAAAACGCGATGGTGAAAAAGCGACATTCATGTTGAAGGGCGGAAAGATATGAATGTGAGGATGTACGCAGTGCTTCTCCCTGTCAGAGCGGTCACGTGCCGTGCGCGCACGGTGTCGGTACATTGTTTCGTTCCTTGCAGAGCGCTGGTCTCACCCCCACATACATGCAATAGAGTGAGTAACCTATATTTTCGTGGATGATTTTTCTCCAGGGGCCCCATGATATAGTGGTATATAAAAATATATTTTCTTGCATTCTCGTTGCATTTAACTTCATAACTATGCATTAGCATGGTTATCAGCCTTTTTGGCTGTTTAAAAATGTTTTATTAACCATTTCTACTCGGTAAATTATTTTAGCGTTTGGTATAACTATGTAACGTACAAAATGTATATTGATTATTGTCCATGGCGTTTTATGATTTTATTATTTATATGACTTTTCAGCATTTTACAGCATTTTAGTGATCTTGAGGCCCCTTGGAAATTTGCTGAGGACCCCTGGCAGAACCACTGAACTAATGATCTGTTAAAAGTAATTATTGCTTAATAATTGCTGCTAGAATTGTTAAGCAACATATAATGCAGTGATGTTAATAGTCCTGAGTTATTAAAAACTGTTATTGAGAAGATCTAGCATTTTATTTGGTGGGTCCCTGACTGTGCTGACAGAGTCTAGGTGGGGTTTCCTGCATCTATAAGACCCCTGGATTAGTGCATTAGAGTTAGTAGCCCTACTTACAAAAAATAAAACCTACCCCATGAAACATCTTCAGCAGCATTTTCAGAAATACAATGAACTTATCAACTTTTTGATACTTTGCTAATTATATTTAAGAAGATTAAACCTTTGTTGTTTTAGGTTTGTGTTTACCAATATTACATTTATAGTGAATGTATGCATATTTACAGTAAAAAAATAAAATAAAAAATAACCTGAGGGAGGTAAAACACTAAGTTTCCTATCTAACTATTTGTTTTTGATGGATATTTTTTAGGCACAGGGTCAGGCCGTAAATGCTGGTTAAAACATTGACAGTAATAACTGACATTGCGCCACCTAGACCATAAACAAAAGAACTGTAGTATTCCTTGATTTTTAATTAGTAGGCCTAATGACACTTATTCACTCATCTTCCTACTTTCACATTTATTATGAAAAAAGCTTTGCAGCATCTGAGAACCTTGAAGAAAAAGGGAATAAAATAGGTAATTTGAATAATCAATAAAGACCTTGTAGAATTATAGTGCACTCACTGCACTGCACACCTAAATATATTGACAACATTCACCTATAAAATGAACATTCACATTTACAGAAGCTGAATTCAGAATAGTAAACTAGTAGCCTAGGCTATTTAAAGCAGGGTTATCATTATTGTTAACTAAAACTATATTAAAACATTTTCATATTAACTGCATCTGATATAGCATTCATTCTTCAGGTCGATGTCCATCCCAAAAAATCAGTTTAAATGTCTGCTGAGGAAAGCGATTTGTTCGTCTTTGTCCTTCCCATGACAGCGCTAAAACAACATCCTTGTTCTGACTCACTCATAAACACAGTCTTTGCCGCCATCTAATGGCGCAAATAATGTAGCTAACTTTCCATATCACGATCCATTCATTCTCAATACGGCATATACATATTATATATTTAAAATAATATTTATTGAACAACAATATTTAAATTAACAACAATAGTCATTATAAAAGATAATAATAGGATTTAAACACATGCAAACAATTCAGTCAAACGTAGGCTACCTACACTGTAAAAAAAATTGCTGCGATTATTTAGCACAACTTAGAATCCAACATTGTTTCAACTTTAAAAAGTATGTGTTCAAGCTTGACTTAAAATATTAAGTTTAGTTAACTTTAGTTTAGTTTGGTTAAGTTGGATATTTAAGTTATCTCAACAAATTTTAACTAATCGCAGCCACATTTTTTACAGTGTACAAGCAGCACTCTACAGAAATGTAGCCTAAAGCTATGCAAATTAATTTTCCCCTTAACCAAAATCGATTTGCTATAGTAATAGATTAATTAGACCAAAGATTGCCCACCCCACCCAAATATCATATTGCATCTCATATTTAACCATATCATATCTACATAAGAGCCAGCGGCAAATTCCCGAAAGACTGCCGAGATGATGTTGTTCTCTGCGGGTAAGTTACATGAGCGAACGGCCTTTTGGTCGGAATAAGATGGTGGTGTAGTACTACATTATCTTAATTAATTACACAAAAATAGGCTACAGCAAGGTGCTTAAAATCTAGTTCTAGAAAATGAAGATCAGAGAAATGTGCATCAGGTGTGCTTTGCTTTTTTATGTTTTATGAAGCCACTGCAACTTTACCATTAGGTAGGCCGACCTATTATATTGTTTTAGGCTATAATGCCATCATATTCTGTGCAGGCAATTAGATTACTTCGCTGTAAATAGAAAAGCCTTACAATATCCATAGACAGTAGCCTATGCCTATAAAGGACATCGTATTGTGGTATTCCGCATGTTTTTCACTGACACGCGCCCAACTCGTAAAGATCGGGGCTTAAAGAAAATCCCGAGCTTCCCACTCTATTTACGACATTGTGGAGGCGTTCAACTCATAAATAGGTGACGATATTTACGAGAGGACTTGAATGCACAATTTCACTATTTGACTACTCTTGTTCCTAGTTGGGATTTTCTCCTGTGCCCCTGACACATAGTCATTTGTCAGGTGCGTCTCGCTTCTTACAACAATTCAGTTTCAATCCTTTCAATATAAAAGTCTTCTCTACTGACTGACTTACTCATAAGACAATCTTTGCCGCCATCCATTGGCGAAATAATGTAGCCTATGTAACTTATGTTGCTGTTCACGTGCAGGGACTTTTTTTTCAGCGGAAGGAAGCCTTACTTTATGAAAGTTGCATTGATACATTTTTTTTTTTAAACTTTAATATACATACAGCACAACCTCTCGTACCTTAGTGATTACACATATATAAGTTTACATACACTTTGCAGAATTTGCTAAATGTTAATTATTTTGTACAAAATAAGAGGGATCATGCAAAATGCATGTTAGCCTATAGATATAGAAGCCTACTGTCCTGAATAAGATATTTTGCATAAAATATGTTTACATATAATTCACAAGACAAAATAAAAGTTATAAAAATTACCCTTCAAAAGTTTACACATGATTCTTAATACTGTGTGTCGTTACCTTGATGATCCACGGCTGTTTTTCTTTTTTTTATGGTTGTTCACAAGTCTTTTGCATTTAAACCCTTACCAGCAGTGACTATGGTTTTGAGATCCATCTTTTCACACTGATGACAATTGAGGGACTCAAACACAACTATTACAAAAGGTGAAAACATTCACTGATGCTCCAGAAGGACACACAATGAATCAAGAGCAGGGCTGTACTAATTTGATGTATAATACCATGATGGGGTCATTGGGACTTTAAACCCACTCAGCAGCTCTCGGGTGATAACAAACATGAATACCTCCAACTGTAGGCTACATAGTTTTCTTAATCAAACATACTTGATTCAACTCAAATACTTATAGTACTCCAAAATGGTTAAGGGGGCTTCAGGAACTAAGGTTTGAGAAACACTTTAACGCAAGGCACTAGATTTAGGGAAATGGGTGAGTGTGTCTTGTCCTTAACCCAAAGTAGGTCTCCCTGCCTCCAGCGGCTTATTTTATAGATGCTTGTTCCCTGCAAAAAATCCATGCCACACATCCTGTACTCACCGTAACCTTTTCAGGATTGCATAGCACTGCAATGCAGTTAGCATATTTAAATAGGGTTATCTAGAACATATTAGATCTAATGCTCTCATCCGCACTAAGTCTAATTGGGAATCCCCTAAATCCATTTGGGAATGCCTAGGGTCAAGTGGAACACACTCACAGCCCTGCTCCCTAAGTCGATTTATCAACTTAGGAGTGATTCACCCGTAACAGATTTTGGGACCTATATTCTGGGGTGCATTATGCATGTTCAGGCCATGACCTCAAATAATATGATTATGAATTGCTTTTTGCATCACAAGGGGATGAAAAAGTTCACGAAAACAGTTTGGTTACGAACTGTAACTGTTAGCTGAAGTTATATTTGCATAATCAGCTATTTTTCCCATGGTGCCCTGTGGTTTCTGTATGCTGTATACTGATGACCACCAGATGGCAGAGGAGCATCGATATTTCTGTGGATGAGCTGCATAACTTTTGCCCTTGATTCAAAGAACAGGAAGCAAGCTGTACATACAGTCACACTGTGAGCATCTGAAAAAGCAGACACATGGTCACAATTATGTAATCAAAGTACAAAGGTTTAATTATAACAGATGAGGTATACAGATATCTACTTAACATTATATTTCATTTGCTGTTAAATCTTTAATAAAACAGTGTTATTGATTATTGTTTTTGAATGAACTAAATAAATATTTCCCAATGCTTTCCCCAATATGGTCCCCAGAAAACAACCCCCTTTCTTGTAACATGTAAACAAAATTATTCAGGTTACAATGTAAAATCTGACTGCAATTTGGGCCACACGAAGACTGCTTTGATATGGGGTCAGTAAGATTTGTTTAGCAAGTATGCATTAAATTGATCAAAAGTGACAGTAAAGTGACATTGTTAGAGAAAAATTATATTTCAAATAAATGCTCTGTTTACTTTCTATTCATCAAATAAAATAATAAGAAATGTTTCTTTAGCACCGAACCAGCATATTAGGATGATTTCTGAAGGATCATGTCACACTGAAAACTGGAGTAATGATTCTGAAAATTAATCTTTGCCATCACATCATAAATGACTTATTTTTCATTATTTATTTACTGTACTATTTAATCAAATAAATACAGCCTTGGTGAGCATTCACATTTTTTTCTTATCTTACCGTCCCCAAACTTTTGAACCGTAGAGTAATTACTTTATTTAGATTACTATCGATATACATTTTCATTTAAATGCACATTTCTAAATACAATTTAAGAACAAGATCTCATAATCTCTTTGGGACTGGCAATCCATTAATCAAGGCACATCAGTTTAATTTTCACAGTTGAGAAAGCATGTTCATATTTCCCTTTAAAAACAATGCTGTAGTAATATAATTATTCACAGGAAATCTTGACCACCTTTGCCACCAGCTCGTTGTAAGAGCGCACCTTCATTTTTCAATGCCTGAAGTAGTTCTAGAGGCAGTGTGAACCACATGCTCTGTGGTCTTCTGAGGTTCTCTGTGTTGGAACTTTCTAGTATGTGTCATCACTGGTCTTTCTGTAGGGAAGTGTAATACTCGGTGAGGACCTTCCAGGCCTTAGGGGCCATGAAGCCCTCAGGAGGGTTCTCTCCACTGCGAGCCAGCTTGCGCATCTTGGTCCCGGAGATGAACTCAAAGTCAGCATGTCTGAATTGAAAAATAGAGTTTAATGCTTAAGAACCAATTTACATGGAAATAATTTTTGCTTAAATTCCTGGTTATTGCGAAAAGACATTTATATACCTCACATCAATTCATAATTTTCACATGGCATCACACACTTATTGGAACTCCCACCTGGAGGTCAATACAAGGCTTTCCTCCCTGTTTTAGTACATTGCGGCACTTAAGCTGTTTTCCACGTTAAGCGTTTTTGAAATACTGCAGCAAGTGCTGTGTATGGATCCCAAGTGCCTAATACTGGCAAAGAAATTTGTTCACATAGAAAATTTAAAGGCCTGTGCTGCAGTTCTGTGGAAGATTTGCCCTGCATGTCTCCGTGTCAGTCACATGATTGGAATTTTCAATGGAATGCAATATCCATTGGAATGCATCCAATCAGCATATTTTCAATGATTTAAATGCACATTCATCTGTTCCTGTTAATGTCTTGTGACGTACTGGAAATGCTCGGTCTTTCCATTTTGGTCATTTTTATCAGTGACATAATCAATGAGCACAATGAATTGAAATGTCAAGAAACATGAGTCATGAGACTTTGCTTACAGTGCTTTTACTGGTCTGTATAATAATTTACGTTCATTTCTTTAGATATCTGTAAAAACAACTGTATTTTCTCTTCTCAAATGTGTTTATACTATTTTTGATAGATTTTTATGTACATGTAAATATGGTCAGTGTGTTTCATAACCATTACCACAATCAATTAATGGATACCAATAATAGCGATTTATAACCAGTATATTTTAAAATATTTCAAGTACCGTACTGTTAGACTTTTGCACTTTATGCACTTCAATCTCACCTCTCTTTGTCATAGAAGTCCATAGCTTTCTTGGTTTTATTGTATGCAGCCACTCTGAAAGGGATAATCTCCACAGAGGTGAGTCCAGGTGCCATGGACAGAACTTTAGCTCCATGAGTTGGTTCATAAAGGTCCTTCCCTGACTCTGGGTGGGGCATCCCAGCAGGATCACGACCCACAATGTAGAAATTAGAACCTGCCACCATCCTTGCACGGCAGTGCCACTGGACCTGACCGACACACGGACAAGGTTAGTATTTGTAAGGGTGGCACTTATATGTTATGTGTGAAATTAAAGGAATTCATGAGAATCTTAGACTATAAACCAGTTATAATTTTAGATAAATCTCTTTATTTAATCTACCATTCAAAAGATTTTTTTTGTACATTTTTAAAAGTAAAATACAGTAAAAACAGTAATATTGTGAAATGTTATTACTATTTTACATATATTAAAATGTAACTTATTCCGGCAATATTTTTTTTTAAATGATCCTTCAGAAATCATTCTAATATGCTGATTTGGTGCTAAAAAAAAACACATTTATTTTTGTTATCAATGTTTAAAACAGTGATACAGGATTCTTTGATAAATATAAAGTTCAAAAGAACATAATTTATTTTAAAATATATTTTGTTACATTATAAATGTCTTTACTCTCACTTTTGATCAATTTAATGGATTCTTGCTTAAAAGTATTAATTTCTTTAAAAAATAAAATATATTCCCCAAAATATTGGATGGTATGTAAACTAAAAAATGCTTAGCATTATTAAAAATCTGTGTGGCTACAACTTCCTAAAAGGGCTCTATATGTCATTGTTCATTGGCATGTATGAAAGAACACCTAGTACGTACCTCTGTAGGCCCAGCATACATCATAGGGGAGGGAAAGATGGCCACAATGGTGGACTGAGGGTCTAGAATGCCGTCGTCCAGCACGGCAGCATGCTGTTTCATTCTCCACTCTAGAGGCACGTCATCATCTTTGGTCCAGCCACCCAAAGGGTGCAAAAGTAGCACTGGCCTACGATACCCATGTTCCTCCAATCGTCGACGTGTGTCGGTCATTAAAAGGGCGTGGCCATTGTGCACCGGGTTCCTCAACTGAAAAGCAAACACTGCGTCTGGGAAAACCAATGAAATTGTCAATTCCAGTTAGTGCTTTAATTAGTTGTTGCGTAACCATGGTGGACCAAGTCCAGAATATCATTGGTTTCTCAAAAGGGCGCTAAGAACCTTTAAACATGGCGAATGTAGTATGTCCGGATTACATTCATACTTCAGACACTCTATACTATAAAGAACATGCTTTTCTAGTCGTGAAGTAATTACTTTTAATATTATGTCCCACATGAGTGCTTTTGATTCCTTGCTTCATACACACCCAACTCCTCTGAAGCAAAATCTTACTGCCAAAATGTCATGGTGCTAAGAACCTGTTTGGCCTCATGGTTTTAGAAAAATTACACCCTTGATCCAGAGATGCAAGGGTGCTTTAAAACATAATTCAGTTTAAAGTGTCTCCAGAAAATCACTCTGTATATGCAGTTACTTATCCCTTAGAGGGATAGTTCGCCCAAAAAGGAAAATGATGTCATCATTTACTCACCCTCAAGTTCAAAAGAATATTTTGAAGAATATGGGTAACCAAACAGTTGATGGGCCCCATTGACTTATTTGTTTCCATACTATGGAAGTCAATGGGGTCCATCAACTGTTTAGTTACAAACATTTTTCAAAATATCTTCTTTTGTGTTCAGCAGAAGAAAGTTCATACAGGTTTGGAACAGCTTGAGGGTAAGTAAATGATTTTGGTGAAGTATCCATTTAACTGTCCTCTTTAACCCATTTGCTTATACCTGCTTTCATCTCTTTAAATCTCTGCTTCAGCTCCCTTGGAGTGAGACGGTACTGATCCAGTCCATCATTCCATCTGATTCGCTCCAATACCTCTAGCTCACCCCCTACCAGCCAGTCACCGCTTTCCAAAACCATCTATTCACAGGTAAGTGGTTAAAGAATGTAGTTAATGTGCATTTGTGAGTTATAACAATCAATCATTGCAACAGTTGTATTCTCGCTTTTTTTTAAAGCAGGTATTATGAATTTCAGTTAGTTAGTTTTATTATTTAAGAAACAATTTGTGCCCTTTTTCGTAAACAAATAAGTTACCTGTATTCAGCTGAGGCTTCTTAAAGATTTTCTCAATACTTTAGTATTTTTAATGCATTCATTATCATGGCATGGGTTAAAAAATATTGAATACCTTTATGTAAGGGTGTTTGGGACAGGTTGTCCCCCACTGGTGAGCACATCGCTCTTCCTTTCGATGTTCAAAGAACTCTGGGCTGCGTAAGATGGCGACGCGTTTCCCCTGGTACTCCAGAGCCACAGCTGCACTGCCTTGAAGACGTTCTTTAATCTCGCAGGCAACAGGAAGGACAATGGGTACTGAGAGGTTGATGGTACCACCTGTATTTAGGGAAAGGTACGTTAATCAACACATATTATAAATAATTTTGAAGAGAACACTTTATTTATTTATTTATTCAATAATTAAGGAAAAAATCTAAATTCACATTCAATCATTTAGCAGACGGGTTTATACAAAGTGACTTGAGGAGAACAATACAAACAAAAGGGCAAACAATAAATTATGTGACAAGTCCCAGTTAGTCTAGCACATTTACAAAAAAAATAGAACAAAAAATAGATATAATACAAATAAAATAGAAAGTATTAGTATTAATGGATCAAGCCATTTTCAAGAAAAGGCTAAAGACTCAGCAGCTCAGTTTGAGTTAATTCCAAAAGCAAGGAACAGTCAAGTACAAGTCTGTGAAAAGTGATTTTGTGCCTCTTTGAGATGGTTCCAGAAGGCGCTGTTCACTTGCAGAACACAAGTTTTTGGAGGGCACATAAGTCTAAAGTAGTGAATTTAGGTATAGGGGAGCAGAGCAAGTGATTGTTCTCTATAGGCAAACATTAGTGCCTTGAATTTGATGCGAGAAGCTGTTGGTAACCAGTGCAAACTGGTGAAGAGAGGTGTGACGTGCTCATTAGCATCATCATTAACTACCAGCTCGGTTAAATGCTGCTAACAATGTATGTCAACTCAGTACACTGAATATTATTTGCTTGCATGCAATTGCAAATACTTTGACAATACTTCTCCCCTGACCGATGTTTGCTGACCAACCCAATTAAAGCAAGCAGAGCGTGTGAGTTTCACAGAAAGCCAGATCATTGCATCATTCTGTCTCCTGCAAGCAGCACTGGCACCTGCTATTTTATGCATGAAACATCTTCTTTTTCAGGCTTCTGCTACTAGTGTCATCGCCAACATTAAGATTACGATTATCCTGACTGAGTGTGATTACTTGTGTGTGGAATAAAAACGAGTTGTACTAATAATTGGAAGGAGATGTCTAGTCCTGCAACAAGAGACTGCCAATGGCTAAAACATTTGAGACACCTTTTTTAAATGTGTGTGCTTGTATGTTACCATCCAGGAGGGTGTTGAAGTGAATGACTTGTAGGTATTCTCTCTCCTTCATGAAGCCCTTTAGAGGACTGGCCCATCCTTCAGCCAACACCTGCACCCACTGTAAGTCCAACTACACACACAAACACGGAAAGCTGTGTTTACAAACGGAACAGTTAGCTAATATCATATTCTTCAAAATGTCTGTTATGATTGATTGTCTGTAGGAAGGATTATGTAACAACTTTGTGCAATAATAAGTGAAAATACGTCTCTCAAGTCCCCCTGTAGTCAACAATTTTATCCCTTAAAACTAACCGTTGATAACCAACGGAAAAAACGTTGATTTAAAAAAAAACGTAAAATAGCTTGAATGTAACTCTACACCCTTGCTTCATTTAGTATAACCATATTCATAGCCATGAATATGCATATTAGTCCCCGCCTCCACTCACTCATACAGGGTCATCTACAAGTCGATGTATCAGAATGGTAATGCGTTTTATGTATCGCTCTCTACAATAGACACATAACGCTAATTAATATGATTAGCTTTTTCACCAAGTTATCAAATAGCTAATAATGTGTTGCTAATGTTACACTAAAACTATGTTACCGTTCGCCACCCTAGAGTCAGAAAGCTGCCTTCTAAAAATTAACATCCTTAGAAACACTTCGAACAACTCATATAATTCATCATAACATCTTAAAATACATCATATACATAATTCACCCGCTATATTGCTAAATGTACCTGATTTTTCATATCAACAGAAAAATATAGCGGGATAACCTGGCTTCTCTTGAGAGAATAGTTAATGATATGCTAAAGCCCACTCACACAATGATATGATTGGTTATAGTTTGTGACGTAAGAAACACAGATGATTTCAAACCACTGTCTTTCACTGGAGTTTTAAAGAGAAAATACTCATCAATGGTGTTGACATGAATTTGCACATGGTTTGTCTTAAAGCATATTAAAAACACCACATAGACATATAAACAACATTAAAAACTTGATTTTCACCACAGGGGGTCTTTAAGGAACATAATTTAAATCGTTATTGTTGTCTGATTCTGGAATAAATTTGCATTGTAATAAGGGAACACTGTTCACAGGCTGAAGAAGCTGCTATGTGTCATCCTGTCAATAATTGACTCATATTTATGAACACTTGAGCATGAGAGGACTAATGCTACCTGTTACCTTGGTGATGCTGATAGAGGGCAGGGTGTTTGCGTCTGCCTGTGCCAGCTTGAGTCTGTTCTCAGGCACAAACAGTTCATTAATCTCCTCTACAACTCCACTGGGAACAATGCTCTGAGAAAGACAGAGAAAGAGAGATCAAACAAGAAGAAGAAAACTGTATCTTCCATCATATTCATCTAATGGCATGTGCAAATGTTACCTTGAGCTATTTCTACCTGATCTGACCCTTGAAAAATACTTTCATTGCTGAAATCGCAATGAAGTCAGGTTTGTTCAGTAATAGTATAACTTCCTTGATTTGAATGAAAGCAGTTAATTTAAATTTTACAACATGAAGTACATCAGTTTTTAGGTTGTTTTTACCGTTATTAATGTTGAGGTGAAGATTATAAGTATATAATAGTTTGTACTTTAATATTATAATTTTTTCTAATGTTCGTAATGTTCGGCCAAGGAAAGTTGACATCATCAACCTTTGTTAAAATATTATTAAAGATTTTGTAAGAACTTTGCATTGTTGTGCTTGGAATCAATTGTTTTATTTGTGATAACACAATGAAACCTGCCAAACTGTGTCATTTTTTACCAGGCTATCATACAAAGAAATGATGATGAACAAAAAAAGAGATAAATAACTGGTTAAGTTATAGTCAAAGTAGCTGTACAATGTAAAGGTTCTTTAAAAATTACATTAGTGTTCAAAAGGTTTAGGTCAGTACGAATTGTTTTCTATTTTCATAGATTTCATATATTTTTTGTGCTAAAGAAACATTTCTTTGTATTATCAATGTTGAAAAGAGTTGTGCTGCTTAATATTTCTGTGGAAACCCGTGATACATTTTTTCAGGATTCTTTGATCAATAGAACATTCAAAAGAACATTATTATGTCTTTACTCACTTTTGATCAGCTCAGTATTAATTTCTCAAAATAACTAACTTTTGAACAGAAGTGGTATCTAAAGAAAAAAATACAGTTCACAGGGTTGGAACTACATAAGGGTGAGTAAATAATGACAGTTTTATTTTTGGGTGAACGATCCCTTAAAGAACCAGATTAAATTTTACTACCAGGAAACTAGTTTAAAACCTCTGCTCTATTAATGTTGTGGCCTTCAGACAGATATGTAGCCAGAGGCTTGTGGTAATATCTGACAATGCCTTCAACCTTGGACTTCTGACCATGAGGTACTCTAAAGATAACGGTAGGCTAATGCAAACAATGGGAAGTGGTAAATAAAATGTGTTCCCAAGCCTGTGTTCAGCTCCCGACTAACCTGCTCCTTCAACAGGTTCACCACCTGCTGAATGCATTCGTTCACTGTAAGCTCTCCGGTCTTCAGAATCAGCTCAGAAGTCACTGGACACTCATACATAGAATCTATACCGGTGAAGCCTGGGCGAGAAGGTGGGAATGAAAAAAGAAAGTTGAGTATATTTATGTTTAGTCTGCTCTTTTTGCAGGATGTGTCTATGGTTTTCTGTTAAGTTGTGTACTTTTTTAACTTAATTTTTGGAACAGCACAGTTTTAAAGTTACATTTTTTTTTATATATTACCTTTTATCTCCCCAGCTCTTGCTTTTTTGTAGAGTCCTTTAACATCTCTGCTCTCGCACACCTCCAGAGAAGCGTTTACAAACACCTCAAAAAATGGCAAACCCGCTTTGTCATGGATGCTTCGGGCCTCTTCACGGTCCTGCAGAGTAAAGTGGAGCATTATGTATTTTATGAAACTTTTTATTAAAAATGGTCAAATAAAAGAAAAACTCTCTTTGTGTTACATGTTCACTTGTCTGTTCGGTTTATTCTCATTTTGTATGTCGCTTTGAATAAAAGTGTCCACTAAATTAATAAATGTTAAGACCTTTTGTACTGCAGTGGAAAACCCATCAACATTTATCCTAGAAGACACATTTGATTTAAAGAAACCTTGGATAAACGTTCTAATGTTATAATTTTGTTTTGATCTTTTGATTCAAATCAAAACCTAATTCAACCAATTTCACAGAATTAGTGTGGTTGCTCACTTTGGTATACGGCGAGATGAAGCTTGTAATGCAAACAAGCCCAGCATCTGCAAACAGTTTGGCCACCTCAGCAATACGCCGAATATTCTCCTCTCGATCCACAGACGTAAAGCCCAGGTCCTTATTCAGGCCGTGACGGATGTTATCACCATCCAAAGAGTAGCAGGGAATGCCGTGGGAGACCAGATACTCCTCTAAAGCGAATCCCAATGTTGTCTTACCAGCCCCTGATAGACCTGCATACACACACGCAAAGGCAATGAAATAAGATATTCCTTACACTTGGATCTAATTTGAAAAGTTATTACCGGTAATACATTAAATTGATCAAAAGTGACACTAAAGACATTTATACCCTCGGTTACACTACATATATGTTTGAGCTGTTTTACCTAAAAGGAACTTGCCCTGACGTGTCTTAAAATATGTCAGTGTCATTGTGTTGTCTAAAAATGCACACCAGTAATGTTTTTCCGCAAGGCACGTTTATCAAAGCTACTTAAATATCCTAATTGAACAAAGGCCTAATCCTGGCTTAACTCAAGCCCTGTCTGTGAAACCGGGCCTAATAATGTAATGGTTTCTACAAAGATATTAAACAGCACAACTGTTTTCAACATTGATAACAATAAGAAATGTTTCATGATCACTAAATCAGCATATTAGAATGATTTCTGAAGGATCATGTGACACTGAAGACTGGAGTAATGATGCTGAAAATAAAGCTTTGCCATCAAGGAATAACCGACATTTTAAAATATAAGATTTTTTTTAAATTGTAACAATGTTTCACAATATTACTGTTTTTACTGTATTTTTTGATCAAATAAATGCAGCCTTGGTAAGCATAAGAGAGAAATCTTACTGAACCCCAATCTTTTGAATGGTAGTTTATAAAACAGTAAAATTAGTTAAAATAAGGAAATTGTGATAAATTCCATGATTTTTCTAGCCTGGGAAAACCCAGACCACTTCCAGCATATTTTGATTTGTTCTGCAAGTCGGGCCCTGTCCCAAATGGCACACTCCGGACTTGTGGACTTCCTCAGTGTCCACACTCCGGTGACGTCCTGTAGTGCAGACCTATAGGGCCCTTGGCGCGAGTGCACGAGGGTGCATAGAGAGGTATTTTTGGGACAGACTCGATCGTCACGCCGGAAATAGGAAGACGGTCCTGTTGTTGTTTAAATATTATATTTCTACATTTACATATGACTCAGTAAAGCCCTGACATTCGGTTCTATTTATTTAATGAATCATAATGTGATTGTAGCCTATTATTCAGCAAGCTATTTATGTTTATATTAAATATATATTTATGTTTGAGACATCAACCACTGGTTGATGACCATAATGTTTGTATTAACTGTCAGGTAACAACTGGTAAAATGTACACCTAGTCATACAAAACATAATGATATTATTTACACTTAAATATTTTCTTCTCAGACTTTTAACATGTTAACAATTGTCCGTGAGCGAAAGCTCCTCCCATCCGTTGTCTGATTGGCCTTTCGCAAGGATTCCTGGGTAGTTAAAGTGCGTGAAGACCGCTTCAAGGGTACAAAGGGGGCGCTGCTGAGCACACTTCAGAGCGTTAAAATGATGAATGGGACGGCCTACGGACTCGTAGACAATTTAAGTCCACGAGACCGAAAGTCCACATGAAGTGCGCCATTTGGGACAAAAGAGCCCATTGAAACCCATTTCCAATCCGTCGAAATCGCGGCACCAATCAGAAACGTTGGGGCGGGCTTTACACGATGACGACAGAGCAGCGACAGTGACGCAGATTTTGTACATTACAGAGATGGATGCCGCCGTGGAACATCACTCGTTCGATACAGCTATCGCGTCTGTTTCAAGCGATTTAAAATTGTCATTTACAAAAACGGCAAAAGTCGTCAGAAGCCATTGCTACATCTTCCTGAAAAACACAAACAGAGAATTGCTGAGAGTCTCAGATGTTTCTCCGTCGCTCTGATTGGTTTTAGATCTATCCAATTGCACCCAGAGCCATTTGAGCGACGTCCGATGGTGACGCCCCTGTGGAAATGAATTGTCTATGGAGCTTTGCCAGACCCTAACTCAGTTACAACTGAGAGTGGTCTGGGTTTTCCCAGGCTATGATTTTTCACTTCTTTTTAAGTAAATAAAAAAATTGCATAATGTGTGCAAGTTGTATGAAGGAACACATTTCTGGCAGTGGAGGTACATAAGGCAAAAAAACCCCTGTTAAAAACTATGTGTGTTTCTTATTAGTTGGCGCTGTGGCTTGAAGTTCAGACCAACTTGTTTTACAGGCATCACAGGTTTGTGAATTTATTTCCCTATTTAAATTTGTTTTGACTGACATGTGTGATTTCTACTGTTTTTAAAGTGTAGAAATGCATTACCTGTGAGCCAGACTGTACATCCTCTGAAACCTCCTCTGGTTCCTACGATCTGCCCCCTCTTGCTGCGGCTGACATGATGAGCCTGGAATACCACATTAGTGGACTTTTGCAGATCCTGCAAACACACATGGAAACATACTAACATTTAGAGCAATTTTTAGTGGAGAGTTAGTATTTTATACAATGTACCTATCTAAACACAATGGGCTTTAATACTCTAGTTTACGATACATCCACATTTACGCATTTGGCAGATGCTTTTGTACTATTGCTTTTTGACATCAAGGAAGTTTTTTGTCTTATGTACCTCCAGAACTTGTAGCCACATTGCATTCAAGGATATATGCATTAATAGTGCCATGCGCTGCTGTTCAAACCACAGAAATGCAACTCTTCATGCACTTTATTCTAATGCACTATTTACTCACCACAGTTTAAGTCTCATGAACAGACCCACAGAATAATAATAAGAAAAATAATAATATAATATAATAAAAACGTTTTTTTCATATATATAAAAAGCATTATTTATTATGCTATACAGTACTATATTGTTAGATTCAAATGCATTATAATTCAATACATAAGAACGGGAGTCATGAAGAATTCATGAATTTGTTCTTTAACAGCTCCATTAGCAATTACCGTACACCTTAAAGGAATACACATTTACAACAATAAAAAATTATAATTTTAACAAAAGGTGCATTTACACATTTTTTGAATCCCTTTTTACAGTGCATTTACAGGCTGTTTGGTTCTAGTATTTATAAAAACTGCTTCTTGGTAGAAGTTTTCCTGAGGTACAGGGTTCGAACAGATACTGTAAATGAAATTCCATGACTTTCAAGGATTTTTCAAGCACTACTTTTTTGGTCTTCAATGACTACCATCTGAGATCTCACTTATCAAACAATATCCTTATCTTTTAAATTTTCAAAAAGCTAAATAGATAAATTAAAATATACTAATAGATGGTGTGGTACAAATGGTACAAATAAAGTGCAGCACATGTAAAGTATACAATGACTGTGGCAACTTTAAGTATTGGACCATTAACAAAACCCTAGAACTTTTATAAAAGACCAAATAGAAAGTGTATAAACTTATTATTCGATTCTTATTAAAATATTTAGTAACAGAAGAATAAGGATTAAATTAGTAAAAATGTAAAGTATTTCATTGTAACAATCTAATGATTTAATTGCACTAAAACATTATATTTCTTATGGGTTTGTTTTTTGTTATAACTTATTTAAATTAAATACAATTAAATACAAATGTTATTGTTCAATAAATAATCTTTTATATTATAATGTTGGCATATTGAGAAGCAAGGTTGTAAACAAGGAAATTATTTTAACTTTGAACAAAAGGGTTAAACGGTTGCTCTAGGATGAAGCAGAATCTGACATTTTACTTTAAAGAGATCAATCCATTGACCAGCGCTGTACCATTTATTGGGAAATACTCTTGACCATTGAAAGAGTAGTGATACTATGACATAGATATCGCTTTCCTCATTTAATTTTTTTTATATGAATATATGATTGACCTGATGAAATCTGAAAGCTCCCATCCCTACGAGTAATATCATGCTCATATCGACCTATAGGGCATATGTTTTCGACATTTATAATAAGACGAAATGCTTTTTAAGCACAAATCAGCATATTAAAATGATTTTCAAAGGATCATGTAACACTGAAGGCTGGAGTAATGATACTGAAAATTCAGCTTTGCCATCATAGGAATATACATTTTAAATTATAATAAAACAGAAATGTTTTAAATTTAAATAATATTTCACATTTACTGTTTTTACTGTATTTGAGATCAAATTAAATGCAGTATAAGAGATTTATTTAAAAAAACAAAACAATTTTGAGTGGTATTGTATGTGAGTGAGGCAGAAATCAAAGCAATGGACACAATAAATGTATTATTCCTAAAGATGAAACATATATAAGCAGAATCATAAATATGTCAGTTGCTTTACTTCTCTTTTTCTTAGTTTGGTGCTGGTAAGAATTAACTGTTAAATGCACAATGGATGTAAGATATGATGGAAGAAGTACTTAAAATATCAGTGTTACAGCTATTGGTCTCAAATTGGGAGTTATTAATACAATGTGGTTAGAGTACAGTCATTGTAGCCATAACTTTATACATCTCTCTCTCTCTCTCTCTTACACACACTCATACGTTGTGTTGTATTGCCTTAACCCCAGTTCCCTGCAGAGCTCCTCACTGAGAACTGAGGTGGAAAAATACCGTTTGTGCATTATATTCCATTATACCATTATATTCATTAACTAGGAATGTATCTGCATAACGTTGGACAGGACACACACCCTTACACAGGTCAGATATACAAATCTTGCTGGCTGCTACATGTCAGATAAAAAAAGGATAAATCACGCATTAACCACTTAGTCAATGATGTAATGTAGCTGTACACTCCCACACACAGCCTTTTCTTTATACGCCCGTCTCGAATACTTGTGGAGTGCTTAAAAAACAAATAGATTCATTCATTAAACCCTACATGGCTTTTAAAGAATCCCACTAACAGAAACCTCTCTTAAACACACACTTTTTCTTGTTAAGCCAGACATGCAGTGTCAGTAGGCTTTTATGAATGAACACTGTACTAACAGCCTGACTATGTGAATGACTTGCATGAAAGCTGAATACTCTGACCTCTGAACAGGGTCTAACAGAAAGGGTCTTTCTTGCTGCAGTGCAGATGTAATATTTCAGTGTATTCAAAGACAGCAAATCAGGGCAGAGAAATCTTGTAATGTCTTTGATGGTCTGTCTTGTCTTATAAAAATACGTTTTTATATCTGACTCTGACACCTGGCTATCTACCACAAACGGAACGGAACTTCTTTGTCCTTTCGTTTTGAGTAGAAATGACAGTGAAGGCAGCCATTTTCACAACTTTATTCCAGATACTTTAATCACCAAAATCACAGTGTTATTTTTTTCATCACTTGAAGTGATTTCTAAAATATTAAAAATGATATGTGTGGGTTCTTCGGTTTCCGCAACGCTCTCCTCCGTGGACGGCGCGGTGAAAAAGGGCTATGATCGTGCTAAATTATCTCGACGACTGGCTGGTGCTGGCAGAGTCGGGAACCGAGCTACTATCACACAGGGATTTGATTCTCAGCCATTTAAAATGTCTGGGTCTCAAAATCAATGTAACCAAGAGCAAACCAAGACCACACTGACCCCCAGTGTGGTCTTTCTGGGCACAGTTATTGACTCTATAGCGATGACAGCGCGGATTACACGAGAGCGCGCGTTTCCAGGAGGAAAGTGTTTTTTACAGACGCATCCAACCAAGGTTGGGGAGCGCTGCACGAGGGCAAGCCTGCCTCCGACCTCTGGGCGAGCACGGAGAAGAGCTTACATATCAACTGTCAGGAAATGAAAGCAGTTTGTTTGGCCCTCAAAACATTTCTGTCAAACCTCAGAGGTCACCATGTCTTAGTCCGCACGGCCAACACGTCGTACGTCGTGGCCTACATAAATTGTCAGGGTGGCATCAGGTCGGGCAACCTGTACGCCATAGCGAGAGAACTCCTCTTGTGGGCTCAGACCAATCTGAGTTCTCTGAAGGCAGCGCATATCATTCAGAATCTGGGTGCGGATATGCTCTCACGGGGCAACACTCCCCTAGGCGAGTGGTCCTTGAACTCACAGACGGTCAGTCTGATATGGAGTGTGTTCGGCGAGGCCGAAGTCCACCTTTTTGCCTCGAGAACCAACACCCACTGCGCAGTGTTCTTCTCAAAGAACAGGGACGCGCTGGCCCATCTCTGGCCCAGCCGCCCCCTTTATGCGTTTCCCCCCGTTTCAATGATCCCCCAGGTCAACGAATGGGTCAGGGAGAGCGGATGCCCCGTCCTCCTAGTGGTCCCCCTATGGGAATCCAGGCCATGTTTTCCAGAGCTGGTTCAGTTATCGGATATCGAGTCCCCTGGCCTGTTCCGCTGAGGAAAGACCTCCTCACACAGGCCAACGGGACGATATGGCATCCGGCGACCCGACTTATGGGCCCTCCATGTCTGTTCCCTAAACGGGTACCCAGGGACCTTCCTAAGAAGGTCTTAAACACTATCACAGAGGCTAGGGCCCCGTCTACCAGGTGCCTTTATGCTCTGAAGTGGTCAGGGTTTTCAGCTGGTGCTCGAAAAAACTCTTTGATCCAGGGTCATGTGAGGTATCTGTGATACTCTCCTTCCTACAGGAGCTATTGGACGCAGGCCGTTCCCCGTCCACGCTCAAAAGTGTATGTGGCAGCCATTGCAGCTCATCATGCTCCAGTGGCTGGCCAATCACTAGGAAGAAACGACCTGGTGGTACGGTTTCTAAAAAGACCTAGGAGGATGAACCCCTCCAGACCTCCATCTGTGCCGTCTTGGGACCTCTCTACGGTCCTTAGGGCCCTGAAAAGGCCAGCTTATGAACCACTCCAGACGGTTGATCTTAAACCTCTCTCGCTAAAGACTGCTCTCCTGCTGGCACTGGCATCTATCAAGTGAATGGGAGATCTGCAGGCCCTCTCCGTGAGCCCTTCATGTTTGGAATTTGGATTGGATGTCTCCAGGGTCATCCTCAAACCAGACATATGTACCCAAAGTGCTCTCAACGCTGTTTAGAGCACAGGTTATCACATTATTAGCCCTTCCCCCTTCTGCTGAGGATGGGGAGGTTAATCTGATCTGAGCATTGAGCCCTGTCAGAGCATTGAGAATCTATCTGGACCGTTTTGCGTCTTTTAGACAATCAGAACAGCTCTTTGTCTGCTTTGGTGGCCGATCTAAGGGTTTTCCAGTCACTAATCAAAGACTGTCTAGATGGATAGTGGATGCCATATCTATGGCATATACCTCAGTGGGTCAGGTTTGCCCTATAGGTATCTTGGGCTTGGGCTTGGGCTTGGGCTTGGGCTTGGGCTTGGTCCTCTGGGTTTCCCATTCAGGATATTTGTGATGCGGCCGGCTGGTCCTCGCCTTCCATATTTATGAAGTTTTATAATATGGAGGTACCCTGCTAGCTCATTGGCGCACACGTCAGAGGCGCCCACACCATTGGATGTGCAGTTGCCGCAGCACAGCCAATGAGTGAGCCAGACACTCACTGCTAGCTGTGCAGCTGCAAAATGCGTTTTACATTATAGGCTTCAGTAAATCGAGGAAAAGGAGTTTCCCCACTGCATATATAGCTACACAATACTCGTTCCCTACTCTCAGGGAACTGAGGTTACGATAGTAACCAAGTGCACATTGCCTCACTAACTGAACTCTGGTCTATATGACTCAGATTAACTGACAACTCTAAGACAGAGCACAGTTATATTTGCACAGTTATTATAGCAATATCTGTACAAATATTATAGGAATGATTTCTTGTAATGTTTGAAAATAGCAAATTACAGCAATACTGTTTATTTTCTCTAGCAATGGTTTTGTAAATTTGTTTTTCAACCATCTATTTTAAAACATTCTTAAATAAACAATTCCAGTATTCTCATATTTTAGCAATACAGTGATACAAGTGAACACAACCAAATTACACTGGCATTTTTAGAAAAGCATTAACTATAGGCTATAATAAAAGGTAGATTTTTTTTTTTCTAAAAAATTTAATTTGACAAAGGTATTTTTTCATAAATGGCAGGGTGTCACAATTTATTAATTTCAGTAGGCCTACCTATTGACCAACGGTGTTATATTTCTGTATATTACATTTTAAAAGAATTTTCACGACATGAAAACTCATAATTGGTATACTCTTTAAATGTATCTACAAGCCAACGTTTATGTTCTCACATTTCTGTTTAATATAACCACTTATTTTACAGTATTATTTCAGTTATATACATTTAACAAGCTTTTTGTCAAGCCAGTATGTCTAGCCTAACACAGATTTGAAGCAGAGCGCTTGCCCAATATCTCCCCAAATGATCACAGGCTGTTATATAACACATAAAAAAAAGTTGGCTGACATTACGCACAACCCCATTCACGCATCTCAGACAACCCTTGCTAAACACACCGAGTGCCTAAAGAACACCAACGAAGAAACAGGCAGCCCTTAAAAAATAAACAATCCACGACAGAGAAGTTTTGCCAGCTACGGCTCTCTTCTAATCTCACCGGCTTTGGTGTTGTGTTTCCAGGCATCTCGTTCCGGTGAAGTGCGCTCTGGTTTGGACTTTCGCTCGGAGGCGGGGCGGACTGAACGCGCAGGTGAACTTTTAGGAGGTAGTTTGTGGAGGTGCAGACAGAGAAGCGTTTTTATGAGCGATCTACGACACGTAGCATTCCAACGGCCCAGCTTTCGTCCCACCTCCGGGACCCACAATCTGCATACGGCTGAATGGAGAGCAGTGTACCGGTATGAGACTGTAAGGCACGGAGGAGGGATCAAGAGCTACGGGATAGGGGCGGAGAGAAGGATGTGAAGAGAAAAGAACCCCTTGTTCTGCGTTCATGTGTAAAATGAAAATTATTAAGAGTGCAAATGATTTATGGAGTCTACTTTTTTTAAACTGTCGTCAGCTTAAAATACATTTTAAACAAAACTTTTTAATGATAGGCTATATAAAAAATAAAATAAAATCTATCTGTTAACACTGAACATGAACAAAGGTTAATAATTGCTGTAAAAAAATACAGGTACTTTACAATAAGATTTAATTAGTTAACATTAGTTAACTATTTGAGTTAACATGAACTATAAGAATGAACAATACTTCATTTATTAATCTTAGTAATGTTAATTTCAACTTTTACTAATACATTATTAAAATCAAAAGTTGCATTTCTTAACATTAGTTAATGCACTGTGAACTAACATGAACAAACAATGAACAGCTGGATTGTTTATTAACTAACATTAACAAAGATTAATACATATTGTAACAATTGTATTGCTCATTATTATAGTCCATGTTAAAGCATTAACTAATGTTAACAAATGAAACACTGTAAAGTGTTACCAAAATATATTGCCCATTGCGAGTTAATGCATTAACTAATGTTAACATATGAGATAGTGTTATGAAAACTCAACACAAATTTGCTGTCAAGGTGCAGTTTAATGCATTTCTGTAAAAAAATTTACAAATTATATAAAATAATTTCAAAGCTCCCAATGAGTTTCTCTGACATTTCCCTTCCTGATAAAAAAATTGTAAAGTAGCCTACTTTAAACATAATTTACCATTTTAATTGCACTCACAAATAGTAATTTCTAGTCTAAATGTTTGAGTCAAGTACAACTACAGAGTCATATTCACTAGACATTTCCATGACTTTTTTATTTTATTAACTTCCTTACTGATATGAAAAAAGTATGTTGAGTTGTTTGAAGCAAGTGTAGTCTACCTTTTATTGGCCTTCATCTCAAAGGAACAAAATTGCATGCATAAATTACAACTTTTTACATACAAATTATTTATTTTATAAATTAAATGTGGTCTAGAAAATTAAATCAAACAGGCAGTACATACTTGCCAAAATAGTCTTTGGTTTGAATAGATCATATTACACACAATTGACTGAAGAAAGAACAAAAGACTCAGGAGACTCCCAAAACCAACCATTTACAATTCAAGCATGTAAACAACGTACAATTACTGTTTAGAAATGCAGTCATGATAAAAAAGAAAATGAAGAATTTTAAAAACAAACCAATGTAAAGACCTTTACTAAAGTGACATTTTAATGCTTATTTGTTTAATTGGTTGGCTTTCTTTCTGTCTCTAATATGTCTTAAAGTACTCTTATTGGTCCAGTAATTCAGTCCATAGCATCAGTAAGTAATAGTGTGGGGATAAATTTGGTTATTCTTATACATTTACTTATAACAGATATATAAAGCATTGTATTAGATATAATGTATACTGGCGATTTCTTTTTCTACCATATACTGTTCTACCAACTAGTAAAATGTTGTCTGTGAATGACAACTGGCAAAAAGATCATTTCAGTGAGCTGGCCGCTGTGAGTTATTGTTCTTATATGTTCATGAATAGTTCATTTTACACACAGTCTCTTGATCACAACCCCCCAGTAGAGCGCTGTAGCGTTTCTTCACCTCCTCATACATAGGAACAGGGTCGGTAAGTCCAGGCAAGGTCAAAGATTTCTCATTGAGTCGCACGCCCATTCTTATCCCCTCCGGGCATTTGTAGAGCACTACCAGCAGATTGGCAGTGTATGGCACAATGCGCCCACTGCGAAATATTCTATTCTGTTGGGTTGCAAAGTTAGTTGATTCGAGAGGGACGTCATCCTTGAAGAGATCCAGCAGGCTGAGGAGGGGTATCAGTGTCTCAGCGTGGCCAACCTGCACTGTTATAGCCTCTGATACAGGAACATCCGAGCTGAGAGAGAGAGAGAGAGAGAGAGAGAGAGAGAGAGAGAGACAGAGACAGAGAGAGAAACTGTCAATCAAATTGACCCACCAACATTGTAATTGTATTAAAAATTTTGTAAGCATATTCCACAACACATCAATGTGTCGACACTTTACAGGCATGTTCATGACCCTAATTGAGAAAAGTATATTTATCCAGTATTTCAGACAACTCAAATAAACTAAATTGACCTGCAACCACGATGGTTAATCCTGCCTCTAAAAATAATGCAATATAATACTCTATCTTAAATAGTCCTGAATGCATGTCTTTCAAGTTTAAGTAAGAGTTATCTCACATTGCCCTTTCATTACAAAACCACAACTACTTGAATTACAAATCATGATTTGGATTTTTAGCTGAGAGTCAGCCTAGGTGCTGTGGGTTTCTCCCTTCCTACTGTTTGCTACCACTGATTGTAGAGGAGTGCTCCGCAACCTTTGAACATGGACAAAGGTGATCTTTGAAAAGAAAAAAAGAGAATATATATATACACCCATGTCCTCGAGAACAATGAAACAAACACAAAGAGAATGTGAACGGGCAGTTCACCGCTAAAACCCAACATATTGCAGAAGATAATTACCACCTGCCACACAATCATTCATAACATTGATCATAAATGGGCCGGAGCAGGGATTTCTGAATATGTAGGTCAAAGCCATAATTTCATAAACACACATTTGATAGAACCAATTCAAAGCTGGGCATCAAAAAATGTCACTGCAATAGGCTGATCAATTGGCAAATGGAGGAAGATTTGTGAGTGATATGACAGTTTATAGAAAGTATTACAAAGAGTTTTAGGGAGTGTTCAGAATGTACTTTTGCATTCCACTGTAACCGTGATACAAAAATGTTTGTCACATTTATTTTTTGCACCATCATGCGTACACAGCATTTTAAACAAGTGACACTAAGTTAACAGTAGTTTAACCTTTAGAAAACACATCTCTTGACTATGCTTTTTTTCCCATTCTACTTTCAATTTTAAATGCAAAAATGTACTCTGTGTGATTCAGCCCTTAATGTACTTTGAGAATTCTGAGTGTTTAAAAATTGGTGAACAATAATAACAACAATTGATTAAAAATAATTTAGTTCTGTCAAGGACATTCACATCAGTTTACAATATTTTACCACCTAATGAGTATAATCATCTGATTTGTTTCTTGTCTGATGCTATTACCTACTTTTACATTTGCTTAGTTATGATAAAAACAACAGCACGATAAGTATCGAGAAGCGAATGAAAAACCTGTTTGTTTGGATTTCTGGAAATGTTAAAGGAATAGTTGAATAAAAAACAGTTCCATCATTACTCATTGACATGCAATTCCAAGTCTTTCCCCTGTCAGTTTAGCACAATATTCAAGCTGCTCTTTTTAATTAATTATTTTGTTTTATTCAGCAAGAATAAATTAAGCTCATCAAAGGTAACAGTAAAGACTTTCAAAAAAGATTTCTATTTTTAAAAAATGCTGTCCTTTTGAACTTTCTATTTATCAAAGAATCTGGAAAAACATGCAGCATTGTCAACATTGATAATAATAAGAAATATTTATTGAGCACCAAATATTATACATGTCTGTCATGACAAGACAGAGTGTTTGGCATGGTAATGGGTATGACAATGTTGATGTTTGGTCTAGGCGGAATAAATCTGCTACGCTGCTACAGAGCAATAGGCGATAGGGGGGTGCGAGACGACCACCATTCAACCCGAAAAAAGTAATATAATCATTCCAATGACTCTAACAACGCAAAAGGTATGGGATGGGTTTGGTTTCCAGATAATGGTTTGGATAAACACATATACCAAATGCATAAATGTAAATATAAGGATGCATATCCTTATTTGTGGATACCCTCAGCCATGTAAATGTATGACACATATCCCCCACACCCAAGTTTGCTTAACTTTCAGTATGACATTCATTAAGGATGTGTGACAGACCAAAGAGAATGAATAGGAGGATTGCTGATTATTACACAAGAGAATTAGATCACTTTAGACTAGTTCCTGTTCAGATGTTGTGTATTCTGTGTAATGTGTTGTGTGGCACTACGTGTGGGAAGTGGGCGTATTTGTGTTATGATGCTAGAGAGGCAATAAATGTAACTAGAACGAGTTTTTTATGCATGCTTAACTGTTCTCAAATAGCAATATTACTGGTTAGGCAAACACTCACTCTCTGGCTATGTTCACATATTGTATTTGGGGTAGAAAACCAGGTTTACTAAGAGGTTTGATGCTTAGTAGCAGATAGTAACAGATCAAACAATGGGCAGGTAACCAAAGTCAATGTCCTTCTCATGACAGCCTTGAGTAAAGCCTGAAACCAGGGTGACCGATAATGGTAGCAGCAAATATCATCGTCTCTGTTCTATCTGGTTTCATGAGGTGTTTTTCTTTCTTTTTTTTCTCATCTCAGACGATTTTTCGATCACACAATACCCAATTTTTCTGCTTTGGGGATAGTAAAAGTCTTTTTTTTAGTTTTTTTAAAAGAAATTAATACTTGTATTCAGCAAGGACACATTTGTCACGAGTGGCTGGATAAAGTAGAGTTTACAAAGACGAAGAGTACAAAGGAATACTCTTTAAATCAATATTCCACAGGAGATGGGGTATAAACATGGGGAACACATCCACTTTACAGACGAGACAGAACAGAACAAAACAGGGAGTACTTATACCAAAACTAAAACGAGGGAACGAATGAGATAATAGAAAACACCGGGTGATTAGACACACTGGGAAAACTGGATCACAGGGAAAAAGCTAAATGAAACAAACTAACAACATTAAATTGATCAAAAGTGACATGAAAGTCATTCATAATGATATAAAAGATTTCTATTTCAAATAAATGCTGTTCTTTTTAAGTTTCTGTTCGTCAAAGAATCCTCACAGTCTCACGGTTTCCACAAAAACAAAAGAAATAGGAACAGAACTGTTTTCAACATCGATTAAGTTCATAAATGTTTCTTGAGCACCAAATCAGTATTAGGTTGATTCCAGAAGAATCATGTGACACTAAAGACTGGAGTAATGCTTTAGAAAAATCATAGAAAACAGAACATTAAAATAGAAAACAGTTTTAAATAATAATAAAATTGTACAATATTGCTGTTTTTACTGTATTTTTGTCAATTAAATGCAGCCTTAATGAGCATAAGAGACATACAGTTGTGGTCAGAATTATTGGCAGCCCTGGTAAACATGATCAAAGATGACTGTAAAAAATTAATCGGCATTGTTTATCCTTTTGATCTTTTTTTTCTTTTTTTTATGCAAAAATCTAACCTTTCATTGAAGTAATAGAATTGAAAGTGGGGGAGAAATCACATTATGAAATAAATGTTTTTCTCCAAAACTCATTGGCCACATTTATTGGCACCCCTAAAATTTATTATAGTAAAATATCTCTGAAGTATATTCCCATTAATATTTACATTTTTTAGCACCCCAGAGTGACTAGGAACATGAAATTGTCTAGCTATGACTTCCTGTTCCACATGAGTATAAATATCAGCAAACACAAAGGCCAAATTCCCTTAATCCTCCATAACAATGAGTAAAACCAAAGAATAGAGTTCCAATGTGCAGCAGAAGTTTGTTGAGCTTCACACAATAGAAAGTAGCGAAGAAAACACTGCTAAAGCATTGAAAATCCCCATTTACACCATAAGGGCAATAATTAAGAAAGTTAAATCAACTTAAGATGTTACGAAGCTGCCAGGAAGAGGACGTGTGTCTATATTGTCCTGATGCACGGTGAGGAGGAAAGTTTGAGTGGCCAAAGACTCTCCAAGTATCACAAATGGAGAATTGCAGAGATTGGTTGAGTCTTGGGGTCAGAAAGTGAACCCCCACCCACCCACTTAAAAAAATTAATTCAAACAACCCCTACATCACCAAATTTTGTTAGGGAGTGTTTCAAGAAAAATCCTCCTCGCTCATCCAAAAACCAACTCCAGCTGTACTCTTAAAGATGTACTCTTTTATTACTGAAATGCTGGAAAGTTTTTAAAAGAACAATATTTCGTCCCTGCTCCACTTCAGTGAGTGGGAGCTGTTAAGAACAAAAAGGTTAAAAAAAAGAGAAAAAAGCACTTAAACATTTGAAATGGCCGTTATTGTGGCAGCAATATATGCAATTCAATTAAATACATTAAAAATATAAACCAAGCAGCTTTATGTTTACATTAACTTATTTCCGCTAATTTCCATATTTTTATTTTGACCCATCATTCTGAGATAAAATGCAAGGCAGAAAAAAATTACATATATTTCATAAATAGTGTCTAGCTTCCTATTTTTAAAGATAATTAAATAACAAATAGGGCTTTATTTTCCTATTATTAGCTTAAATATGATTTTGTTCTTATTATTCTAAGCATATGACATATTTACAGAGCATATTTTGTCTAAAGTGATTTCGTTCATACAGCACATATCAGTTGAACTCATTCTCAAAATTCCATTAAAAAGTTAAGTCACTTCAGTTATAAAATGTGTATGAACAAGAGCAAATGTATCCCTTATATGACCGCTACTCTCACAAACAGAAAGAAATCTGTATTCAACTTCTTCTCTTTTGCTCATTGGATTCTTAAAAATAAAATACGTCGAAGTAAACAAATACACAGGGTTAAACTGGTGTTGAGTATAGGCTCACACCTTCAAAGCTAAACTAAGACACAACTAGCTAAGAAAACTAGGTCTTTCCCAGGGCCGTCTGTCTGTACCTGCTGAACTTATTCAATTTCTTCTCAGGCATAATAACTGATACTGCTGTGAAAGCATGTACCAGATACTTTATTCTTCAGAGATCTGGTCCTCGACTATTTTGTGGGAGTTAAACTTCAAGGTTTTTCCCCCCCGCCAAGGCCATTTGTGACACAAAAGTAAAAAGGTTTTGACTTAAGAAACAACAGCACAATGGCAAATAAATATAGATGGACTATTGAATAAAGTGGAAATAGCATCAATTCTTTCTTATATGCAATATATAAAAAGACATGTCACAGTGTTCTTACTTGATATGGGTTACAACTTGGTCAAGACGATAGAAAAGGTCATGGAAAAGAATGCAGCTGGATTTGCTGTTGATATCATGTCCATAGCTTCGCTTCCAGTATTGTTTCAGGTCAACAGCGTACTCCATCACCTTAAGAGACACAACACAGTGTCTTCAAACATCTGCAGGAGCACATGACCTCTCAACATTCACAAAATAGATTTATTGTCATTAGACTGACATTCTGAATTGAAAATCCACATTAATAAAAGTTGTATCTTAAAACATACACGACCGTTCAAACCCTCAAGGTTGGTAAGATTCTTAAAATGTGTTTGAAATGTTCACCATTTAATAATTAATATTTTATTTTATTTTTAAAGAAAATACTTTTATTCAGCAAGGGCAAATTAAATTGATCAAAAGTGAAATGGAAGTCATTTATAATGTTACAAAAGATTTCTATTTCAAATAAGTGCTATTCTTTCGAAGTTTCTGTTCATCAGAGAATCCTCGCGGTGTCACGGTTTTCACAAACAATTTGCAACAGAACTGTTTTCAATATCGATTATAATAATAAATGTTTCTTGAGCCGCAAATGAGCATATTAGGAGAATTTCTGAAGGATTTTTTGACACTGAAGACTTGAGAAATGGCTGCTGAAATTTCCTTTTTTTTGTTGCCATCACAGGAATACATTTTTAAATATATAAAAAACTATACATGGCTTCATTTATTCGCTCAAATTTGTAGGATTTTTTTTGTAACAATGTAAAAGGATTTATTGTCAGTTTTGATAAATTTATGCATTCTTGCTGAATAAAAGTTAATTTTTATTTAAAAAATGTTTTAAACCTTTGTGTGTGTGTGTGTGTGTGTGTGTGTGTGTGTGTGTGTGTGTGTGTGTGTGTGTGTGTGTGTGTGTGTGTGTGTGTGTGTGTGTGTGTGTGTGTGTGTGTGCGTGTGTGCGCGTGTGTGTGTGTGTGTGTGTGTAAAATATTGTATTATTTATATTTAAATATGTATTTTTTTTCTCTCATTTTTAAAACTCATGCAGTTCCAAAGCAGTGTGCGATTACATTTTTGTGGAAGACAAAGGCTGAAAGCTCCATAAAAATCTAAGTAATCCAAGTTGCTAACAAAGAAGCTGATATTGTGAAATCCTAACTTGCATTTCCACTTGTTCTTCACACAAACCTATTGTACACAAACCTATTGTATAACTTCACACACACACCTATTGTATAACTTCACATGATCAGCTAAGATTGAAAAAAGGGCAATCTCCTCCTATATAAATTAAAAACAACCACAGCTATCAGAATTTATTGACAGTACAGATTTTATTTCTTTCATTTTCCATCTGATGAAAAAAATACTCGTAAGATACGTAAATAAGGGTAAAAACTGCTCTGTTCCAGTACCTGTGCATCAACCTCGTCAAACAACTGGCACCAGGGGGAGTTCACTTTGAGGATAGTAAACTCGTATGAACACAGGTAGAATGCTGCTGCCACTGAATCTACAAAGAAAAATAAATATTGAGACAATGTTTCAAAGAAAAAAAGCATCATCACTGCCATCTAACGGTCGTACTAAAGACTGCAGTGGCAACACTTTTCAACATTCTTTCCCTCTCTCACTATCTCTCTGTTTGTGCATTGATGTACAACTGCTGACAGCAGCAGATCAAGTGAGCAGCCCTGACCTCTAAACTCTCGGAGTTAAACTTGCTTCATCAACTTTTGGTCGTTTTCTTGCTTTTGGGATTCTCATTCCCAACTCTTCCCATCTTTCTTCTGTTCTCCAGAGAAAACGCTGAAGCAAACGTGGCCAGTCATCTATAGAATTTACTGTTTTTACATTTCAAGGGGAAAAAACGGGGGGAAAGTGCAAAATGAGATAGGATAGAAATTATTTAGTACACATACATATTTCAGTTTGTAACAGCAAAGGTGCTGGAATTCAATTGCTTCTCATAAGGTTTATGATTTTTTTTTTTTTATACTTGTTCTTTTTTTAATTTCACTAAAAGTTGTGACTATGTATGCTGAAAATGCAAACTTTGCGTGCAGATATTTTTCTGTGGCTACATTTGACTATGTGTGATGGTACATAGTGATGTAGTTGCAAACCATGTACAATTTTAAACTTTGGAAGCCCAGCCCTCTCCATCAATTGGAGTTTTGGACTCTTTATTGATTTTTAACATTTATAAATCATCTCAAAAACCTTTAATCTGATGCATCCTCAGTGCAGAGGATTTATTTATTTTTTTATATATAGAATGGCAGAGTTATTAGAAAAATGTACTTTCTATCTTTAGGTTCTCATCTAAAGTTTTGACATCTGAACTGAGGCCAGCCTGACATGCATTTGGGAAGGAAGCGTGTTCAATAATCTACTCATGAGCAAAGTTTTGTGGTTATGGTTGCAAGAAGAGCGTAACATTGAAAGGGAAGTGAATTTGACGCTTGTGTTCTAAAATTGAAACTGCTCTTTCCTTAAAACATAACATAAAAATGATCACAAATTCACAACATTACAACACTTCTGTGTAACAGTGTCATGATCATGTTATGCAATCACTGACCATCGGTGACGCTGGTGTAAGGGACCTTCAGCCTGTCAGCCATTTTCTCCATTACTCTTTTCATCTCAGGGCCTTCACTGAAACGTTTCACTTCTTCCAAGGCACTCTTGTTGTTCTCCACTTCTTTCACGAACCGTTCGCACTGGTCAAAGTAACGCATCAAAGCGTCGTTCACAGCAGGTTCCAACTCAACTGAGCAATTAAACAAAACAATTTAGCAGAATAAACATTACGGGTTTATAACCATGCCACTTTGACTCTTAAAACTGGAATTACAATATGTTACTTTGTAAACTTATGTAATCAGTGGGGGAAGCTAATCAAGAAAATCATATAGATTTAAAAAAAAAATAAAAAAAATAGGTAAATCCAAAAAAAAATTATTGTTCAAAATGGATTTTTATGTGTTTGTCTGCCCATATAGCTGCCAGGCAGTCTCTTTGTGTGTGAATTGTAAGCATACTATATCTATAAAGCCTATAGGCCTTATAGGTATACTGGTTATAAAGGCAACAAACACAACCAATAAGGCAGATTGCTGAAGGCCCACAAGAGCATATTTAAGATTTTAAATACCCCAAAGTCATTTTAAATTTGGTTTGTGCCTCCTTAAGATATATATATATATATATTTTTCAAATAAATTATTTGTGTAATTCAACATTTTGCCATCGATGACTTTTGATGTGTCATACATGAACCACTGCATAATACTAAAGAGCAAAATTTGGGAGATAGAACAGTAATGATATCAGCTAATTTTGATATGATATTGATATATCAGTCAGGATAAAAATCTGAGGAAAAGACTATAAAGCAAGTCTCAATGTTCTTCACTGAATCTCATTGCTGTCAATGTAATACACCTATAAAGATAATAAGGATATCTATATGTTTGTTCTTTATATGAGCATGTAGAAATGCAACAGGCATGAATTGTTTGGTTAATTACACCAGAATTGAGCAAGTCTCCATTTTCTCTCCACTGAATCTCGCTGCTGTTGAGGTGAAACAAGTGAGCACTATCGTGTATGAAGAGATAGATGAACATAATGTTCATGCTGGGAAACAATGATATGGCATTATGGAATGCAGATGATTCAGTGCTTGCCGTAATTGCAGGGCTGGGTCCTCCTCATGCATTACCTTTATCATCTATGCGGAGTCCTGTCATTAGTCCCTCTCTGAAAGCGATGGTACTGTTCACACACCTGTGCTTGGAGCTGGTGATCAGTTTCACGCGTCCTTGACGCACATTGTCCTCGGTCAGCAAAGAGGGGAACCATCTAATGAGTCTCTGCGCCAGGTGCCTGTGATCCTCACGGCCCTTCTCCACCAGTCGCCCGTCCATCTCATCCTTGTACCACATATGCCACTTTGACTTTATCTCTGACAAACAGTTTAAGTTGTCGGTCGCATTACGCACGACGAGATCATAAAAGTCACGCATCTTTTGGATGTTTTTAGCGGTCGGGAACCTCGTCCCGTGCCGGATTATAGCTGTCAAATGAATTTCGTGGCATGTCGAGGAAGGCAGCGTCACGAGGGAGTTGTTTATGGCCAAAATATCGTCGATTAAGTACGTGTTAACCTCCTCATAGCGACCTTTGGTGCCAAAATACCTTGCAATCTCTGGTATGCTGTTTTTTGTGGATGAGTGGACGCTACAAGATGACATAAACGCACAGTAACTTATAATGCAGTGAAAAAGAACAAAACATATTGTTGTTACCACTTGTTTGGCCATGTTTGTGTTTTGAGGTGAGTTCGGCGTCTCCTCTCCGTTGCCTGTTTTTGCGCAACTAAAAAGTGACCCATTACACTAGACTTTACTCGCAAGCTGATGTTTACACTGATTGAGGACATAAAAATGTTGGCCAAATAGTAGCTTTCACTGTCTTTCTGCATCTGCACTGGTAGTGCTGGTCCTAACAAATAGTAAACATACAGTATTCAACATACAGGATCCCATACGGGATTCCCTCCTGAAACCCCTGGAAATATGGATACAACTTTTAAAAGTTTTTCTCTACAAAAGCTCACTCTACAACAATTTCCAATCATGGAAAAGTCATGGCCAATCCATAAATTCTTAAAAGTCAGGGAAAATTCTGTCATAAATGTAGGCTATTTGGAATTTATTTTTTTTGGTGACCTTTACTTTTGTGAAGATATTTTCTTACGGCTATAAAAATGTGGCACTTATTATTTAGGTCAAATATTTTCATTGAACGACCGCTTCATATTATTTAACTTGAAAGTGAAAAACAGGTAATGCGTCTGTAGAGCAACTAAACACATACAAAACATAACTAAATGTAATTCTATTGAACCTATTTTGACACGGAAAAGAATGTGGCTAAAATATCGCCTTTCACTTGTGAATTTAAATCCAGTGTTACATTCTGGTTGGACCTCCGAGAGGGGGCGGGGCGTTGAGTAACACGTCACATGCAGTGGAAGAAGAAGGGATCCCCCCTCCCTCCTCATTTTTCTTCTTCACGCACAGCACCGACCGATTTTTAGCAATCCGCCCACTGACGCTCTCGTCTCCTGCTTCGTATACGCGGCCAAAACCACCAGCAGCCCCATCACAACACAGCTACCCACTTCTGACGGGGCTATATTACGCGAAAACGGGATTGTCCGGAGAGGCGTGTTGTTTTGGCCTGGTTCGCACGGCTCAGGATCGGACCAGCTACAAGTCTCCTTTGGAAAAAAAAGAAAAGAAAAACCAACACGGTGAGTTCGACTCAACTGAGCTGTTGATCTCTAACGTTACTTCTCCAGGGCCTTTCTAAGAACACGTTTCTGGTATTTTTGACGTCAACTAGTGCTCTCTATGTAAATAATAACCGTCCACTGTGGACTAGGGGGATTTATTTTCCACTAGGGTCGAGTGATCCTTTGCTGTGTAATCTCTGTTTAATCGCTTGTATAGTCATCTGGACCAGCTCTAGCGTTTCCCAAGGTAAAGAGGCGTTATGACACGACACCGGCAGGCAATGCCAGCATGTGCCACGCAATATTAGTGGAAAGCATATTTGTGGGTGATTTCGTAGTGTAAGTTAGTGTAATCAAGCATAAGCCGCCAGACGCATTATAGTTAACGAAAACCGCAAAAATAATCACAATGACTCAGTGACAAGCTGCCGAGTCGGGTGCGAAAAAGTGTCTTGACACAAGAGTGGCCCACATGTTGCTCTCTGTGGTTGTTGTTTACGCAACTTAGCCCGATTTAACGTGTCCTGATTCAAATCTTTGCCAACTATGCCACCGAACGATTAAGGTATCGTTTACCCAAAAATAAAAGTCAGTATGAGAAGTATCCAGTGACTTTCGGTTTGTTATTTTCGCCTCGCTCAAGTGTAACTAGTTGTTTAGGGACTCCCCCTAGTGTAATTTTACTAATGTTTTGTCAAAGATGTTTTATACATAACACTAACAATTTTCGAGATGTATGGTTAAGTGTGAGTCTGTAATAACGCGAAAAATAATGACAGCTCTTAGGCTACCTCCTCAAGCAAATGTGATTTCTGTCCTATTATTTCAAACTATATATAAATGTAGCTTTAAATGGATTTCATGTGATTTTTTTTATTATTTTATTATTATTACTATTATTATTGCCTTTCACTCTTGTAAAATTAGATATGCACAAAAATCAGATTTGGACTTGGCTAACAGTCTGAACAAGGCTTCTCTAGCCTAATTTTTTTTTACTAAACGTTGTTGGAAAATGCTTAAGTTAATAGATGTATTTAAAACAATATTTCACTGTTTTTATGACCTCCTATGGGTGGTTTCAAGCCAAGCATCAGGCCTATTGCTCCAACATCGTTCCAGACCTGTATGACTTTCCTTCTTCCTGTTTTTTCGTGGAATAAAAAAGGGAGATGTTTTATAAAACCTTTCACTTATTTTTCCATCCTTTTCCATGAACTAAAATGAATAGTGACTGAGTCTGTTATTATGGCTTAGGGCTGGGCGATATGGCCAAAAAAAAATATCACGATATTTTTTTTTATATCAGTCGATATCGATAATTATCGATAAATGTCAAATCTTTATTTATTTCAAGTTTAAAGACAGATTTGTACTCCTAAGTGAAAGCTGTAGAAACCAGAGCGTTGTGTTTTTAAACTACTCTTTATTGTCAGAACATATCATGACAAACACTTGCCAAACAGGTGAACATTCACAAATCCGAGGTAGAACATTCAAACATTTGACATTTTTCCTTAACAAAATAAATATCTTTATCTCAGTAGTATTAGCTTGAGTTAGGATGCAGATTTGCTTTATACAATTTATGTTCATTAACAAAAACAGTAAAATCTGTTAAAAAAAAAGTAACAACATTATTTTTATTTGGTAAAATGTAATATTCTTTAGTTTTATTAAAATTAACCATTGGTCATCCAGCATCATGCATTTAGATCATGATAACCACAGATAAAATGTAACTTTATGGTTTCTATGTGAGAAACGTCACATATTGTGACGTTTCTATGGTATTTATGAAAACCAGTAGCCTAAATACTTAATTAAAAACTGTAATTATATTCCATTAGTCCTTTAATACATTGTCTACATTAATATTATACAATTCAATATATATATATCCCACATTTCATGGTGCAGTTAATATTACTAGGCTAACGTTACAGTAACGTTAAATCCGTGGTAAATGATGGGAATGTGTAGACGGAAAAGCCTTCTGACTGTATCGTTGCGCAGTGTTTCTCCTGTTCGTCAGCGCGGTTTCAGTGTAGAGGTAAAATCTTTGCGTGGCAGGGGGAGCTGCCATTCGACCAGCCACGCCTGCCACTGCGTTATATGCGCCGGCCACTAGACCAGTCACGGATATATGCGCCTGCCACTGAGTTATATGCGCCGGCCACTAGACCAGTCACGGATATATGCGCCTGCCACTGAGTTATATGCGCCGGCCACTAGACCAGTCACGGATATATGCGCCTGCCACTGAGTTATATGCGCCGGCCACTAGACCAGTCACGGATATATGCGCCTGCCACTGAGTTATATGCGCCGACCACACGACCAGTCACGGTCATGCGCCTGCCACCCGAACTTACACAAAATGTAGCCTAAGGTTTTTTTTTTAACCAAATGCAGCGCGCGTCTCGTGGCTTTATTAAGCGTCAGCCACTGTCAGCCACTACCAGCCACACGATCTCTCACCGTTTACATCTTTCAGACTCTCCTATTGATACACGAGAGCACATAGACAGTGCAATATAGATCTTATTTACCTATTTCTCATCTTATCTGATTTTTTTATTCGCTCTTTTTACCCATATGGGAGCGCGCTCGTGTATAAGTGTCGCCAGCCACTACCAGCCACACGATCTCTCACCGTTTACATCTTTCAGACTCTCCTATTGATATGCGAGAGCACACAGACAGTGCAATACAGATCTTATTTACCTATTTCTCATCTTATCTGATTTTTTATTCGCTCTTTTTACCCGTATGGGAGCGCGCTCGTGTATACGCGTCGCCAGCCACTACCAGCCACACGATCTCTGACCGTTTACATCTTTCAGACTCTCCTATTGATACGCGAGAGCACACAGACAGTGCAATATAGATCTTATTTACCTATTTCTCATCTTATCTGATTTTTTTATTCGCTCTTTTTACCCGTATGGGAGCGCGCTCGTGTATAAGCGTCGCCAGCCACTACCAGCCACACGATCTCTCACCGTTTACATCTTTCAGACTCTCCTATTTGTAGCGTGGTGGTGGGGGTAAACTGTTGAAAACGACCAATTTGTATAGTGGTTATTCAATATGACAAGCTGACTACGCTACCCCTTTTCAGAGAAAGGGGAAATAACTACCCAATGGAAATAGGGCACACAAGTTCGTTACCATGGAGGGAAAAGAGACGTGGATATCAGTACAAAAATGGTTTATTGAATTCACATAAATAGATAAAACTCAGGTTACTGCAAGGCAGATTTTTACTCCACTAACTAGTACAGCACCGTTCATCAACACACAAAATAAAGAAAATGAAATTACTAAAGTGGCTGAGGCTTACCCGTAGCAGGTTAGGCTAGCTAGGTATCTTATCCAAAAAACCACACGCGCACACACAAACACACACACGCACACGCACACACACACGCCCAGTGAAGTGTAAGCGGTAAACCACACTCAGTGCTTAAAATACCACCACCAGAAGGCAAGAAAAGCTAGCCTCCCAACCCGGGGTCCATCAGCCTAAAATAAACACACAAAAAGACAATAAATACACTGAACAAATAATAAAATCACAGAATTCTTAGTTGTTGGTGATGCAAAACATTCACCATAAATGAGCACTGAGTTGTTGACAAAATAAATAAATCACAGAGCAACAAGGTTGCAACCAAATAAATGTCCAGATAGTCAACAAACTAAAACAAGACACGTAAAGAAAAAAACATGTAAATAGGTAAATAAGATCTGTATTGCACTGTCTGTGTGCTCTCGCTCGCGTATCAATAGGAGAGTCTGAAAGATGTAAACGGTCAGAGATCGTGTGGCTGGTAGTGGCTGGCGACGCTTATACACGAGCGCGCTCCCATACGGGTAAAAAGAGCGAATAAAAAAATCAGATAAGATGAGAAATAGGTAAATAAGATCTATATTGCACTGTCTGTGTGCTCTCGTGTATCAATAGGAGAGTCTGAAAGATGTAAACGGTCAGAGATCGTGTGGCTGGTAGTGGCTGGCGACGCTTATACACGAGCGCGCTCCCATACTGGTAAAAAGAGCGAATAAAAAAATCAGATAAGATGAGAAATAGGTAAATAAGATCTGTATTGCACTGTCTGTGTGCTCTCGCGTATCAATAGGAGAGTCTGAAAGATGTAAACGGTCAGAGATCGTGTGGCTGGTAGTGGCTGGCGACGCTTATACACGAGCGCGCTCCCATACGGGTAAAAAGAGCGAATAAAAAAATCAGATAAGATGAGAAATAGGTAAATAAGATCTGTATTGCACTGTCTGTGTGCTCTCGTGTATCAATAGGAGAGTCTGTAAGATGTAAACGGTGAGAGATCGTGTGGCTGGTAGTGGCTGGCGACGCTTATACACGAGCGCGCTCCCATACGGGTAAAAAGAGCGAATAAAAAAATCAGATAAGATGAGAAATAGGTAAATAAGATCTGTATTGCACTGTCTGTGTGCTCTCGTGTATCAATAGGAGAGTCTGAAAGATGTAAACGGTCAGAGATCGTGTGGCTGGTAGTGGCTGGCGACGCTTATACACTCAAAAAAATTACTCTTTGAATGAACATAAAAAAATCATGGAAAGGATTTCCACATGATTAACTTGCTTTATTTCAGCATTATGCAATTCTGTTATTCCAATTTAATGTACTTACGTTGGGTCAACTTAATTTATTAAGGTTGATTCAACTTATTTACTATGGTTTGGCACAGCTTAATTTAATAGTGTCAGCCCAACTAATTTTAAGGTTTTCTGACATGATTCAACATGATTCAAGTGTTTTTGATTTTCAATCATCCATTAATATTTCATTTATTTTAGTGACACATAATTAAATCGATAGACTATAGCTATCTATTTGCTAGCAGTAGCACATGTTAGTAAATGCTAAGATTTACATACTCCTTCAACCAAAGCAGTTTAACTTAACTGAATCAGTCCACAGCCAAACAAAATGCTCCACTCTTCTCCACAATGGTAACCCACTGTAATTTAAAAGGTTCTAATAATTCCAATGTAATTGAACATTAAACACAATTACACACTATCAAGTCTTCCCCTTTTCTAATTTTCTCAAAAAAACATAAAATAACACTTAATTTGAACATTTATTCTCTCTTAATTTAACCATATGCAAAGCATGCTGGGAACTAACAAGCACCGCCCAGTTTCATTTAATGCAACACAAATCATTCATGTAATCCAACACAAACGGATTAAGGAAACTTAAATTTTATATTTAAGCAGATTGAACACAATCAAATTAAGTTAGGGCAAAATGGCAGTTGGCGTCGCACTATATCGCCACCCTCTGGATGTAAGAATTTTTTACTTAACATAAATGGTTTGTGTTTAGACAACACGTTAGGATTTTGTACTGTTAAGATGAGACATAATTACGTGGACCTTAATAGAAAAAAACATTTCAAGTCAACAAACACAATTATTATAAGTAAACTAAATATAAATATATTATGTAAAGTGTACAACCTTCCTAGTTCATTTTTTTGAGTGTAGGCTACGAGCGCGCTCCCATACGGGTAAAAAGAGCGAATAAAAAAATCAGATAAGATGAGAAATAGGTAAATAAGATCTATATTGCACTGTCTATGTGCTCTCGTGTATCAATAGGAGAGTCTGAAAGATGTAAACGGTCAGAGATCGTGTGGCTGGTAGTGGCTGACAGTGGCTGACGCTTAATAAAGCCACGAGACGCGCGCTGCATTTGGTTAAAAAAACCCCTTACATTTTGTGTAAGTTCGGGTGGCAGGCGCATGACCGTGACTGGTCTAGTGGCCGGCGCATATAACTCAGTGGCAGGCGCATATATCCGTGACTGGTCTAGTGGCCGGCGCATATAACGCAGTGGCAGGCGTGGCTGGTCGAGTGGCAGCTCCCCCTGCCACGCAAAGATTTTACCCCCTCTCCGGTTTCATCTGCCTTTAAACTGGTTTAAATCACTGAGACATTTGTGTTCTTCGCTGAATTCAAGCGCTTCTCACTGGATCTAGTGACCGAGACCGATCAGAGTAAACGCGTCTGCTCTAGTGAACTCGCGCTCGCGCTGCCGTTTGGACATTGAGCCGAGCGGATAAACGGTCCGTGTGGCGCGCGCGGTTCAAATGAGATTCGTTCCGCTTTTGGCGCAAAAAAAATTATCGAACATTTATCGAACTCTTGATATCGTTTTATCGAGAAAAATTATATCGCGATAATTATCGTTATCGTTTTATCGCCCAGCCCTAGGCTATAACTTCTCTTTTTGTGCGCCATGGAAATAAAGTCAAATGGGTTTGTTAACAACACAAGGGTGAGTAAATTAAGTATTAATTTTGAGGTAAAGTCTTCTGGTCTGTTGTAACGATGACAGGCAAAATATTATTTGTACCTGAATTCCAGTGAGCTTTTTTTGCACTCACTCTGAATCCATTCAGATACACATGAGTGATGCCTTATGGCTCTCACATGTCTCTTGATATTTCTCACTGATTGATTAATATTTGTTCACTAGAGCTGTAAAACTACTGCTGCATCCTCACAGTTGATGCTTGATGTACTGAAAGCAGTGCGGACTTTGACCTTGTTCTTTCTGCTTTACAGTATGTGGAGAATATCTTGGAAGAGTATTGACCCATCAAAATGCTGTAAAATCACATGACCTTAATAAAAGATGAGAGTTAAAACTGTTGGTCTTAAGCCACATAGAAAATTGCCTGATCTTTTTTAGGGCATGGAGGAAAAGCTGAATCAAATCTAGAGTCAGCTGTTTTCCGTGTTGTTGAGTTGGCCATAGTTCTGCAGTTTGAGACATAGTAAGAAAAATGTGTTTCTAAATACTGGAAAGGAGAGCAGGAAAGAGGGAGATAGCAACATGCTCATATGGCTGTGTTTCACACATAGGCCTATATGTGTAAGGAAGATATAAATCACTGAGCCGAGGTGTAAAGTCCAGGGGTGAGAAAGTAAAATTCCTGTCTTATGTTTATTCCACCCATGAACTCAGCCAGCTGTTCTATCTTCTGGCTGAAAAACTGCTAATTAGCAAATCCAGGTGATTGGAACAAAATTCTAAGAAGGACTTTTACTTTCTGAACCTGGACTTTACATCTCTGCTGGTGAGATGTTATTCCACAAATCCATATAATCTTAAACAAGTTAGATGTGATGTAAGTGATTCATCTGGTTTTGCAATGTATGTATGAGGATGTGGAGTCTGTGACATGTGTCTTTCAGTTTCTTTCATACTCCACCCTTTCACTTTAAATTTTTCCAGTGATTTCTGTTTCTTTATATCTCTGTTTTTCGTTTTTTACTCACTCACACACATTCTCTTGTTCCTGTGTTTTACTTTTATACAATGTGTCCTACTTAAAGTGAAGTGTCATACAGTCTAATTATAGGAAGAGGTCTATATTTTTATCATCAATATACCAAGGAGGTTAATAACAACATTCACGAGCAGTGCCGTCCCTTAAAATCATTGGGCCCAGGACATTTTTTTATTTGTTATATGGGTGAGCTCAATGAGGAGAAACCTTATCATAGGAGACATAAGTAGGTCCCCTTTGTCACAGAGGGTTTCTCTTCTGAAAACCCTCTGTTTCTCTTTTTCTGTCTGTTAAGTTGTAGGTGTGATATATCAGCCTGTTCTCACCCAAATGCGTCTCTATAGCACGCAGTGTGTTTATCGTGCAATTTATACGCGAAAATGAGTTTTTACGTGGATATGATACGCAGTTTTGCGCGTGCATATGATACGCACTTAATTTCGTGATATACACACGCACCCCACACCACTAATCCTACCCAAGCGTATAATACACACGCACCCTACCCCACCCTAAACCCAACCATGTGCTATCCATGCGTATACTATGCACGTAAAAACTCATTTTCGCGTATATATTAGACGATAAACACACTGCGTGCTATATAGACGCATTTGGTGAGATCGGGTTGGATATATAGACTAGCAATAGGATATATAGCCTATTCCCCACTCAAGCACACACATAAAGCTTGCCATAAGTAATGAAAATAGCAAGGTGAGATTTTAATTATTTATTAATAAATTAGTGTTTTCTAATTCAGTGTCAGGTGCACAGATTAGGTTGTTGATGCTGATTCGCCATCTCCGTAGTAGCCTATAGTGGATGCACCTATAGAGAGAAATGCATTTTTCATTACGTAATCAGAGAGTATTTGTTGACGATTTGAATTGGTTAATTTAAAAGACATTTCTATAGACATTTCAAGCTCTCTATAGATCTATTTCTCATGTCTGCGAGGCAAGTAGCCTATATGCTGACTCTGAGTTTCGGTTCATTTTTGTGACGTGCCCCAGTTCACACAGACCGAGACGGCAGAAAGTCTTTTTGTGATTGTGAGTTTATACAAATAATAGTACCGTATTTTCCGGACTATAAGTCACACTTTTTTTCATAGTTTGGCTGGTCCTGCGACTTATAGTCAGGTGCGATTTATATATCAAAATTAATTCATATTACTGACTGAGATGAACCAAGAGAAAACATTACCGTCTACAGCCGCAAGAGGGCGCTCTAGTTGGCGGAGTTGTTCAGAAGTGACACAGAGGATGAAGAATTCAGTGATGTGGAATGAGATCACGGGAGCTTGGTGAACTTGCTTACCGGTAACTTGTTGGACTTGCTGGCTTATGTTAATTTTAGCCTATTCAGCCTTCCAGAGTTCCATGTTCTTTTATGCTATTGTGTAGCTGAATAACTACTCATGTGTTACGTTAACATGATACCAGACATCTATTCAGCCTGTTGTTATGTGTGCTATTGTGTAGTTGAATAACTTGCCTTTCAAGATTAAATGTCTGTTCTTGGTCTTGGATTTTGTGAAATACATTTATAAATAAATGCGACTTATAGTCCAGTGCGACTTATATGTGTTTTTTTCCTCTTCATGGCGCATTTTTTGACTGATGCGACTTATAGTCTGGAAAATACGGTACCTTTACAGTTTCAAATGATGTATTACCCTTGTCTGTATGACCATAAGTTTTCTGTTATCAGAAAAAAAAGTTTTCGTGCCGTGACGACTGTATTGGGCAACGTAGCTCCTACAGGTATGCTTCAGAATTCTGTCCTTTTTAGGGTCGCATCTGTTAACATCATGTCCTGTTTTTGGTTCTTTTAGATGTCTTTGGTCCATGTTGCGTTCAAATTTCAAATTCTGTCTAACCGCTCCAGAGGTCGTTTGGAAGTGGACCGAGACCCACCTTTTTAGCGGTCTCGGCCCACTTGTTTGGTGCGCACCAGGGTTCGGATGGCAGTGTTCACAATTAATCAAATGAACAGCACCAAACCCGCCATGTGTGAACACACCCATTTACTCTTCGAAAGCCATGCAACCCAACTGCGGTTTGCAATACCTCGCAATCATGTTTGTATGACTGTTAGACAAGCTTCTGTACGTGCATTTAGATGGCAGGTGGTGTTTTGATGTGGTTTTAAGTGCAAGACTCTGGAGTATTCCAGCTGTGTTTTCAACCAGTTAATGCACTGATTACACGCTTGACTTTATCACGTGCATAAAAATACACGATTACTGCACTCAATGCATATTAAGGAGGTTAAATATCAGAATTTAATCTTATTAACAAAATGTGAAGGCATAGAGTGAGTATAATGAGGTAATAACAACTTTAAAGCATGATTTGGAAGACCCAAATGCCCTCAATACCACTCTGTTTGTAGCACAGTGTTCTTGTAATTTGTAAGATTATACTATAAGATATTTCACTCTTTATACCCTAATGGCTACTTGGTTTCAGTATGCTAGTGTTTATGGATGTGTGTGTTTGTGTGTTCAGTGGTCCATTATGCTGTGGGCAAAGAACAAAGAGTAGCCTAAATGGTGTAAGCCAAAATTTTTATTTACAATAAACTGTCCAAGGTTTACTATACATTACTGTTCCTGGTTGTATATTTATGCAAATTAATTGTGTGGTGTTACAAACAAAATGAAGAGAAATAAAACATATGAGGAAAAAAGCGGGATTGAAAAATAATGAAACATTTATAAATGTGTGGCAGGGAAATTAAATTTGAGGAAGTACGTTGTGGTTGATTTATTCTATTTATTTATATGGGAATGTGTTTGTGCTTTCTGGGGCATAAACGTCCAAGTTATGTGGAGGTCAGATAGTTCCTGCTTAGGGGATGGTTACGAGAACATGCATACTAATAAGATTAATTGATTGCAACTTTTAAAAATGCAAAGCAGGTAGAGCTGAGGTTATGGGAGTTTGTACCTAGAGCCGCAGGTGTTTAGAGGAGCTGGGATGGATGAGGACACGGTCAAGGTCGCACGAAAGGAGGAGTACATGTTTTGCATAACAGCAGTTACATTGTATTTCATTACAAGAAAATAAGGGACTGTATTTTGAAGATCAGAGTAGCAGATGCTCCTTCTCATTATGCACACACACACACACACACACACACACACACACACACACACACACACACACACACACACACACACACACACACACACACACACACACACACACACAGGCAGGGTGTTGGAATGAAAAGACCTTCAACAGTCTTGTGGACAATAACGGACAACTTGAGATTTATACAACTTTTTCTTTGAGGAAATACCAAAGATTATGTGTATGCATAGTCCACCACACATAGTAATCTATATTGCTGGGTCAGGACAGGAGTAGATGTAATTTAATTAATCCGTTATGGGGGGAAATAGTGCGTTCATTTTTAATATTAGCCTACACATAAAGCCAGAGCAGAACTGTTGTCTGTCTCCGAGCAACACACAGTGGTGTTTAGTTTCTGAATCTGCATTTTGAGCCAATCAATCGGGTGAACCAATGATTCAATGGCCCATTCATAACGAGAGCCATTTATTCCTGAATGAATCAGCCTTTTGAAAGTTATTGAATGAATGAATAACTCTATTGCTGCATCCCAATTCGCCTACTTGTACTATGCCCTAAATGTATGTACTGTTTTGAGTGTGTAGCAGAAGAGTAAAGCTTTGGGACATGTCACATAGGCCTACTACTTCTTCATAACTGCCTCTTCTTCTTTTTTTTACGGACATCACCTCCATTGCTTAGTTACATGCATCCTGTCACCGTATAAACTGCCCTGTCAATCTTCTTGTCACAGTTAATATCCTCCACATTCAATTTAATTTAATTTTCTACCGTATCGGAGAGAAATGTATTAGCTTGTTGTTCTGCCAGACGTGGGTCTTTCATGCGGAGACGCTCCTCGTGTGTTTGATGCATTGAAAGGCAAAAATATAATGTGGATAACATTGAATACATATCTTTGTGTCAGGGTAGATACTGATTATTAATCACTCTCAAACCTCTTTATCTAAACCTCTTTACTTAACCGTCGGACTCGCAGAACGAGCTGTATTTAGAGCTTGATTAAATAAATGATTCGTCTATAATGGGGAGGAAGTCTTAAGCTATGAAACTTGCAGGACGTTTTAATGGTACAAAGACCTCTTATATACCAAAAGATCAAGGCAAATTTGGTTTCTCATGTCATGACCCCTATTATATTTTGGGCGTAATTTTAATATATATATATATATATATATATATATATATATATATATATATATATATATATATATATATAATATTATTATTATTATTATTATTATAACAGCAAACCTCATTCTTCTATGGAAAGTTTTTTTAGTTTGTCTATACAATGAAAGTCAATGAAGTTCCCCTTGTACTTTCATTTGTATGGACAAATACTTCAGAATATGTTTTTACATTCCACAGAAGAAAGTCATACAGGTTTGGAATGACATGAGGATGAGTGATGATGACAAAATAATCATTTCTGGGTAAACGGTCCCTTAAACTGCCCTCACAAATAAATAGCTTTCCCTCTTCATATAAATAGAGTAGAAAACAAAAGTCCCTCTGGCATCAGCTGTTTAAGTTGCATTCCTGTAGCCTATATTTGGTAGAGCATGGTGCTAGCAATGCTAAGGCCAAGAGAACACAGCCCTGTAGAGTTTAGTTCTGCTCAAACATGCTGCCTTCACGTGCTATCGGAAATGTCTTACTTCCTACTTCCCCCATTCAACTGCTTTGTTGCCGGAACGACCAGGAAAGGAATCATGGAGGACAACAGATTTATTCTCGCCTAATGATTGAGAAAATGTTATTAAAGCCAAAATCCCATTCTTTAACAACTATAAGCCTAAACATTCAGCTTGCTGACAATTCTGGAATTTCTATTAAATATATGCCATTTTTTTCTGTGTATAAAACCTACAATATGCTTTAAATTATTCATATACGTAAATATGCATTACTTTAATGACAAGACAGACAATGCTATGACACTGTTGGAGAAAACTAATAAAGAATAGCAGTCACAGCAGCAATCGTTCTCCCCTCCGCCAAGTTTAAAGTTTATGGCCTGTCAAAATTAATCCCAGAGCTTCCCAATGGTAAATACGACTTGTTGAGAGGGCGTTCATGTCCAGTTTTGAGCTAGGAAACTCGTATTTATGATAATTCTGATAGCAATTAAATAAGCCTGAAGGACTTGATTAGCTGGATCAGGTGTTAACATCAGCATTGAATCTAAACTCTGCAGGTCTCTCGCCACACAGGAACTCAGTGCCCCTGGCCTGATGCATAAATGGAAATAAACACAACAAAAATAGCATCTGTGGCAGATTTAGGTTTACAGTGCGATGTTAAGGTACATGTTTGTGAGGAGGATGTGGGCTAGATGTAGGGCAGAGAACCAAAATTGTGTTTATAGTCTTTGAAGCACTGATGAATTAATTTGTACAATATGGAGTCTCGGAGATGGACTGAAAACGTCTCCTAATGGAAAAATCCAAACACACACACACACACTTGCAGAGCACTGTCAGAGATTCTAGTAGATGGTTTGCTTTTCTTCTCTAAAGAAACATTTGCTTTCCCACAGCCAAGAGCTAGAGCTTGTGGGAAAGTAGAGAAACTGCAGCTCTCAAGGATAGTATCTCTCAGTGATTATGGTTGCACAACTGGTGGTTCATACACCTGCGTCCTCCATAAATGACTCCTTAACAGCATGACCTTTGATTTGGTGTCTTAAGATGTTGAATATTCACATTTTTGGCTTGACTGAGCCCTCTGGCAAAATTTTAAGATTTTTTTACAATGTCATCATTCAGATTTAAAAAAAAGAAAGTGTAAAACAGTTCCTAAAGGATTAAAATGCGTAAGACTTCTTGAGATAATTTTGCTGATAACTGCATGTACATATCTGCAATTTTAATAAACTCATATGAACTCCACTAACCTTACGCAACTAACCCAACACACTGGTTCTTAAATGTGACTTAAATGTTAATAGTCTTACTCTTAACTAAACCAAAAGTATGATACCACAAAAGTATAACTATATTAAAAAAAAATATATAAAAAAAAGAAATTCAGAAATGACAGATAGAATTGTATGGGTTGCCAAACTAATTACTTTTACTGTGCATTTAACTGCTTCTAAAATTTAAATATTAACCAAATTGTAAGCAAATCTTTATATCCAGCCGGCGCACTAACTGTGAATAAAGGCAAATAAGCTATTTATTACTGCTTTGACTTATCGTGTGTGTGTGTGTGTGTGTGTGTGGCTTGGTTTATTATACATTGTGTGTGTGTGTGTGTGTGGCTTGGTTTATTATACTGTGTGTGTGTGTGTGTGTGTGTGTGTGTGTGTGTGTGTGTGTGTGTGTGTGTGTGTGTGTGTGTGTGTGTGTGTGTGTGTGTGTGTGTGTGTGTGTGTGTGTGTGTGTGTGTGTGTGTGTGTGTGTGTGTGTGTGTGTGTGTGTGTGTGTGTGTGTGTGTGTGTGTGTGTGTGTGTGTGTGTGTGTGTGTGTGTGTGTGTGTGTGTGTGTGTGTGTGTGTAATTTCACATATTTGGAATGCAGTTCTGTTTTTGTGTGGGAGAAGAATGTATCGTGTGTGTTTTCTGCTGCATGACTAACTGACGTTATTAAAGACATCACTGTGTGCTGTTTGCCTCAACATGGTTTTTATGTAATATTGGCTATGTATGTAGTCCTATAGGTTTTCTTTTGTGATAGCGGGTGTTTTTTTTCCATAAATTTCATGTGTTAAACATATTTCACCAATGACATGCATGACTGTTTCCACCTCACCATCACCTGGACCGCATAATAAAGAACGAACAATATTGTAATGACGTAGATTTCAATGGCCAGATGACTCTTCTGTTCATTTGTCTAGCTTTCAGTCTTTTTCTTTTGCTTGGATGCATATGAAAGGAGTTGTGTCCTTGTATGTGTGTGTTCTGTAAATATTTGCCACCTTTTGTTAATAGGAACAGAGCCAGGTGTGTTGAGAGGCCATGTTTGTTTTAAGATGATGTAAAATGAGAGGTGATCAAAACTGTGCAGCTACACAGCTGAAAAGCCTGTAAGTTTCTACTATGATGTTTATTCAGTCATGCAAAAGCTCATTTGATCTGTTCTGCTGCTGATATAAATGCTGGTATTGTTGATGGTTTTGTAAAATGCACATAATGACATTTTTCTGTCACCTAAGATTATTTTAAAAAGAAAGAAAATGTTGAAATGCTTTAGTTTTAAAGGATAATGATGAAGATATAATAGCTCAGACTTTAGCATTGTGTCTTTAATTAATTATTATTAAATTATTAAAAAATATATATTTTTAAATGTTTTGATATCATATAAAATGTCATAAAATACATTTTATGTTTTGGAAGTGAATGTTATTCAATTTCACAGAATTTTGTTGATTATTAGAATAGTGTGAAATGAAATCTCATGAGATTCCTTGGAATTCTATAAAACTATGACATTAAATTTCATGATATTGTATTTTCTTTGATACGGCATTACATGAAATCCAATTGAATAGTTCCTTGTCTTAGTAATTATCAGAAACTGGTTGAACAAGGCAATGATCAGATCCTTAATGGGTTCAAAAGGGTTTTGAAGAATAACCAGTTTTATGTTTTTATTTTTATGGTCACATCATTAAAATGATGAAGATCCACTGTAATATGACTAACATGTGAGTGACACCCCCAGAAAAATTTGTAAATGCTAAATCAGTGTTCCAATATATTTGAAATTAAAATGTAAAGCGTTTCTGACAAGAGAATGAGCAATGAAATGTCTGATGAAAAAAGAGGAAGAATGTAGGTCTAGAAAGGTGAGAAGTGAAAGCCATGCGTTTGCGAATGTTTTGTTCAGTGTTGCTTATCAGTCATGCAGGGTTTTTTATTGTACTGTCAGCTGTATATGTTTGTTTATCCACGTAGGTGTTCTCGCAAAAGCTAGCCAACCTCCGGTTGTTTTTGTTGTTTTTTCTGTATCAAACTCTGTCGCTTTTCCATCCATAGCTGTTTTGGGGTGTCACCACTTTGGAAAAATTATGGGCAAAAGGCTATGCATTTGGTGTTAAATGATGGTTTATAGAAAATCTTAAGTAGGTTTTACTCTAGTCAAGGTGAGATTTGTTAATTCAAGTTGTCAGTTTGTTCATGGTTCAGTTGAAGCTTTTCTTATAACTAATGCATCATCATAAACATCATACACCCGGTTTACTGATAACTTACTGGAAAAACTGGTAAACACTGTAATTGCCATAATTAACAGCTGAACACTCGTTAACGATTAATTGTATTGAATATAAATGCATTGTTTTTGGACTATTGAATGGAAAATGTCAAGTAGAGAGGCAGTAACACTTAATTTGTTACCTTGTAAATTTCATTTGTTAAAATTAGTCAACATGAACTAACAATGATCAATTCATCTGCAGCATGTCTTAATCTTAGTTGTTAATCTCAACTGTCAAAACTGTTGTATCTGTAAACATTAGTTAATGCACTGTAAACTAACATGAAAATGTTTATTAGCTAACATTAACAAAGGTTATATGCTCTAAGAATATATTACTCATTGTTAATGCATCAACAAATGAGTTTTTATTGTAAAGTGTAAGTGTTACCAGAGAGGCTAAGACATTTACAAGTTTATTGTTGGCTAATATATTAGTGAATGATCTAGTGACGCATGTACGGAATTTTAAGAATGTTTATGTAACAGAGTTGAACTTGCTCAAGTGACCCCTGTTCTCTAACTTTTCAATAAAAATAAAAAAAGTCTGCCAAAAGCATGCAAATTGCCCTTATTTAACAAGGTTGTGTTGAAGTTTAACAGCCTAAGTTAAAATGTAACTTTTAAAATGTAAAAAGATATTTCAAGGAAGGAAGTGTTTCCGCAATGTTAATGCCCATCACACATGCTCTTTGTATTTTTAAATGAACACGATGTGATGTAACTCAAATAAGGAAACAAGATGAGCTGATCAATCTGGCAGAACTGGTTTCGCGACATCATCATACGGTTGAGAGAACTTAAAAAAAAAATGAACAAGAATACATGCTGTGGAAAATGAAAAACTAAATCAGCTTTTACAGGTCAGTTTACTAAGAGCAACACCGATTCCTATCGCTGCTAATAAGATACAAGCTAATGGTTGGCTGGTCATCTGACAAATGTCCTGTGGTTATTTGGCATCATTTCCAAGTTGCTATTTACTTGTTGTTTCTTAATACTGACTGGTTATTCTTTGTGTGTGTGAGTGTTTTTCCCCTAAGCTGATTTAATAACCAAAGGTCTTCCAGACATAATGTTGAGTCAGAGTCTCTCTCTCTCTGAGTTTCAAAATTGTCCTTGTTTTCTGGGTTTATTCCTTTTAAATATTGCTTTGGATTAGTGGACAGAGACTGTCTTTTGACTGTTCTGGGTGTTTTTGTTCCTGTATTACTCTTGTCTAACCTCTCGAAAAAGGTGATGTCTAACGTTTTCTCTGATAAATTAAATGTCCATGAAATGCTTTGTCTGTGGAAAATATGGTCACATTAAAACAGCCTGTCCTCTAGTTAAAGAGGCTCAAAATGCAAGAAATGGAATCGAATCTAATTCAGGGCAGATTTTAAATGCTCCAGAGAATAATGATCTGGCTAAAGTCACTAGTGAAAGCGCAGCGCCCAATGTTGTAGTGTTGATATCATATCACCGAGACTGTTGCTAAAATATAAGATGCTGGAACAAACAACAAACGAGTGGAACAAACGACAGTGTGGAGGCTTTGCAGGTGATGGCATCCTTTAACATCGTATCCTTAAATATAAATGGTTGTAGGGATGTACAAAAGAGAACTACTTTAAGTACTTACACCTTAAAAAAGCAGATGTAATTAAGTTACAAGAGAAGGTTTTCATTGGCTTCCTCCTGGAGTTTTATATCTCCCAGTGATTGAAGGAGGACAAGGACATTTAGAAGCAAGAATTAAAACAATGAGACTTCAAACATTACTGAAATTGCTATACTGTTCAGATAAGATACCCTGGATTGCATACAGCTTGTCTATTTTACAAAATATGGGAGGAATCGGAATAGATAAGCAGTTCTTAATTGAAAAATCTTTTGTATCTCGAAAGTAAGTTGTTCTCTTTTAAAATGTTATGTGTCTGTTTTCAAAGCTGGGCAATTGTTAAAGAAGGTTAGAAAGGAGAGTGAACATGATGGTGTTTTGGAACCATTATTATTTAATCCTCTTTTTTAAATCAAACTCGCCGATTTCAAGTACAGTAGTTACCGTAAGTTTTTATAGACTGGAAATAGCTACTGGAATGGACTTAATTGACTACAAAATGTAAATGGTATGCGACTAGATCAATAGCTGACCAAGTTGGGCTTAGATCAGAAAAAAATGTTGAAGGGTTAATTGAGGATCTTAAAAAATCTTTTCCTCAATCTTGACGTTTGTAAACTTTTTTTTTTTTTTTTTTTTTTTTTTTAAATGGTGTCTTTGACTTTTCCAGATCTTAGAGTAGAAATAAATTTCGAATTGGATGAAGATTTAAATAATACTTTGTTATTAAAGGGATTTAAAGATCTATTGTTTTAAAATGTGGGGGGAAAAGATGTATGCAATATGTGAAATCTTTGTTTTATGGTCAATTGAAAAGATGTACTAAATGGAGAGAATATTTATCAATTTCTTCAGAAATAACTCCATAATGGAGGTGTTTGTATGAACCCCCAATTCCTAAGAGATCTGGAGATCTTCAATGGAGAATACTCCTTTGTGTTGTGGCAACAAATAGCTAGTTTTGTGTCAAAATTGAATGCAATGGTTTCATCTGCATGTCCGTTTTGTAATGTTCTTGATACTGCTTTTAATTTTTTTTCTGATTGTTTTAGACTAACTCCTTTGTTTGGACTGTTGGATAAAATATTCACTGAACTTGGGTTTATGTTTACAAAAAAATCTTGAAGTATAAGAAAGAATGAAAAGCACAGTGCACTATCTTAACTTTCTATTAGGGCAGACAAAGTTGGCAATTCTAAAATCCCACACATGTAAAAATGATGGGGGAAAATATTGATTTGGTTGGAATGTTTAAATCATTAGTAAAGTTTTGGGTTGCTGTTGAATATGCCTATAAATTAACAAATAATATGGGTTTTTTTTTTAATGCAAGGTGGAGTGTGAACATTTTTTGTTTGCTCTTTGTATCGTTTATGCTCAATTACGCACACATACAAGTTATGGATTGGCAGGTAGAAGTCATTATCCGCATTCCAGAACATTAAGGGGGTATGTGGCGTATTGTTGCGTAACAAGTAATATGATATCTAGCTGTATGCTCTGTGTCGACGACTCAACGTACACATAGTTAAAACTAAAAATATAGATGTTTAAATAAAGCTTGTACAGCTCTAAAATTAGCTAAACTTTATGGGCCTACTAATAATGAGAAAAAAATAATTGTTGCTATTTTCCGCAGCTTCAGACCAAACCAAAGAGTGAGATTAATTACAAAAATTACATGCTTTTAAAAGAAAGAAAAAAGTGAATGACAAAAGTAAAGTTATTTTGAGTCAAGGAATGACGCATCCCAGGAATCATTGTGAACTATTGGTTATAAGTATTAAAACAGTATATTTGTAAAATATTTACATGTACAAAAGTGTGGGGTCAGTAAGATTTTTTTGGAAAGAAAGTATTACTTCTATTTAGCATGGATGCATTCAATTGACCAAAAGTTACTTTAAAAGACATTTATAGTGTTACTAAAAATTTCTACTTCAAATAAATGCTGTCATTTTGATCTTTCTGTTTATCAAAGAATCCTGAAAAATTGTATCAAGGTTTCCACAATAATATTAAGCTGCTCAACTGTTTTCAGCATTGATAATAATTGGAAATGTTTCTTGAGCTCCAGATCACAATATTTGAATGATTTTTAAATGATCATGTGATCGAAGACTGGAGTAATGGCGATATAATGAAGCTTTTTTTTGCCATGCTATGCCACAGTTACTGTTGTTGGGCAAAACTGGTGAACAGGATGCATGCTCTTAATATACACAAAAGTCTACATAATTGGTAGCAAATATTGTTTTTTATTACTGCTAGGGCAAATAATAGATTTTTCGAGTATACATCACAATCTGTTAGCTAACTTGAATGTGCTTTTCTTTTCAGGGCCATACATTGGTGCACACTTGGCACTAAGGGATTCAGCACCCTTGAGACTACGAAATTTGTCAGACTTTGCCATTACTGAGTTTATCACCGGAGAGGTGGAGGGGGTGAAAAACTGGACCTCCCAGCTCCTCTCTTCCAATGTCCCAGAGACGCAATGACTGCTGTCGGGGCACCAAACTGCTGAGTGTGGGCTCAACTCCCCTCCCCAGCCCCTGAAACGGCCCTCCTACTCTCTCTCACCCAGACATGAAGGAGGTGAGGCTGTGGACAGCCAGTGACGTCTCCGATTGGCTGACAGATGAGGGCATGCAGGAGTACACGGATGCGTTGCGGAACAAGGATGGCCCTGCCCTCTTGCAACTCTCTGAGGAAGACTTTAACGCCTCGCCTTTGTCCCTGGTCACCGGGGACAGTGGTCGACAACTTTTGGAGCGCATAGAGACTTTGCGCTTCACCAGCCACATGAAGGCACACAAGAGCAACAACCATGAAAACAGTCACCACGCCAACGGACACGTCAGCGGCGTCCTTGCCAACGGCAGTGTTAGCAACGGCAAGATCCTCAATGGCTTTTCAAAGAACAGCTTGCACTCTGATGCAGTTCGTATCTTGGTTCCGCCTCTCCCTGAGCAGGAGCGAACGCCGTATCCCACGGAGTGGTTCAAAACAGGTGTGGCCTTCCTGTACGCTCTGTGTTGCTTCCTCACAACAACAGTTGTGATCTCAGTGGTGCACGAACGCGTCCCACCCAAAGAAGAGTCCCCACCCCTGCCAGATAAATTCTTTGATCTGTTTGATCGCGTGGAGTGGGCGTTTTCCATCTGTGAGATCAATGGCATGCTGCTCGTGGGACTGTGGTTTGCACAGTGGCTTCTGCTTAAACACAGGTTGGTTCCTTACTCATTATACCGGTGGTTTTCAACCTCTTTGATTCTGTGGACCCGCATTGTCCCGTTTTTTGTTTTATTTCTTTTTTGGTTTTCTTTTTTCAAAACCATTTAAATTCCTCCCTCAGATATCAGATATCAGATATTTTAATTAAGTGGCAAGAAGAGTGGAATATGTGCAAGAAAAATAAGTTGTATGAAACTCATCAGGAAATTACAAACAGACTTTTTATTAATTTTAAAACTAGACTAGATCAAGTGGTCTACACCAGATGTCGTATGGGTCACACAAGTTTGACCCATGCTTTTTTGCTTAAAGGTGAAGACCCAACTTTATGCATGTTTTGTAAAATTCCCTTATCTGTCAAACATATTTTATTGGATTGTCCTGGACTTTATACAAGCAGAAGGCTCTTTTAGGAAGTTACTTCACTTAAGGACATATTTAATGAGATTGTGCCTGAAAAGGTTTTGGATTTTTTTTATCATATGTTAATTTTAAAAAATCTTGTATAATGACTTGTTGTTTTTTCTGTTTTTATTATATTTATATGATATTTGTATTTTTGTAATTTAATTTTTGCCATGAAAATAGCTTTGAATGCTGACATGGCATTAAATAAAATAATCTGAATCTGAACTTAATCAAAACCACTTGTTAACCAGCTGGAGCGAACACCAAGCTGTTTCGAACTCTCAAAACAAACTTAATTTTGGCCTGATTTTGTTCGAAATGACATCACTTTAGTTCGTTTTTCGATTTCGCTTAGTGTATCGGGGCCTTAACTTTACAGGCATACACACACACGAAAGAGAATTAAAATATCTTGATATTTAGTTGTTTTGGCTTTTAAAGCCATTTTATGTTAGCCTTTGTGTTATTTTAAATAATTAAATCATTTTAACTCTTCTGGTGATATCATACAATGGCAGGTAAAAAAAAGAAGTAAAAAGCAGGTCAATTTGGAGTTGAAACTGAGAAAGCTATGTTATGCTGTTTATGTTAGCTTTTTGTGTTATTTAAAAAAAAATTTAAGTCATCTTGAGGCCCCATTTTGAAGTTTGCTGAGGCTACCTACTACCTTGTGGGCCCCTGTTAAGAACCACTGCTTTATCCCTCAAAGCTGATCCCATCTTGTTCAATTTAGTTCATGGCGTCATCTCCTAAACAGCTGAGTCACAATAATTGAACTCCTGTTGTGACTACTAAATAATCAAGAATGTTTTCTTTAGCATTGACATCCTTAAACCATGTGGCCTATCCTATGATCCTTCTCTGTTATTTTCTCTGACTCTGCACCTGATTTCTCTCTGTTTGCAGGGCCATAATCGGTCGCCGGTTCTTTTTTATCGTGGGAACTCTGTATCTGTACAGATGCGTGACCATGTACGTTACAACATTACCTGTGCCAGGCATGCACTTCAAGTGTTCCCCCAAGGTAACTGCTGAAGAATGACAGTACTCTTAGCTCGACACTGTAACTAAACCATGATGGTTAATGCTGGTCTAGAATAGGCAGACTGTTGATCTAAAGTGGATGATGCATGTAAAATCAAAAATCTTGCCCTCTGCCATAGCTCTCACATCTCATTCGCACTTTAAGAGCTACAGCAGAGATTTACAGTGAATCATGAGCTATAACAAAGCTTGTATAACTTGATATAACACATAACCATTTTTATGTTTCTAGCAAAGTAACTTTTGGTCACTGTGTGGTTTATGGGTTCATCATACTTGTGAAGTAGTCCTTAAAATCAAAGTTTGTGAGCGAGAACGAAGATATAGTCAAGAAAATGGTGTCTATCTCTACATGTTTTTGTGCTTGTATATGCTTATGTGTTTGTTTGTGTGTGTGTTCTAGCTCTTCGGTGACTGGGAGGCCCAGTCACGGCGGGTAATGAAAATGATGGCAGGCGGTGGCCTGTCAATCACTGGCTCTCACTCTTTGTGTGGAGATTACCTGTACAGCGGGCACACAGTGATGCTGACACTATCATACCTCTTTATTAAAGAGTGTGAGTACACGTATTAATAAACAGTCAAAACGCAGATTCTTAGCCTCTGTCCGAATGTTGTTTTTGTGATTTGTTGATTACTCCATCTAGTGGACATGAAGCGCAATAACACCATCTAGCATACATAAAACCAATGAAACATCTGTGAGTTTGTTACTTCTGCCTTCACTGTGAAACCAATACACAGATTAAAAAATGTCTTATGGGTGACAGATTCTCCACGGAGGTTCTGGTGGTACCACTGGCTCTGCTGGTGCCTGAGCGCTGTCGGTATCTTCTGCATCCTGTTGGCTCATGACCACTACACCATCGACGTGGTGGTGGCCTACTTCATGACCACTCGCCTCTTCTGGTGGTACCATACAATGGCCAATCAGAAGGTAAATTTGGAGTTGAAACTGAGAAATCTCTGCTGATTTACCAGATTTAAGCATCTTGTGCTCACTTAATTTTTCAAATAATATTTTTGAAAAATCATGTTCTCAAATATAATGGAGCTGGTTGATCTATATTTATTTCAGTCATAGCTTTAATGCTTTTATTGATGTATTATGCACTCCATATATATTATTCTATTTATATTATTCTATATTTTTGGATATCTTGGCATTGTACAATATTTTTGCAGCACCAAAGTGCAGTTATTATTGGGCAAATATTTCACAACTTTTATTATACACCCTGGGAAAAAAAACACACAGAGGACCTGAATATATCAATAACAATAAACATTAGTATTAAAATAAGGTGCTAAGTAATGAAAAACAAATACAACCCCAAATCAAGTTGGGACATTTTGTAAAATGCAATGAAATCAAGAATCTATGATTTGCTAATTCTCTTTCAACTTTATTTACCTGACAAAAGTACAAAGAAAAGATTTCCAATGTATTCACTGAACAACTTGAATACATACTCGATCGCATCTCAGATGATCTAGAATACAGTGGAAATGTGTGCTGTTGTCAGATAAGTCCATGTTTCAGCTTGTTTTTTTGGGAAAATAAAAAAAGGAAAAACAAAAAGGACCATCCAGACTTTCATCTGTGACAGGCACAAAAGCAAACATCTGTCACGGTATGGGTGACGTACCACTAACGTGGAGACGTATATTGAATTGTACGGAGACATTTAATGGCATCAAGATTACATCTTTCCTGGGAACCAAGTCAATGCCAGGCCTCAATGTGCTTGACTGGCCTGCCTGCAGTCCAGGTCTGTCTCTTATTGAAAATATCATGAAAAGGAGAATCAGTCAACGACTGCACAGTTGTCTTGTATCAGGCGAGATTGGGCAAAAATAATGTTTTGCGACAATTAGTTTCCTTAATTCCCAAACTATTAAAAAGTGTAATTAAAAAGAAAAGGTGATGTGAGACAGTTGTAAACATGTCTCTGTCCCAACTTTTTTGGAGTGTTGCAGCCATCAAAATCAAAAATAGTTATGATCCTGACCCGGGCTTGCTTGTTTGTTTTTTAATAACAACAAACAATAGTTCTATTTTTGGCAAATGTAAAGGCTCTTTCACAACAACAGTTAAATTTAAAAGCCTCTGCTGAAGGAAATGCAAATTCACGGCTGTACAGTAGAGGGCGCAGCTCAAACAAACCTTTCAGTTGTGCTGCCATTCTCTTTCTTCAGCAATAAAATAAACACTACTGTGATGTTTAACTCGATCCAATTCAACCATACAAATAAGCAAAATTGACTTATTAAAGGTCAGCAGCAAAGACATTGGTTAATAACGTGAGGTTAAATACATAAAGTATATTTGTGTTTACATATTTAATTATTGCAGGTTTGTGTATTTATTCTCAGTTTGCATTTCACTGTTTTCAATCTTTTTGAGGAATTTGAGTTTTTGTTTAAGTAAGATGAGTAAATACATACTCAAATGTTGTCATCATGTTTACACAACACAGAGGCAGAAGAAAACTTGCATTACTTATTTAAAAAAGTAACTCATATGTTTTGTTATAAATGAAAAAGTAATGTATTACTTCACAAATTACTTGGGAAAAAGTCATCCGTAATGTAATGTAATCCCCAACACTGCATATAATAGACATTTATCATGACATTATGAAAAAAAGTCTGATTATATTAATCAAGGGAGTATTTGGATTCTGTGGATGTGCAGCTGAAAAATGAATGTTGCTGTAATTAATGGATATCTTTCTTCCTCCATTTGCATCTGATACATTTCTGAAGAACTGGAAAACAGTGGTATTTCAAAATCTAACATCATCTCTCTCGCTGTCCTATAGGCTCTAAAGGAAAATTCCACTGGCAACCTGTTCTCTCGTGTGTGGTGGTTCGGCCCATTCCAGTACTTTGAGAGTAACGTCCGCGGCATTGTGCCTCGAAACTACCAGCTACCATTCTTGTTGCGAACGATGACGAGCACCCGGGTTAAGTACAGTAAGCTGGACTCCCGTGAGTCGTGACCCGTGACTCCTGATTGGCTGGAGCTCTGTGAGACTCTTAAAGAGAAATCGCTCTTGCCATCAAGCCCTGCAAAACTGGTTGAGCACTGTGACACAAATACACAGATCATTTTGTAGTATTCGAAGCATTTCAATGTCCCTAGCAGGTATGCATATGTAGAGCAGAGCATCTTACAACTGGATTCTATTTGCTGCTCTTTATGGTTAAAGTTGCCAGGCCTTGGTGTCATCGAAAACTGAGCCTCCCTGCTGTCTTCTCGATGGACTTGGCCACGCAGAATATGTAATTTAAGGTTAATTTACCTGCCAAAACTGTATTGAATAAACTGGAACACTTATAGAAACAGATTTTCTTTTTAAAAAGCATCTTTTTGTAATAATTCTGGAACAAGAATTTTTTCTAAATATTTTGCAGGGTTATTTTACAAAAAGTGTCATCCAAATAGAATATCTTTTTTAGATTTGTACCTTCCTGATAGCTGGAACCCGTACAGCTTCAGTGTTTTATAGTGCCTTTCTTCCACACACACACACACACACACACGCATACATACACATGTAATATACTCATACACATGCATCCATACATCCGCAATGTACATTTACATAATGTGTTAACCCACAATGTTGTCTGTCCGAATGTTTTGCTTGAGCTGGGGTAGTATGTTTTTATAGAAGCTATGAATGTGGGAGTTCAGTTCTGCCTTTCACATTACAACAATCCTTCAAATCAACCCAGAAGCACACCTAATGTTTTAATTGGATAATTGTGTTAAATGATTAATTACTGAAGATTTTCTTTTTCTTCTCCGTACCATCCATTGTTCTAGCAAACCGATTCAAGAGAAATGAAGAAATCGAGTGTTTCGAGAAATCGAGACTAGCTTGAAATGAAGTGTTTCGATCAGGTGGCTCGTCTGACAAAACACCGCTCGAGTTTTGTCACGACTGTTCACACAGGATGTGTTTTAATAGTTTTTAACTTAAGAAACGCAGCAGTTGTGGCCAGTGTCTGTGTAGTGCGTGTTTACATAGCAAGACAATTAAAAGTGGTGCAGATATATGCATGAACATGTGTGTGAATGGCCCCAGTGTGTGTTGGGTTAACTAAATTAAAATAACCATGAGCTCAGTCTCTGATTTGAAAAAATAATAATAATAATTCGAGAATCACTGCTAGGCTTTGGAAACCATCCCAATATTAAGGAAAGTCAGATTGTCTTCTTTTACAGAAAAGATTCACTCCTACAGACTGGATGTTTACAATATTACACATGAAAGTAATGATGTAAGTGTGTGTAGATGGGGTAATGTACATTTAAATAACGTATATTTTTGTTGTACACTGTACAACATAACACGCTCATCTGTCACCTATCCTATTTGTGTGGTTTCAACCATATAAGTGGTTTGTTGGTAACAGAAGGAGTGAGTTTGCTTAAAATGTGCTTCCTCTATCTAGCCAAAGGGAGGATCATCAAGTCTCTCACTAAAAAGCCAGAAGTGTTGTAAATGTTTTGGAGCAAGAACCAAATAGAAACTGATGGTACGCCCAAGTATTTGTGAGAGGTAGACTGAATGATAGGTGAGACGGCCCCGTGAAAGGACTTAAGTCTTTGAATGTACAATACAATCCTCAGTTTAGAACTGGAAGGAAATTCAGAAGCACTTTAAAATGATGCCCAGCCACGCAGTTCTTCTTAACACTGCACTTCAGCGTCCTGCACGTTAATAACCCTGCAGGATAAAACACTATTTTATTATTCCCTCAAGTAACAGCCGGATTGATGATGGTTTTATGCTCTGTCTTTTATATGAAACTGACAGTGGGATAGGACCTGTGAATGTGTGACATGTGGCCAAAGTGCATGTACCATGTTGAAATGGATGGCTTCAGTATGCCGTTTAATTGGTTTTTGTTTAGTTTTTACCATAGAAAAGTCATTCAAACCAGTGTTGGCTTATAAAAGATTTAAAATTCTAAATAATGAAGTGTTTATTTAATCCAGAATTTGTGAAGTTCAGATTGTTCAACCATTAATTTGCTTTGTTACACTGCCAAGAATGACTTGAGAAATGAACCGTGTGATATGATGACTCTAAATGCATGTTGTTTTTGTTGTGGTTTTGTTTCTTTTTCATTGTCAATCATAAATCCAGCATTGTCAAATTACTTTGTCTAATGTAAGCCAGGTTATTTGTGCTAAACAATCTCTTAATTTGAGACCAGGAGTGGAGCAGATATTGAATAAAACATTTAATATTCTGTATTGTCTAAATTTCATTCATTTTCCATCATCTTCCTACAAGCATCAGCTCTTATTTTAAATGCTAGCATGACACTGACTTTAAAAAAAAAAAAAAAAGGTTTCATAGACAGGGCTTAGATTAGGACATTTAAGTAGCTTTAATAAACATGCCCTGGTAAAAAAAAAAACGTTACTGGTGGTGATAAGCAATGGTAGTGCCATATTTTAAGTTGCTTTCAGTTAAAACATGCATAGTCTGGGACTATATTGAGCCATGTCTGTGAAACTGAGGGTTAATGATGCTTTATTTTGTCACCTGGTTATCTTGCAGTCATATTGTTCTTCCATAGAGGGGTGTTTGGAGCAGTCTAGCACTCTAATATGCCTGTGGAAGTTGTGACAGCCTCATTGTATTAAAAAATGGAATTTCAATTTTGCGTTCTTAAAAACAACACCTGTGAAATTTCATAAGTAATCCTATGTGAACTGTTTGTCCTCATATAAAAATACTGTTTGAGAAAATGCAAGTTGACAAAATAATGCGATGCAAGTTAATAAAATTACATTTGCAAGATAAACTGATAATATGAAATCATTTTATTCTATACGTTTTATCAGATGTGTTAAGATGGTAAAAGCCATCAGAAGCAGATTAAACCATGCCTTGGTCAGTCCCATTTCTTATGCTGTTTAATTTTATTCAACGTAACAACATTAGTCCAGATGCATGATAAATTATATCACTCTTCTGGTAAAACAAGGAGATTTGAAGGACTGACTTGCAGAAATCGACATACTTACTATTAACAAAGCAGGCAAAGAAATCAACAGTGTAAACTAAAAGAACATTGCTGGCATAAACACAGGACATTGTATGTAGCTAATCATTGGTGAGCTTTCTCAGTACTTGTTTTGCTTTGAAAATGCATTTGCATGTAAGGGTTTCAGTTGCCTTCATATGGAAACCATTTATGCTATAAGAAAACAAAATAATTTTTAACTCTTTATTTTATAATTCTGCTTTTTTATGTAATTTATGATTTCTTATTAAAGATCTTTGAGGAATGAGATAAAAAGTTAAAATCATTATAAAAAGTTAATTATGACTTTAAAAAGTCAAAATTATGAGATTAAAGTTATCATTTTGACATTAATATCATCGATAAAAAGTTTAAATCATTGTAAAAAGTTAATTATTACCTTAAAAGGTCGAAATTATGATATGAAAGTCATAATTTTTACACTTTGTCATAATTAAAGGTAGGGTAGGTCAGAATTGTCTAAAAAAAACTTTTATTCAAATTTGTTTAAACTGTCTTTATATACCAATGCATAATTAAAATGTAAGTACTCTGATAAAAAGAGTATAAAAATCGAGTGACTCTAGACCGTTTAATCTTCATTAAACACAGCTCATTAATTCCATTCAGTCCCACCTAAAAACGGGTGCGCGACTGCGCGCACGTGGGCAGAGCCAGTAATAACGGCGGTAGTCATGGCGACGTCGAGTGACAGTCGCGCAAGCCAATCCTGTGATTCGTCCCGAATGGAAATAATGAGCTGTGTTTAATGAAGATTAAACGGTCTAGAGTCACTCGATTTTTATACTCTTTTTATCAGAGTACTTACATTTTAATTATGCATTGATATATATAGAAAGTTTAATCAAATTTGGTAAAAAGTTTTTATATAAATCCTACCTACCCTACCTTTAACTTTTTATCTCATTTTGACGATCATGTTTTATTATGAATTTATCTAAGAACTTTTTGTCTCATAATTGTGATTTCTCATATTTATAAAAAAAACGTTCTTGTGTTTGAAATAATATTCCATAGGCCTACTTCATGTTTACTTTAGTGTACCAACCAAATGTAGACAAATTCAACAGTATGTGAAAATACTCATTTAGCATTAGATGATGTTTCATAATATTGAATAAAATGTAATAATTATTTGTCTGATAGATAGTGTTCAAATGAAAGAAATGTTTGGTTAAACATGCTTTATTTCTGTATTTATTGCAACTTACAGCAATGCCACATATCTGAAAGGCCTATATACACTCACCGGCCACTTTATCAGGTACAACTTGCTAGTGATAGTACCCCTTTTGCCGAAAAGAACTGCCTTAATTCTTCGTGGTATGATTCAAAAAGGTGCTGGAAACATTCCTCAGAGATTTTGGTCCATATTGACATGATGGCATCATGCTTCAGATTTGTCGGCTGCACCTGCACATCTCTGATGCAAATCTCCCGTTCCACCATCGGTGCTCTATTGGATTGAGATCTGGCGACTGTGGAAGCAATTTACAGTGAGTACCGCAAATTAATTATCATGTTCAAGAAACCAGTTTGAGTTGTGTGACGGCGCGTTATCCTGCTGGAAGTAGCCATCACAAGATGTGTACACACTGTGGTCATAAAGGGATATAGACATTGTCAGAAACACAAGCTTTTAGCTGTGGCAAAGAAAATATCCCCCACACCATTACGCCACCAAAACCAGCCTGAGCCATTGATACAAGGCAGGCATTTGTCCAGAAGCTGATCTGGAATCTGTAGGTGGCAAACACATGGCTTTCTGCATAAATATTTACTCAATTAGAACATTAACCAGACAAAGGAGCTTTCAAAACTTCTGAAGGCTTCCAAAGCCAAGTATACAAAGATATACAGAAGCATGGTTTTCTTTATATGGGTTCTGTGGTCTTCTGCTACACTGCTTTTATTTTAAGATTCAGTTTGATGTGAAGTGAAAGTGAGAGCAGAGGTGTCCATGATGTGTGTAGTCTTGTAGCCTATGCTGAATTATGGCACTTCCCCTCAAGAGTTATGCGGGTTAATTAGCTATAAGTGACCCATCAAGTGCATCTTTATTATCCGGTGAAGTTTTCGACCCAGCTAGGCGAAACACTGAAGATGCATGAGTCAAGTGCATATTAAGTGCATGGCAGCATGGTCATAAATAATTCAGACATGTCAAAATAATGTAAAAGGCCACACCTAATGCTAAGACACTGAGAGAGAAAAAACTGTACTGGTCACTACCATACAGCTAATGATGACAAGCATTTTAATATTTTTATAAGCCAACAAATTTATTTATTTTTTCCATATTGAATATAGCTATGAGTGGCAATTAATTCATTCATTAAATGATTGCCTAAAGCCAATATTTATCTCAAACCAATGTACATATGCACAATGTTTAATAGTAAAAGTTGTTGCTTTGGTTAGCGTTGTTTACAGTGAGCAATTTCCCAAAACACAGGTAGTAGCTTACTGTCATTTTCAAGACGAAAATATAGATTTACACATCACTTCATAACTGTGTTAACCCCAAAACAATGTGTCCACATGTTCTTGTGGACAAAAAAAAAGTTTCGTGGAGCCCTGGCATCCAGGCTAAAATTTCCCCCATCCCCACCTGTCGCTCCCATTGCTCCTCCAAGCAGAAATAGCCCATGCTTGTTGGCTCTTGTGAAATCTGCATTGTGAGGCTATCACGGTTAAAAAAAGTTGAACGAGGAATGTTTGTGAGCATACAGCGGTGAGGTCATTGTTTGAGCTATTAAACATACGGTTGAACAAGCAGTTTAGATTTGTGGTTTCTTTCTGCAGCGGGGTGGAGACATACTGCTCCTCAGCACACTGCCATGAGAAGAGATTCATCTCAGGCTCAGCGATAGCTACCGCGTCTCTGACTGACTGAGAGACATGTCCGTGGAGGTGGAAGAGGGACGAAAGTCAGACTCAAAAGGGAGATGCGCGAGACAGTTTTGGCGTTTTTTCCCTCACGTTTTCCTCATTCTATCCCTCATTTTATATGCGGGTTTAGGAGCGCATATCTTTCAACTGATTGAGAAGAGGACTTCCAATGACTCGGAACAGATCGATGCACTGGTGCGAAAAGTGTTGGAGACAGTGCAGAATCACTCAGGTCTTTCCTTGAGCTTATAAGCCTAGATATTATATATTTTTAACATATGTCAGCCTATATGTAGCCTAGGCTGTATAGTTTTTATATGTGTATTTTGATGATATTATCAAATGTGAATAATACACACTTGCAATGTAAATATTTACATAGGCCAGGCTATTACTTTTTTAAATAAGTTAGCCTATTCACTTTAAGGTATTATTTTAAGTTCAAGATGAATTTCTTTTCTCGTTTCATTTCATTTTATGAATTAGACACCTCAACACGGGAAGAGTCGATAAGAAATATATTGAATAAATTCAATGATGACAAGACGCAGAAATGGGACTTCTATACTTCTCTTTTCTTCTGCTGTACAGTGCTCACTACTTTAGGTGAGTAGTTATTTTTCTGTGACTTCACAAAGTTTGTTAAGTTTTCCGATATCTTTTAAGTCTGTATGTTTGTATAAAATTGTCATTGAGTTAAGTTTGTTATTTGCATGAGAAGTTCTGACCTTTGGCTGTATCTCTTTCCAGCACACACAACATGCTCTGTTGCCCACAGTAACCAACCTAACCATGATAAGACAGAAAAAACAGATGTTGCCAGGAAAGAAAATTATTTTCCTAAATGAATTATATGCCGAATAACAGCAGAATACACTGTGACAAAATTATATGATCAATAAGTTATGACAACAAATGTTTTTACATTGCTTTAACTCATTAATTTTAGCTACTATATTGAACACATTTTTCAGCTGAAATGACTTAAATATCCAATTTGATTATACTTAAAAATGCAAGGAAGCAATTTACAGTGTGGGATTATTTGAAATTATTGTTACAGCATGTGTTAAGGATTACGCTTTACTTTTTACTCTTTTCATTAAGAAATGTGTTTCTATATCCATTCAAATCATTGATTGTAAATTTGACACTGTAAATTGGATGAGACCCCTATGTTGGAGGGTCTAAGACACTAAAAAGATATTTTGCGTGTGGTGCAGTGTTCATGCAATGGACAAAAACCATAAAGGATGTAGATCACACATTAGGTTTTTGTATAAGGTTATTTATGGTCCTCTGCCATTATACACTTAGACTGCCAGACGAGATCTCACACTCCCGTTATGGATTGAATTTTAAACACAAAATTTTGATATATAATTCAGTTTTAAATTGTCATGAAGTTATTAAATGAAGGGATGACATGTAGCCATCGTACAGTAAGAGTCATGTTCATAGGATGCATGTTATTGAGGACAAAATGAAGAGAACAGTTTATCAACAAGTACATACTACAGTTTATCATCTACATTGTCCTATCTAATACAGTACCTAATAAGCAAAATATTGTGACCAGATGGGAAACACAAGTTTCAGTCACTTTTCAAGCAATACAGATGACAGAGTCCTGCATTACGCACAAATGATTTACAGGCTATTCCAAAACAAGTGAAACCATTTCCAATAAACCATTATGTAAAATCATGATTTATTATACAGAATCACATGGAAAACAGCACCTTTTTTAAATGTATCTATCAGTGGCACATTTTTGTTGTTAAACTCAGGACTGTGGAAGAAATCTCTCTCCCTTTCATCCCTAATTGTAAATCAGCTAACCACAGCTCAGATATTAATTGAATGTAAACTTCTATCTTGCAGGACATCTTACAGAAAAGCATTATGCAAAAGTGCCAAACACAGCAGTCTGTTCCTGTGGTTATCCATTATGTTATCTAGGAAGGGCGTATCGTTGGTTATCTCAGCAGCTTTAATGAATATTGTTTTTTTTTTGAAGCAGCTGATGGGTTCATTTCTCTTTCTCTTTTTGTACATCAGCTCTGACACTTGTTCTGATGAAAAAGGGTGGCGATGATGTCAACTGCAACTGCAACAATAAGACCTATTTGTCTTTGCAATTGCTTTTCCAGGTTGAACAACTTAATATTTTCAATTGGTTTGAATTGTTTAAATATTTGGCTTCGATACTTGGACAAAAAGGGACAGCAAACCGTGCATGGTTATTGAACATGGTTTCCAAATAGTGTAATTTTGTTGAAGAGGTGCACACACTGTTTGTCTGAGGGAGAGCTTTGAAGAGGGATTTATGTGACTGCATGCAGAATGGGGAACTTAAACAACAGTAGTTTACTTTTTTTTCATTGAAAAATACTTCACAATCATGTAACATACTAAAAATAACTCATTCAAATCTTAACTAATTTATTGCCATATCTAATGATAACCTCTTTTTAGGCCATCACATTATTTAAATAATAATAATGTAATGAATAATCTAATAATTAAAATAATTACTAATTAAAATTATGTACAAAATGTAAAATTAATTATAACAACAATAATAATAAGTTAAAGGGGAGGTATAATGCCCTTTTCACAAGATGTAAAATAAGTCTTAGATGTCCCCAGAGTGTGTATGTGAGGTTTTAGCTCAAAATACCCCACAGATATTTTATAAAGCATGTTAAAGTTGTCACTTTTTGAGGGAGAGCAAAAACGCACCTTGCCTGTTCCTTTAAATGCAAACGAGCTGCTGCTTCCGGCACAGAGGGCGGAGCTTCAACAGCTTGTGTCCTTTTACCTCACACAGACATGCACTGAAAATGTCAAAAACTTTTAGCCTTTATGTTCAAACCTAAGTCAGAAAGATGGAGAGATTCAAGAAGAAGTGACAACATGTAGACAACATTTCTGAATGGTTAGTTGGTGAATTTATGTATTTATGTATAGTTATCTTCTACCTTAGAAGAAAATGTTCTATATAGAACATTAAAAGGTTCTATAGGCGCTTCGTATTTGGAACCCCTAAAAGGTTCTACACTCTTAGAAAAAAAGGGTTCATTGGGGTTCTATATAGAACCATAGGGTTCTTTACTCAACACCAAAAAACCTTTTATGCTAAAAAGGTTCTATAATGACAAGAAAGAACCCTTTCTTGGGTTCTGTATAGAACCTTTTAGGGGTTCCAAATATGAAGCGCCTATAGAACCTTTTCTTCTAAGAGTGTAGTCATTGATTAGCATATTCTGTCTTGATAATCTATAAATAGAGTTCCTTCCTGGGGGCGGGTTTATGTAAATTGTAGGGTTAGTGATGTCACTAACCCGGGAGGAATGTCATGTAGTCCCTGCCAGCTGTTTGTTGCTTAAAAAGCAATTATAAAATATCTCCCTTTGCTTTGAACTTTGAGCGTTGTAATTTTGCAGATGTTGCTTATGTTCAAACAGCAACATTACACACTAACTAAAGTTAGAAAAGTGAAATAATATTCAACCACCCCATTAATATTATCGATAATAATAACATCAATTATATTGTTATCAATAATAGTGATAATAATAATGTACTTAAGAATATAATATTACTATTATTTGTGTTGTTGTATGTACATAGCTGTTCCTTTGCTTAAACTTATACAGTATTTGCATTGCAATTGCATTTGCATAACTCATGCACTGATAAAGACCTTCAGCAGGTGGCAGCACTGAAACGTGTTGTCTAATGAGTGAAATTATGGAAAATGTCTAACTCTCAGTCCTGCTCTGTTTTCTTGTATAACAGGTTATGGACGAATGTATCCAGTGACCCAGGAAGGGAAGGTGGCTTGTATCCTGTATGCGATGGTGGGCATCCCTCTCATGCTGCTGGTCATCTCAGATGTGGGCGATTTCTTAGCTGTTTTCCTCTCTAAAGCGTACACTCGCCTCAGCCTGTTCTTCAGCCGATGTATGGCGCATCGCTCATGGAGCCTTCAAAGGCATGAAAAGTCATCACCTCCCCAACAAGTGCAAGGTGCTGATACTGACACCACCTATATGTTCAACCATGTTGTGGTGCATGAGACTATGAACATTCAGAAGATGATAAGAACCCATTCTTCCATCAGACGCACATCCTTACAGCGACGTAACAACAAAGAGACATTTGACCGCATTATTGTTAAGGAGAGCTTCAGGGTCAAGAACTCTATGACAAAATCATTCTCATGCCCAGACCTTGACCGTATGGATTCCCCAATAAACTGCTCCAAGTTATTCACCGGCATCGGAGAGAAGATGGATCGCTTTAACGTCCCTCTGCTGGTCATCTTGATGGTGGTGTTCGCATACATGGTGGTCTGCAGTCAAATTTTGAGATGCTGGGAGAAAGAGATGGACCACTTTGATGCCTTTTACTTTACCTTCATCACCTTGACCACCATTGGCTTTGGTGATATTGTGCCTAAACACCCAAAGTACCTCATGGTTACCTTTTTGTTCATTATCATGGGCATGGCCATCATGAGTATGGCCTTCAAACTCGGCCAATCGCAAATTATTAACTGTTACAGGCGATGCATAAAGTTTCTTAGTATGGGCAAGATAGGAATACACAAAGACCTAAACAGTAACTGAAGCCAGTGGGTTTCTGTGGCTTTGCTAATGACTACAGGAAAGCATAACCACTCTCTGTACAAAATGGTAATGTCTTTCTCTGCCAGTTTGATATAGTGGGTTGAAGGGGAATTGACCACAGTCGTGCTGCAGTATAAAACTGTGATGAGCAAGTATAGAAGAAATGATGAATGCACTCCTGTTTACTGTTTGAGCCAAAAGATGAGACTGACCTCTAAGTGTCACAAATTGCATGAGACATTTGTTTATTTTTTATTTAGATATGTAACTTATCAGAAATGCACTTGTAAGTCACTTATCAAATCCATTTATTCCTGACATTTATAACCCTATATGGCTATTCATAATATATCTGACAAAAATATGATGGTATAGTCCAGTGTTTGTTATTTAATGCCAAATAATAAGTAATGTTTCACCTCTGATCAATGCATCACCTCTCTCTAATTAATTAATTTACTAATACAAAATCTAGTAAATGAATGATTTAGCATATGTAATACATTGCCTGTGAAATTTAATCATATCCACTGATCAGTCACATTGAAACCAAATGAATAAATTCATCTTTCTGTGCCATTTGATGAGTTGCTATTCCTGTTCGCAAAAATAGGCCTAGCTAGCTCTCTTGAAGCATAATAAAGGATGTGATTTTCCTCAGATGGTGCTAACTGCACCAAAGTCAAAGGATTTATTAGCAAGAAGAAACACATTTACATGTATGCATTTGCCAGATGCTTTTATCCAAAATGACTTGCATTGCATTCAAGGTACACATTTTATCAGTTTATGCATTCCTTAGGAATTTAACTTATGGTATTGCTAGTCTGAGCAATCATGTGTCCTATCAACACATATGATCATAGAAAATACACATTTCCTCTGTAAGATAAATGAAATAAAAACATCTTTCAAATGCAAATGTAAAACATCCCATATCATCCTACGCCACAAGATGACGCTGTTGTAAAACTGTTGAAAGAAGAGAATTGGCTGATGGCTGCTAATTTCACCCAAATGCGTGGAAACAAATTGATTCCCGGCCGATTCTAATGTTAAACAATGTTAAACTGGTCGGAATTTTCCCTCTGCAAATAACTTCCTAACGCCAGTCAAGCTGGCTAAAACAACAGCATCGCGATTCGCAATCTTAACGCACATGTTGTACGACCATGGGGACTTTTTGCCTCATATTAATATGAACATAGCCTTGCGGTCCTATACTCTCTGGATGTAATTTGGCGTATTAGGTGGAGCGAGAAGGTCCAACCACACCCTAACCCCAGCCTAACTCTGTCTACCCATCAGTTCACACAGGGGTGCTGGTCAAGCTCAACCCATGACGTCCAGATGCGGTGAGCGCCACTTGTATAAAGAACAGTAGAACTTTCAAAAGATTTCATAGGCTATGTTGATATGAAATTAAGTAGAAGTTATAATAGGCTAAATAAAGTGCTCCCGCCTTTCTTCTTTTTGTGTGACGGTTTATTCGTCCGTCGCACAGCAGCACACCCCATTTGAGTTCTCTGTGAAACAGCGTGACGTCAAACAGCAGTCGAGCAACTAACGCATCCATCCAGCGTGCCTTTCACCCGGGATCTGACTGCAAAGCTCAATGCAAATGTGCTTATAAGGTAAGAATTAAAACCATACTGAATGTATTATTCATTACAATATTTAGACTTAGAAAAAGCACGACAAAGAAAGAAAACAATATTGTTGGTAGTTTATTTATTTTTTAGAAAGCTTCAGAGGATTTAACGTGTTTTATTTTTACTTCGATATTTGCCATATTTCTCTCATATTAGGAATCATCCCTGAAGTTACATCTTCACAGTATCACTAAACTGCCTATTTTCTACGTTTTGATGATTTTTGACTGTCGTTTTCTTGCTGTTGCAGGATCTCTGGCTCGCTCTCTGGCAATTGGATTTAATAAAAATGGGATTATTTGATGCTCTTAGAGATTTTAGTTTATTAACATGGCTAAGAGAAGAAAGGCAGTCTCGGAGGCTGATTCTGTTCATCGTTTTCATTGCTTTGCTGTTGGACAACATGCTGTTGACGGTGGTCGGTAAGTGCTACTGTTGTTCACACCTGTTACATGTGAAGGCACACATTTGATGCAGTGAACATCCCTCTGGGACCACTCCGGGCAAACGCTGCTTTTTGTGATCAAATATATGATCACATAGACTTAGGCTATTAGTCTACTGACACAATGAATAAAAAAATATCTGGCTATTAATAAAAGGCTATTCACGTGCCTTAGCCTACTATTTAATTTGATATATAGGCTACTGCATTGTTATTATAAAATTGTACATTGTAAAATTGCGAATTCAAACGAAACTCAAACGTATACAAATTTGTTATAGCCTAGGCTACTGCACGTCTGTTTTTCTTTTCTTTTTTGTCAAAATAAACCAACTCATAATTCGCAGTGGATAGAAATAAAATAAAGCCATTAAAACTATCAGTTATTTATCTAAATTAGGGTGGGTCTTCTCAAATAAATATATATTTTTTCTTTAATAATTCATTTTGCAGTAGGACTATTTTAAATGAATTGTTTGATTTCAATTATTTCAAAAACTTTATTCGCTCGAAAAAGTGCATCAAAAGTAAAATGATAAATCTGCTAATACGCTAATGATAGAACATAAAATGCGTTTATCTCTACTAAACGTTTGTTTCCCCTTGTAAAGTGTAAATTGTCGGCTGCATCAGTGGCAGCAGTTGATCTGAATTAAGGTATCATGTCCTCGAGCGCTGCCAGTGCTCCATCCGCGCGCGCGCTCTCATTAAATGTGACAGTGACGCGCGCTAAACTGTCTGTGTTTGTTCTCACGTCCGCGAGCCAAGAAACCGGAACGTTGAATATGATGTTTGTGTACATACAGATGGAACCAGGCGAAAACTGAACCTGTCGCTCTTTGGGACAAGTGTTGAATGAAGAGTCTTTCGAGCGTTATCGCACACCGTGTCCCTGTGGGTTATTTATTTACACAGGATAATGTCAAAAACATTTAACGGACCCATCTGAAAGGTCAAATGTGGTCTAACACAGCTAGATAAATCGTTGCACTTCACTTTTTCAGGCAAATGGTAGGTTATCGTTGGTAAACATCGTTTCAAGCTGTCTAAAACTGATTAGTAATTTCCTGAATATTATGTTTTTAATAGTACAACAAAGTTGGATTAGTTATAGGGTATATAATTTAAGACCATGTTTAAACAAATCGGTAATGTCTTATGGTTATTATTATCTATTATCTTTTCTCTCTGTAGTGCCTATTATTCCAAGCTACCTGTACACCGTGGATGACGAGGCCGCTCAGGTGGTCCAGAATAACTCCATGTCCCCTCTTCCCCCATCTGGCACCTTCCAGAGCATTGTGTCTTTGTACGATAACACCACACGCCAGACAGGCTTCACCCCGCAGATGAGCAATGCTGGCCCAATGACCCCGGCCCCTACTTTTGGGACTCCCCTTCAAAATGGGTCAGACTGCCCCAAAGCAAATGACCAGCTTCTGAACGAGAATGTGAGAGTGGGTCTGTTGTTTGCCTCTAAAGCAACAGTACAGCTAATCACTAACCCCTTCATAGGGCCCCTAACTAACAGGTGTGTTATGGCAAAACACACATTTAACTTTGAAAGTACAGCAAATAGCATTTCTTTCAAAAGGAGCATGAGATTGCATGATATTTGTGTGTGCAGTGAGTTTAAATGGAGTGTAAGTAAAGCGAATATTGCAGTGCAATTTTTTTTCTGCCGCTGTTCAGCGACCAGCAGTTGTGTGATCACTCGTGCATGCCCTGTCACCCCTCCACATGCTCAGATTTGGCCAGTCCAGTTTAATTCAGCATCCGCTGCAATGAACAGATCCCACAGAGCTTTGCAAACTCCAGGGATCAGTCAGCCGTAATATTTTGTGGCAATGTGCAACACTATCAGTGATACACAAAGTGTTAAATGAACTCAAAAGATGTGAAGCAGAGGCAAAAACATTATTTATAATAAGAATATAATTGCATTTTAATTTTACTTATGAGAGATGCCAGCACTGCAATATGTAACACAGCTTCACTTCAAGTTCAATGTTTGTGGTCAAATTTTTTTTTTTATGTCTTAAAATGTCATTTCTTATCTGTCATTGCAGAATAGGATACCAGATCCCAATGTTTGCTGGTTTCTGTATCATGTTTCTTTCTACCCTCAGTGAGTACATACAATTTCTAGTGTTGTTTTTAACATCAATCTCACATCTAAGTGTCTTTATGAAAAGGGCGGAGAAGATGCCATATATTTATATAAATCCGGTGTGTCATATTTCTATACTAAATCTTCTTTTCCTCTTTCTTCTGTCTGTGTTTTACTCTGTGTGAAGTGTTTGCGTTTTCCTCGAGCTATATGTTGCTGTTTTTGGCCAGATCTCTACAAGGTGTCGGCTCTTCCTGTTCTTCTGTGGCAGGTAACAGATTCTGTGCAATTGGATTTCAAAAGGATGATGTCAAAAGCTACAATGTAATGTCTTATGATACCTTATTTAGGGCACAATTTGTAAACCTGAGTGCACTAAATTGCATTTGACTTTGATGTTCTCAGAACTCTGCATGCATAAAGCCACTTTTAATGTTAATGGTGTTCAGGTGCCGGTGTACAATGGACCCCGCTTCCATTGAAAGATGTGTACAGCCTTGGATCTAGATTACTCTACAACCGACTCTTTTGACTCCTGATTAGTTATTTTATTGTACGGATCATATTTTATTGAGTTTATTTTATTTTATGAAATGACATCGTGAGGAATCAATTTTGCCTCAATCTTTTAAAAAAGTCTGAAGACAGAACTCAAAACTTACACCCAAAATGAGCATTTACTGCCAGAAAATAAAAAAAATATTTTATTGCACAAATATACATCATGAATGTTTTTTGTTGATATAATCTCTTTAATTTTCCATCTCTCTTGAAGTAAGCTACAGGACATTTTGCCCTTTATGGCTGACCTTTACCCTCTGTAACTTTTTCTGTGTCGTTATGCAGGTATGGGGATGCTGGCAAGCGTTTACACAGATGACGAGGAAAGAGGAAATGCTATAGGAATTGCTCTGGGAGGACTAGCCATGGGAGTTTTGGGTGTGTACTGTATGTTTAGGATCCATATTCTGCAATACTTGGTTTGCACAGGTACCACTGGAGATTGTGATATAGTCCTAATTCTAATCTTACTCCTTTGAGCACATACAGAGAAAAAAAGAGAGATGTTACGTTTGGGGTTATGCATTAAGTGCATCTGAGTTAAAAATTGGGAGTTCATTTTAAGTGGAGGAGCAGTTTAAAGGAGCAGTGGTCAGAATAAATGCCCTGAGTGGGGCCTGAACCTGGTACTTCCTGTTAATGGTGTCATGCTTTAACCACTGTTACAGGATGTTTAATCCTTGATAGATCATTGTTTTATTCATAATGGCAAGTAACGCACTAAAAATGTATTTGATCCACTGGATAAGAGCAAAACTGTGTTTAAATTTGTTTGTCGTCATTAAAGTGCGCATATACTGTACCATAATCAAGTGAAGTGCAACAGAAAAAATGGAGCACAAATCATTTAAAAAACCTATAAAACTATATTCGTCCAGATAGTTCAGACTCAAAATGTGTGTGTTCCTGCAGAACACTTTTTTTTTTTTATTACTGTGGTTTTCTAACCTTGATTATGTAACCTGTTCTGCAGAGCAATAAGTATTGGATTTGTGGCATCTGATCATTCAAAGCATACTGGCAACGTCAAAGTTTTCAAAGTAAAGATTCTAAGTTTGAAGTGCAGTGCTTGCAGTCTGTGAGCCATTAATCTTGACTAATATATACTGTATATGTGTGTATGTTGTGTAGTTGGCCCTCCGTTTGGCAGTGTCATGTATGAGTTTGTCGGTAAGACGGCTCCTTTCCTTATCCTGGCAGTGCTGGCGGTGCTTGATGGAGGTGAGTGAATCAATCTCTCCAACATTACAAAACAATGGGAATCAGTCGCAAACATTCATGTTATTGTAATACACATGTGGAATTAAATGCTGGTGATAGAAACTCATTGTAACAGAGTTTCTGATGCTCAACAATATTTGCTTCATATCTGACGTGTGCGTTTCCCCCTCATTTTCATGAGCAGCTCTGCAGCTATTTGTGCTTCAACCTTCGAAAGTTGAACCAGAGGTGAGTACAGTACCTTCTTTCCTGATCTGATCTAACCATCTGTTTTTCAACACTAGTTTTTGAGGGTTACGCAGTGATGTACTGTATTAGGTAAACAATCACCTAAAGGTCAGGCTCTGCATTTGGAAGGATTTGTGGGAGAGAAAATTAAGAATGTGCGTTTAGGTGTCAATACTTGTATTTAAAACTCCACTGTTAAAACACTATCTACATTGATATTTTGGGATTCAAAATGTCTTTTATTGTGCTAATATCCAGAGCAAGAGACTTACTATGACTTAGCAATAGATCACCACAGCCTATTATTTAATCATGACTTGGGCTCAGTTTTATAAGTGCTAATGTTTATAATAACCTTAATGGGGAAATGTAACCTCAACAATATGCCCACTGAATCTTTACATTGTATTCCTCTTGTGGGCACAACATGGGAGAAGCTTTGGGGATAATGTGCATTTCGTACTGTGATTGCTCTAGTCTTATCAGTAACAGGACTAGAATGATTTGCAAGGGGAGTTTGGGTCTCTCACGCTGGGTATTTTTAAACCTCAATATCATGGATTATATGGATTACAGTGTATGTCTGTGTAGATTGTACTGCATGTTGATAGCAATGTGTGTATAGGGTCGGTGTATTAGGAGTAATGTGTATGTGTGGCTTGGTTTGCGTCACAGTAATGGGAATTGTACAATGGAGTGGCTGATCCAATCAAAGCATGTCTGACTTTGATCAGTGGTGTTGATGGGTATCAGTTACTACGGAGACCCCAAGTGCCCCTACAGGAAGTGTGTGTGTGTTTGTGTAGCTATTTTTCTTTGGGTGATCTGTTTTTTTTTTTGTAATCTATCATTAATGAGGAATGAAGAATGTAACCCATTGTTTTTCAGCAATAGTTGAATTTAGGGATGTAAAAAAGTAATCAAGTCAAGTGAACCTACACATTTTGCTCTGGAAAAGAACAAAAATATTAGGGTGCAAATGTCCTTCTGCGGGTTCTGCAGGCTAATTTAATATACACTGACAAAGAAAAGCTCTCACATGGTCAATTATGTGACATAATGTTTATATTTTCAAAACATCTGAGTGACATTTGTTAAAAGGTCAGTTGCTTTTGTCATCATAGCACAATTATGGACAGAAGGTGATGGACCTGTCATCTCAAATAATCAATCAAATCAATAACGCTTGGACATGTAATAGATAAGACAGATCCTTAAACCAGTAGCCCCCCTCGAGTGTCAATACCCAACAGGATTATGGGGAAGAATAGTAGTGACTGACAACTAATTGTTTGGGGCCTGTGATCATTAATGAGACCATTCGCAGGGCAGTGCAACTGAATGTGACAGGGTGTTTTGAGTGGGATGACATGTCCACAGAGGAGCAGTATGTGCACTGAAGTGGAGTAAAGAAGTGCTGATTTAATGAGGGGAGTACTTCTCAGTCGTTGCCTGGTGACTGCTCCGGAAAAGTCACTACAGACATTTCTTCCAAATCACTGTTATGATAAATATCCTAAATATATTGTCACATTTAAAGCTGAAGTGTGTCACTAACATCATAATGACTGATTGTTTTCAAATAGATTGCCTAATGGTGCCCATCTGCCATTGGTTGAACAAACAAACAGTAACGCCCGCCGCCAAATTCATGCCAATGGTTTAACCAGTGTCGCTGTTAGGATGCTTAAACAAAGCAATGTTTCAAATCAACCTGCAAATAGTTTACTCGTTGTCTCTATGAATTATGCTCTGATGAAAGAAGCTATTTTAACATTGAAGATAATTATACACGTCATCTTTTAATCGCATGTTAGAAGAAAAAAAAGTCTAACTGATAAGCTTTGTTTTTCTTTTGACAAAACAGTTATTTCTGAAATCTTTCACTCCCTTCAGAAAATGTAGCCTAGGCTTTTGCACTAGAGATGCCACAATTCCCACATCAATATGGACAGTTAAGGCTGGTATATTTTGTCACTCACTAAGTTGTCTGTGATCTTTTCACTAATCGCTTAGAGATGTCATAAAGGGAACAGGCTGCGTATAGGAAATTATATATATTGTTTTGTGTGATCTCAAGTAGCCAATTTCCATTGGGACCGCTGTGGTGAATAGGGTGATATTTCTCGAATGACATTATATGCATGGAAGTACATCCCTTTATTTAAAAAAAGTGCCTGACCTTAGGCATGGATAGTTAATGGAATGAGATCAACCCCAAATAAATAAATTATAAATATACTAATAAATTAATAAAGAAAGTAAGCATGTTAAAACAACATATTTGGCTTTAATTAAAAAAACATTGTAGGAAGTCTTGTGTGGTATTCTGCAATTTAGAAACATGATAGCAAAAATCTATGGAACATTTCTTTTGATTTTCCCCATAGAAATAAATGGGTGACTATGTAAACCAGAACGTTTGACGTTGACTCTATTTGTTTTCCCCTATGGGTGTTTTCCATCGGAACATTGATGTTCAAGGAAATGTCTTTGTAACATTCAAAAACAGTTTTTTAATGAAAATATGTTGTTGTTTTTTTTTTTTTTTTTTTTTCAGAACCAAAAAGGAACTGCACTATTTACCCTCATGAAGGATCCATACATCCTCATCGCAGCAGGTCAGGCCAGTAAACACAAATAAACGGTTAATTCCTACTGTTAGGAATATTGTAAAAAAAATGCATTCATATTATATGTCCAAAGTTGAATGTTTTTGTTAAGAATGTATGTTTTTGGAAACATGTAAAGAAAGATTTAGTCAATTATTGACCGCATGTGTGACACTGGTTGTGCTTTAGGGGGGTTGTGACACAATAAAGAGGGTCATCTTTCTGTGAGAGAAGGATAAGAAAGTGTCGTGTGTGTGTGTGTGTGTGTGTGTGTGTGTGTGTGTGTGTGTGTGTGTGTGTGTGTGTGTGTGTGAGAGAGAGAGAGAGAGTGAAGTGGTCAGGAAACACATCTGTGTTTGTCTCTGCCTCCCCTCTTCTCCAATTACAGTGGCCTGAGTGCAGGGGCAAGATGATGCTGTTTATTATATCTGAGAAAGGACAAGAATGGGCTCTGACGGAGGGGGGACAGAAAGAGAGGATTCTTCAGAGGATGAATCCACTTACCCTCCTCATTTTCTTTTTCAGGTTCCATTTGTTTTGCTAACATGGCCATTGCTATGCTGGAGCCGGCTCTGCCCATCTGGATGATGGAGACGATGTGTCCTAGGAAATGGCAGCTAGGTTGGAGAATCTACCTCTGTTAATGTACACACTCACACATTTCTTCAATTCCTGTCCTTCCAAAGAAATGGTCACTTTTGGCAAGATGGAAAATAGGTCATAATTTACAATGAAAGATGGACAAAGAGAGAGCAACAGCAAGTAAAGCCAAAGTATGTTTTATGTATAGTATATTGATGTTAAGTTAGCAGGGCACAAGCTAAGGAAAGTGAATATCAAGAAAAATGTCCAAGTCGTTATTTAGAAAAAATTACAAAAACAGAAAAATATATTTTATTTTGATTATATTTTATATTTTAATTACATTGTTAATTTATATAAAAAAAATATATATTTATAATTAATTAATGGTGTTCCGCTGCTATAATGCAAAAAATAATGTTATATAATTGTAAATTAACATATATTTCCAAAGTACAGTTGTAGGTAAACATCATATTAGTATTTATTTTACTGAACTTTATTAATGCAAATTTTAATTATTGTTTTTATGGGAATTAAAGTCTCATTGTGGTAATGAGAATTTTAGGGTGAAATGTTTATATTTTTTTTCATTACAATAATGTTGCAAATATGCAAAATTATTTTCTTATTGCACATTTTTTATTTATTAATTTATTACTTTATTTATGACACCACTTTCTTATAGTGAGATTTACATATTTGCTAATATTAAGTATTAAGAAAATTAAATTGTTTAAGAATCTCTCCAGCTTTGTGAGTGAAAGGATTATCCGCCAGACATTATCTAAAAACTCGCGAATTCTTTCCACAGACTTCCAGAATTTGTGTAAAAAACAACAACAACCTGGTAACACTTTACATTAAGGTCTCAATTGTTAACATTGCTGCATTAACTAACATAAACTAACAATGATCCATACAGTATAGTTGTACAGCATTTATTATCCTTTGTTAATATTAGTTAACAATGTTCGTGTTTGTTCACAGTGCGTTAACTAACGTTAACCGATACGACTTTGAATTTGAATAATGTATTAGTAAATGATTAATAAATGCTGTAGAAGTATTGTTCATTCTTAGTTCATGTTATCTAATGCAGTTAACTAATGTTAACTAATGAAACCTTACTGGAAAGTGTTAGTAAAAAAGTACTAAAATCAGTAAACTCTTGTTCCCCTTATAGAACCCTTCACACTCCAGACTGTAAAATACAATTTCAACAGTTAGCGTCTCCGGGGTTTCTCCATGGTTTCTCCATGGTTTTCCTGCTGTTTACGAAGATTTGACAGATAATAAAGAGAAAGAGAGAAAGGAAAGCAGAGGGCTGGCAAGGGAGTGTCTTTGGTCTGGCAGGATATTGAGGTGTCATTGGCAGGCAAAGGAAAAGCAAGAAAGCTAATGAAAGAGAAGGAGCGGGAGAATGAGAGAAGCAGCTTCATAACAGCGTCTGTGAGACGAACAGCAGCTTTGAGATCAAACTGATAATGTGTGGTCTTATCTGAGCTCTCCCCTCTCTCTCTCTCTCTCCTCTCTCCTTTTAGGGGTTGCATTCGTGCCAGCCAGCATCTCATATCTAATAGGGACCAACATCTTTGCCGTTTTGGCTCACAAAATGGGGAGGTAGGAGAGGGAAATTAATGTGTTTTTTCCCCTACTTCTCTTTCCTTATCTTCCACCGCTCTGCTATCAGCTTCCTCTGTTTTGAAACAGCTCTAAATGAGTTTCTGTCACCAGGTTTTGTATTTGTGTTTTTAAGCATCAGTCTCAGCATACTGTTAGTTTATTTATTGTATGCACTGTGCTTATTATGAACCATTAGAACTTATAAGAGGTGTATACATGTTTACCATTATCATAATGTGTCTTGTCTGCAGGGTCCCAAATTAACTGTCACACCTGCAATGGCGACTGAATTCAAAAAGTTATTGGCCATAAATATTTCTTGCTAAAAAAATATATAAAAAAATGTATATATATATATATATATATAGAAATGTATTTTCAAGTAAGCTTTATTGGTAACACTATACAATAAGGTGCATTTGTTAACTACCGTTAACATGAACGAATGAACAATACTTCTACAGCATTTATTAATCTTAGTTAATGTTATTTTCAACATTTACTAATACATTATTAAAATCAAACGTATTTGTTAACATTAGTTAATACACTGTCTCTATGAATGACATGAACAAACAATGAACAGCTGGATTTTTATTAACAAATATGGATAAATACTGCAACAAATGTATTGCTCATTGTTAGTTCATAATACATTAATGAACATTATTGTAAACTGTTACCGATTTAGTTAATGGTTTTGAAATAATTGTTATTCATTTATTTGATCAAAAATTCTGTTAAAACAGTAATATTGAGAAAGATTATTGCAATTTAAAAATTATTGTTTTCTATTTAAATAAATACTAAAAATTTAATTTATTCTTTAGTGTAAATTTAGTCTTTAGTGTCACATGATCCTTCAGAAAACATTCTACAATAATATGCTGATTGGTTACACAAGAAATAGTTATTAATGTTGAAAATAGCTGTGCTGCTTTATATTTATGTGGAGACGAGATACATTTTTTCAAAATGCTTTGATTAATATAATGTTCAGGAGAACAGCATTTATTTGAAACAGAAATCTTTTGTCACATTTAAAATATATTTCATATATATTTTTTATATTTACATATATATTTATTAACATAGGCCTATATATTTATTAATATGTGTGTTTATCGAATGTTGGTGTATATCATTTTTATATAAACTGCTTTGATAACTTCCATCAGCCATAAAGCCATAAACTCTCTCTCTCTCTCTCTCTCTCTCTCTCTCTCTCTCTCTCTCTCTCTCTCTCTCTCTCTCTCTCTCTCTCTCTCTCTCTCTCTCTCTCTCTCTCTCTCTCTCTCTCTCTCTCTCTCTCTCTCTCTCTCTCTCTCTCTCTCTCTCTCTCTCTCTCTCTCTCTCTCTCTCTCTCTCTCTCTCTCTCTCTCTCTCTCTCTCTCTCTCTCTCTCTCTCTCTCTCTCTTTAGATGGCTGTGCTCACTTATAGGGATGCTGCTGGTTGGAGTCAGTATCTCTGCGTAAGTTCTTCTAGACTAAATCCATGTGAAGATTAACTTTTCTCAGAGAACACACAACACTTATGAATATTTCAACTCCCTATCTGTATTTTTTACCAGTGTTGTGGATTACAGAGGCCTAAAATATTTTGTTGCCCACTAGCTTTGTTGACGGCTGAAAGAAGGTTTATTTTGAAATTAGAGCTTTGACTTTTTTTGCCCTGGACACATCCTGCTTAGCAGGAAGACAGTCTGTTCTCTTATAGATGTTATCAGATTAGTCTGGAAAACAAGTTCAGATAAGAGTCAAGTACACATTTGGAGTTTGGCTTATGGGAAAAAATATCAGGGTAAAAAAAAAAAGGATAGAAACCCTGTTCTGATGCTCTACATAATGTTTTACTGTATTTGGTGTGTTCACATAATAATACATTAAAGAAATATGCGGTACGCCCTGTATTGAGCTCTTCTAATTGCCTCACAGGTGCCTTTTGCAAAAGACATATACGGACTCATTGTGCCTAACTTTGGAGTTGGATTCGCAATAGGTGAGTCTTAAAACAAGTATTCATAGTTTTCATTCACGTGACGGGCAATGAGACCTGGAGGGCAAAACATTCATAAAACAGCAGCACAGGCCTGTCAATTTTCCATCTGTTTCAAGCCACGAATATTTAGATCACTTCTCAAAAGAATAATTATACAAATATGTGGACAAAATGCAAGTTTTGGGCACTTGTTGTGATCCATATGCAGCGTGACAATCTAAAACACTTAATGTGAAAAATTAACTACAACAGTGATATTAAAAGATCAAATTCAGTATACACCTTATTTATAATGCATTCTATAAACAACTTGTGAGCAGATGAGCCTAGAATATGAGTGCAATTAGCTAAATGGTTGAATGTTTTCTTTATAATGGTTTTCTATGGAAAAACGCTTAATGACAAACTGGGTTGTGATTATACTCTGGGTTCATCTGCTTGCCTGTACATAGTATTAATGCAGTAAGACAGTGATATTAAAAGACCAAATTCAATATACAGATTTTTGATGATGAATACTAAGTACAAACCTGGTAAAAATGACTGTTGGGTAAATGAGGAAAAGCCTGGTTTTGCCCTCCAAGTGGGCGTAACATTCTTTCTATTATTGAACTGTGTTAATATACTTAGTGGTGTTTCTCCTTAAATTAAAGTTTTTACTTTAATTAAAATATCAAATATCAAATTTAAACTACATTGAAAAGCCGAGATTCAAAAATGGTTATGCTGATAATACTGAATAATTTTGTTATGAAAATTGGTATTTTACTCAGAAAATGCCAAATAGAAGTATCAGACCCATTGTAAGAAATAGTCTATATCTTGTTGTCTGCAGGTATGGTGGACTCTTCGATGATGCCTATCATGGGTTACCTAGTAGATCTGAGGCACGTGTCTGTGTACGGTAGTGTCTACGCCATTGCTGATGTTGCCTTCTGCATGGGGTTCGCTTTAGGTAATAAACCAAATGAAAATTAATTTGAATTATGTTCAATCCATCATAAAGGATTTCATTAGTTTTCATTTTAATTTCAACTTGGAATCTAACACCCGTGTCTGTTGTGTAGGTCCATCCGCGGGCGGAGCGATTGCGCGGAGCATCGGCTTCCCCTGGCTCATGACCATCATTGGTGTTATAGACATCCTATTTGCTCCTCTCTGTTACTTCCTGCGAAATCCTCCTGCCAATGAGGAAAAGATGGTCAGACCCCACTACATGTCATTCATCAATTCAACATTACATTCATTCATCTACTCACTTTTAAACCCACACTCTAAAAAATGTTGGGTTAAAAATGTAATGTAAAAATTTAACCCAACGGCTGGGTTTGCCCATATTTGACCCAAAGTTTGGTTAAAACAACCCAGCATTTTTTAGAGTGCAAATATTTAAGCAGTGCTATAGCTGATATGCTTACTTTCCGTTTCCATATTGTCGAGTACATTTTAAAAACCCATTTACTCCCAAAATGTAACATATTTCAAAGTGAAACAGGATATTCAATGAGAAAAAAACTGTAGGGACTGAATTCTATCTAAAGGGAATTTATTAGATGATGGTTGTTACAGAATGGAGCCACAATTAATGCATGTTTGTTAATACAATGTTTAAATAGCCAACATACTCAAAAAGTAGTAATTCATAGGAAGAGCAAGTTATTATATTTAGTTTAAATATTACAAAGACAAACATTACCGTGCACTAATGAATAATTTACAAAAAGTCCAGGACAATGCATTCAAGTAGAAAAGCATCCATGTTGCCTTTAACACATGGGCAGTTTTGGTGGCTTTCTAAGCTAAAACAAACATTATACTGCATTTATTAGTGGATTCTGGTGAATACAGTCCAACTGTTTCAGTGTCAGCTTATATAATAAATCATTAACTGTAAATAATGTATCGTATGAAAACAAGTACAAGCAAGTGCAATCTTTTATATGGTTTATTTGGGTTTTCTCAAATAATCTCTGATATTCTCTTCATTGTTATCATTAGATTTATTCCAAAATAATATTATTATTCCAAATAATAACCATAATTTCACTCTCTATCTGGCATTCACATATGCTTTCCTTTTGATTTCATCCCTAACTTCAAGTCACTGACCTGATAGAATATGACTGCAACAGGAAATTATGTTACATAATAGATACAAATAAAAACTGCCCTTAAGCTAAGATCAAAGAGTGATGCTGATCCGAACAGACTCGTGCGTTTGCCCTCAAATGCTGCGTGATCAAAGCCAAGCATCATGGTCTTTCTCTCTCAAGAGGAGCACTACACTGCTCCTGAAGAGCACTAACATGCACACACACACACACACACAGACACACAAGCCAGATCTGTACGCCTCTGTGCTTACGCACATCAAAGCTTCATTCAATCACAGTGCAATAAACCCACCATCGCTCACTATCAGGGGCATGTTGCGAATGAGACGAGCCCCACCCACAATTGATGATGTCATGCACAAGTGGTTGTATCGGGTATTATTAAATAATAGTGTCGTTGATTGAGACAGTAATGTTATGTTTATGTTGTTAAATACTTTACTATTTTTCAAATTGACAAATAAATAGCTACATTAACATTTTAACCCTCTGGTGCTCTTTGGCAAAATTTACGTTACGTTACGTTAATTTAGTTTACGTTTTTTACTTCATCGGAATGGTACGAATCTTGGAAAAGGTTTTGTCACTTGCTATGTGAACACAAAAAGATAATGACATGATTCGAAAATGTTAAATGGTCCTGAAAAAAATAGACACGCTTGTACTCCTCACGGTAAAAAAATGACTGCTTTGGAAATGAATGGGAAACGCATTTCATCTAGTGGAAGCGTTTGGTACTGCACTCAAACTAAATCTTACTGAAAGCTAATTTTTTTAGATAATAACCTTAAATTTGGAGCAGATTATTTTGTTTAGATTAATGGCTTTGATTTCCTCCGTTTTAGAGTAGAACATGTTATGTAAAATAAATATGTCATATAAAAATTGGAAATAGTATTTTTGTGTTCATAACAATAAACACAACTTTTTTTATCGAAATGTTTACAACTTTTTTTTCCTTCAGATTTATGACAGTTTACGTTGGAAAGTTCATTTTTAGGTCTATGCTCGAAAAGTAAATAAATGAATTATAACTACTGCATAAATATAATTTAGTACCATAAAATCCCTTAAAAAAGGTGTACGTTGGATTATTAGCATTATAAAAAGCATAAAAGTGATTTCAGAATGAAGCTCTAAAAACTTTATGCATGTTGTTTCTGGTCTTTTGTGCACACAAATCTATAATCAACATTCGAGTGTGTGATACATTGTCTCCGGCTGCATATATAATGCTTGTGTAAATTCATATATGCCGAGTAAGTCTATGTAAACCCACAGTATATTTGCTTTGCTTGTATGTAGAGTAAGATCACTCTAGATACTAGGCTGTAAGGGTGATGTTTCTTATATCTGTCTTTTTCAGGCCATTCTAATGGACTCTAACTGCTCAATGAAGACCCGTTCCTACTCCACCCAGGGCTCCAGCTACCAAATGGGCGACGATTTTGATCCTGAGAGCCCTGAATAGGCCTCATCAGTTCAAAGCCCTCAGCCATGTATGTCACCCAGAGTATCTATTTTGTTGTATGAAAGAGGAAAACAACAGACTTTAAAGAAAACCACAATGCTGATTTGTAAGAATGTCCCATATCTGTCCCATGCTGTCCTGTGGTTGTTATGGTCATGTTATTCTGAAGCAAACCAAAGTTGCTCTTGTCGCTGTTTGTTCTCAATGTGGGAGAGGTGAAATATCTAACCAACAGCCTTATCGAAATGGATAACACTTTTATTCGATTCAAAAACCCGATAAATGCAGTATATTGTTTGTAGAGAGGAGGACTAAGAGAAATATTAACTACACTTTTATTCGACACAACAATGCTCATATTTCCGAATTCAAAGGTCAGAAAGGGCAGTTGAGAAACAATGAAAGATTCATTCAGTATAACTTAATGGACAGATATGTATTGGATATTTATTGTTTGCCTGTGGTGGTAGGAAAGTGTGGTCTTCATATGTATCTATCGGTCCTGTTGAAGTCTTTTCATAGGCGTAAACGTTAGTGAAGGTGCATTTGAGTCAGATAAACCTTGAAATGGGCCTTAAAATGTTGCCATTCATATCATAATCAGTTCAAACTACATATATTAGAGAACAGCTACAGGACATTTTAGGCCAATTAAAACTTGATTTTTTATGTTTGGTATCGATTGCTGCAAATCTGGCATATTATTTAATTGCATTGCTGTTGTTTTCATTTAGATGTTTGAGAGGGCAAACTAAGATTTTACTGTTATCTTGCATTTGAGTGAACGTAAGCTTAACACGTTTAAAAATATACGCAGTCCTTTATTTTTGTGAAAAAGCAAAAGGTCTGACAGCATCAGATAATCAAGCAGAATGTCAACCAGTCACACTGTCACACTTGCGTGATGTCCGCTGAAAATTATATACGGTACTAAAGATTTGCCACAGTTACATTTTGATTACACATGGTGACAAGCTGTTTCATTTTAGTTAAATAAAGAAAAGTAGATTATTGCTGTAAAGCATCCAGGTACTTTAGGTACTTTCGATTATATTTTGCTTTTAAAGTGTATATAGTATATATATTTATATATTTTAGTAAGTCCTTTGAATGTGCTGGAATGCTAATACCTTCATTTGTAAAGAATGCCTCAATATAGCTCTATTGCTCTTTCCCACAGCCATTTTTGACTTTTCATATCTTTTTTTCCAGTTCCAGTTTTTTTCTCTCCAATTTATTTATTTATTTTTGCTTCTAGCAAATTTGTTATCGATCTTCTTTTAAAGAACTGAACTGGCTGTGAAATGAAACATGGCCTTAAATTGAGCTCCTTAAATCTTAAATGCTTGAAGCATATACAAAATTAATGGGGTTTTATCAAGAGTATAAATATTTGTTAATTGTCCAATCAGAGGTTCGTATGGAAGTTTGTTTCCGCCACAGGAAAAAAAAAGGTAATTGCTTTTTATCTCGCAATTCTGACTTTTTATCTTTGAATTGCGTGAAATAAAGTCGCAATTCTGAGTTAAAATATCAGAATTGCATGATATAAAGTCGCAATTGTGTTATAAAGTCATAATTGCTTCATATAAAGTTGCAATTGTGTTATAACGTCAGAATTGTGAGATAAACTCTGTTTTTCCTTAGAATTGGACTTTATAACTCGCAATTGCGTGAAAATTGAAATTTGAGACAGAATTGCAAGTTTATTTCTCGGGATTTTGAGTTTATATCTCGCAATTCTGACTTTATAACACGCAATTTTGAGTTTATATCTTGCAATTCTGACTTTATAACACGCAAATGTGAATTTTAATTTAGGAATTCTGACTTTATAGCACGCAATTGCAACTTTATATCACTCAATTCTGACTTTATATCTTAATTCTGAGAAATAAAGCCAGAATTGCGAGATGTATACTCGCAATTGTGAGAGAAAAAGTCGCAATTATCTTTTACATTTTTTTAAATATTCTGTGGCAGAAACAAGCTTCCATAGTTTTGTGCTAGTCCGTTTTATTTTATTATTTTTTTTATTTTATTTTTATAAAAATGCATTCTATGCCTTAAAATTAGACAACCTGCTGCAAAACACCAAGTTTAGCTATAAATGTGATTTTGACCTAATTCAGAAACCATATCCATGAAACTCTATTCTTCATATGCTAAATCACAGGATAGTCTAATATTGAAAATATGTGTAATTACCATCTTTTCTTGATGTCATAACCAAGTAGATTATAACAGGCATTTTCATGTGGGCTAAACAGGCTGGCTTTTGCGGAAAATAGCGAGGAAATAAGTCTTCAATACTGCTTGACCCTCCTTTATTTTCTTTGGCATGTACTGAGGGAAACGTGTTCTTTTATTGCCCACAGGAAAATGAAATCATGTTTTCCTCTGGAGCCACAATCAGTTTAACGCAACAGTTGCGTCCAGAAGTAGCCTTCGAGAAAAATCATGTTAGCTCAACTTTAAGTATCTGCACAACTGGAGGTTGTTTGTGTTGATGTGTTCCAGTCTGCTATCATTGCAGTAAAAAATTGCCATTGATTCCACTATGATCTAAAACAAGCTCCGATTTTTAAAAGCAAACACAAATGAGAGGTGTCTACACAGGTTTAATCAGATTGGTAAGTGTGCTGCCAATGTTTGTCAGGTTACTCAGTTGCTGCGGTGTCCTTTAACCTCTATGTCATTTTTTAAAACCTGTTTACCCAATAAGGGTTAGGAGTATTATGTCATTTATTTTTATTGTTTTTATTAGAAATTAGTGTATGTGCCGATGTCAGTGTGTGCCTTCAGACTGGTATGTCCTGTTTGTGTTTATATCAACTAGGAGGTTAAGTTGATGGTTTTATATGCAGTGTTTGGTCCGGTGGTTAGGTTTTACATCAGCTTTAGAGCTCTGAAGGTAATGTGTGTGTGACTGCAACAGAAAATAAATGTTTAAAAAGATGTCATGTTTGTTTTCCCCAAATGATCTTCACCATTTTGCAAACAAAACAGTGTTTACATGATTGACAAATCATTTTAGTTTATATAATACTGGCATTAAAAGTGAACCTGCTCGAATAGCAATTCAAGACTGTGTTATCCAATCAAATCGAACTTTAATATGGTCTATTGATTTAAAAAGATGTTGCTTCACTCAATAGGCCCAAGGTTTAAAAGTGTCATTTCCTGTTATCGATTCTGCACCGTGGCAATCTTGTTAACGGGTCCACCGACTAACAGAATGCCACCTGCTCCCAACTGTCTTAATAATGGCTAATGTTATGAACATCTAGTTTATGATAGTCCTGCAATCAGCTCACAGGTTTTTTTTTTTTTTTTTTTAGTTTATACAGTTTTACCTTGTAAATGTAAGAGGTAAGGGTAGTTCACACGGATTATTATTTTTTTCATTCCACTAACTACTTTTCCATTGTTTTTCCATGTTTAAGTGCTGAACAGTGCGCATTGTGTCTATGACCATTGAGTTTAAAATGAAGCACTGTCATTTTCAACACTCTCTGGAATACTTCAATCTAACTGGTCAATCGCAGCGTTCTCTGTTATTCACGGCAAGGCTGCATATCTGGGCTCATCCGGTAAAACCGGCGCTACTTTCATGTCTTTCATATCATGCTGCTGTCTCGCTTTGACGATTTCATTCAATTGCAACTGGCATCTCAGTTAACTGGCGCAGAGAAAATAACCACTGTTGCAGTGAATGTCTGGTTTCTAGGTCGATTGTGAAAGTGCAAAAAAGGTCCAAAAATTACAGAGGCCATTTTTTTTTTCTAACAATTTATTTATCTCAAGTGCATAAGCAAATATGATATGTCAGTGCGTAAAGGTCTTGCAGCAAATTTAAAAGCTATGCACTTTGTCGATGGATGCCCTCCACTGTAATTAAAACTCACAAAATAATAAAATCATATTTACATAAAGCAAAAACGACAACAAAAAAAGAAAAGGTGAGCCCACATGTTGAGCACTATAGGTTCAGGGAGAAAGGACATGGTTTAAAGTCACCCACATTTCTAGGCTATTTACAATAGCGCTTTAAAACATGACACAGCTTCCAATAAGAACAGCTGCTTTCCAAGAAAAGCTTAACCACAGTTTGCCACGGTGGATATGGTGTTTTATACTTGTTATTTTACTGTTTTTCACCCATTGTGATAGAGATAATTGGAGCAATATTTTGAGAGCATAGGTTGGTGGCGTTGAATTTGAGAAGCACAGGATAACAGCAGCAGCAACTAGACAAGTAGAATTAAAACAGAAAAAAAAAATCTAAGAGACTTTTTAGACAATTTTAGTGAGCTTAGCATTCATTTTTTTCCCCTTTCAGTTGTTCAAAAGGAAAAAGTTCCTTTCTGGTTTGAGTGGTAACAAACTTTCTTATGTTGTCCAAGGCCCAGTGACAAGGGGGGCCCAATAAGGTCCCCTATGGTGAAACAATTATTGGGCCAGGGTGTGGGGGACCCACTCTAAAAATGTATTTGTTCCAGGCCCAGTGAATTGTATAGATGTTATAGCAGCAGAAACATTAACTAGGGCAGCACAACTGGAAATTCAGGAAAACAGATCCAGCAATGCATGTACCCAATGATGGACGCCCATGTGTAGACCACATTTAAATAATAATAAAATGTGAGTGACAACAGCAAAAAATAAAAAATAAAAATAAATTTACACATTAGCTTTGGGAATTAAAGAATACTGTATGCATTGACAAAAGAAAGTTTTTAATGACGTAGTTTTACACTTTAAGAAACTATGTTTTGAAAGGTGAATGGAATAATGAATGGAAAGTGAGTCATATGAGAGATACATTCAGTAGTACACATGTAAAAAATAACGTTCGAAGGTGCTAAAACATGCCCAAGCACACAGATGTGAGACACAATGAAAAGTTCCTTGCATCAAAACAAAACATTACAATACATAAAGTAAACCAAAAATTAACTGGCTGACACATTCACACAAACATAACCATTCACCCAGACCAACTGATAAAATGTATCCAAATTGGTTTGAGAAAAATTGCCACCACTTAAAAACTCAAAGGTTCAAAGCAAATTAATTGAGAGATTAAAATATGAGATTATTGACAATTATTGGAAACATATATTATGAAATGCAATATAAATATCCCTCCCTCAAAAAAAAAAAGTCACATTGGCTTTGTGACATAAATTAGACAAAGAATGGTCCCCAATAGTATAATAACATCAAGATGATCTGTCCTATGAGGATTCCCTCTCAGTTCAGCATTAAACATTTTAAAATCAACAACAACAAAAAAGAATATTAAAGAAATTACACTTTAAAATTAGTAACAATTGTGAAGTAACATGAGAAAGGTGCTTATCAGAGAGGACAATGTTGGTTAGGAATGGCATCATGTTCTATGGACTGTTCAGGTATAATCCTACATTTTGTAGTTGACTGATAAGGCAGAGGGGCTTGAAGCTCAAAACACACGAGGCAGGGTGTATTTCCAACAATGAACATCACTAACAGCACACATGTCATGTATATAATTCAGTCTGTACTAATATACAAAGTTTGAATAAAAATACTTATTCAAACTCATCTCGCTTCAAGCTCACACTGACTCTCCCTTTTGAAGCTTATGTTTAAAAAATGTACTACACCTTTCAGGTAAGGCAGGTAAAACTCGGCTTGATCACAATGTCACAGGAACGCATATTTTGTGTATTTTATGTAATACTGCTGAAAGTCTTCAGGTTGATGGTTTGTCCTCTACAACTGCAACTAAAAGACTAAAGGGGGAAATTATTTTTTAAAAATTAAAAAGTAAAAAAAATTTGGTAAACTACTGACACTCTCACAAAACTCCTCAACAGTACATTGCAGTGATATTCAGGAATACTTTTGCAAACCTCACAATCACATGTGGAACGCTCACAGGTCAACCTTAATCCAAATCATACATGATAAAAAGTCTTTGTTCTTGAGTCCCAAGCCCCTAGTGCCCTTTTTCATCTTTACGGAAACGCCTCTACACATATCTGCTCCTCCGTAATGTCATCCAGCATCTGAACATCAACGGGACTGCAAATGTCACTGTCGTACACTTCGGTGCCCAACAGGGCCTCCTCCAGACCCTCAGCCTTTGCCTTCGGAAAGCCATGCTGCTCAGTTGGTGATGTGCTTTCTACAGACTCTAGATCTTCGATGCCAGCACGGTAGTGAATCATGAGCAGAGTCAAAGCTTGGAGACGTTCACCGGACTTGGCCAGAGCTGCAGAGATGAGGGCCTTGCGTCGAGAGTCAATCGTCTCTCGTTCTTCCATATTTAGAGAGTTGTTATGCTCCAACTCTTGGTCAATCTCCTGCTGCAACTTGTCCAACATAAACTCCAGTTTCTGCGAACGCTCATCTGTCGGTAGGCCACGGTAAAGATCTCGACCAATCTCTTTGACGGCGATGAACACGCTGTCATCTAGCCCACCTTCCTTACGCACCAGTTTGGATCCACAACTACCAGGTGGGTGCTTGGAAGGACTGGCCCCAGCATAGGTCTCGGTGTCACTGCTCTCATTGTCAGATGTGTTAGGCGTGTGTTTCGGAGAAGGTTCCACCACCCCTGATCCTAATTCTGCAACCTGTTCTGCAAGTCTGGTTTTGGGCACCTGCCTCAGATTGAGGAGTCGAGAGCTAGTGTTGATAATGTGACGTGTAAGTCCAGTAGTTGCCCGGTTAATGGTGGACTTTGCCTCAGGATCTGCCCCACGCCGGTCTGAGGCGGCTACGCAGAAAGGGTGCTCTGTTAGACATTTCTCTTGACACTTCTTGTGACAGACATAAGAACAGGTCATGCACTGCGAGGCAGCCTTGGTCCACACCTTCTTCTTGCAATACTCACACCAAGTGGGATTCTGGAACTGAGTGTCTTGAAAATTGTGCCGCATCTCTCCTATCTGCATGCCGCTGTAACTCTGTTCATCCCGGGTTACAATGAGCACCTGGTCCCTTTCCTTTTCCCGGTCTTTTAAGTCCTCTTCCTGAAGACTCCCTTCCCGCTCACGTTCTGTCAGTCCACTGGAGTGGTCTGAATCCCCATCTGCCAGGTAAGTGAAGTTGACTGTAACATCTCCATAGCAGAGTTTCTCGTTGAAACCTTTGTGAGTGCTTAAGTTGCGCAAAGCGGTACGGCTGACGCTGGCCCTTGGTTCAGGAGCACATAGACGGAAGGTGCTCTGATATTCAGCAGATGACGTAGATAAGCATTCCAGTGCTATGTGTTCCAAGCGCATGCTGACATGCCCTAAGCACAAGAGACTACCGAGCTTGAAGGGGTTCTTGCACCAAAGTGCTATATTAAGGAATTTGTGGTTGTTTTCCACTTCAAAGATCACAGAGGATTTGTTCCAGCGAGCAGTTCTGCTGCGGTACATGGTCTCAGACGATTCCCAGAGACCCTGCTCGTCTACACTGTCCCTAGTGTTGGAGGAGCTCTCAGATATTTTGTCTTTGGCTGAATCTTGTTTGTTTGTGGCTGGAATATTTAGGATTTCCTCTGTGGGATCTGGGTGCTTGCTCACAGGCTTCAACTCTGGTGACTTAACAGGGATTTTTTCGAATGGTTTTTCGCCATTGCCAGAAATGGGTTGCGTTTTCTCTGGACTTTTTTCCACTGCAAGTTCATTACCTTCAACCAGGCTTTGGCTTTCTGAAGCAGATGTGACTTTTATATGGGGTCTGGGAGGAACAGGAGGGCGTGCAGGTGGTGGAGGAGGGGGCACTGTTGGTCTCTGTGGCTGTTCGGAATTTTCAGCAGTCTTGAGATTTGCCGGCTTTGGTGATTCTTTGGACTGGGATTTGAGTGGTGATTGAAGGTTCAGCCTGCGGTTGAGAATTGGTGAGATGGAACCAAGGGGCTTGGCCAGGTTGGCCACAGTTTTTTTGGGACTTTGGTTTACAGAGAGCAGGAAATCCTCCTTAGTGTCAACAGTGACTGGAGCTGCAGTTGATTTGGACTCAACGATCAGCTCCTCAAACTCAGAGTCATTGTCTCTGTTATCAGATATGTCCATGGTGGTTATCGGGGCTGGGTCCTCCTCGTAGCCCCCAGGATGAGGAAGATAGCTAGGCTCCTCCATTGGGCCAAGGGTTTCTTGGAGTGTCCCCAACCCAACGGCAGGCACCTGGTGACGGACCGGCCTCTCATATAAGACTATCACTCTCTCTCCAGCTTGTTTCAGCAGTTTCGGCACTTGAACAGAGGACGTCACTTTGACTCCTGTGCAAACAGACATGAACAACACTTGAAGCTTTGCGAATGTATTATAAAACTATACAAAATTGGGCATCAAATGACCCACCATGTCAAACATTACATTTGAATGGTAAGGAGTAAAGTGTAGTCTCTAACCTCCAATAGCAATGAGGCGATCTCCTCTCTGTAAGTCCGCCAGGGCAGCTGGAGAGTTTGGGGTGACGGTCTCTATGCTGACGTGCACCGTGTCACCATCACTGGCCGGAACATGCCTGAAAGTCATCCCCACGCTCCCAGATGGTCCTTTGATCACCTCTGTCTGCAACACAAAACAAAGCGAAACAATATCAGATTTGCTAATAATCTTAATGAAAACGTTGTGTAACTGGAGAAACTAGGGCTTCACAATTATAATTTGTTTCCAAGTAGCTTTGTAAATGGTAACATCTATTCTTTATTGCAGGTGTTGGTAAGGCATACATTACTTTAAGTCATAAGATCACCAAGTTGGATAGGATAGGAGAAGTTAGGGGAAGCCTTTTTGTTACTAGTTGAGAGGAATGGTAGGCGTTAAGCCAAAAGACAGTTTTTTTTAAACTTATTTTTTGACAGCAACAGCAGTTAATAATTAGGGCGGACAACCTACATTATGATGTGAGAGAAAAAAACAGCCTTCACTTTCTATACAAAGCTCTCTCTTTCAATCACATCCAATAGTTTTCATGGTGATAAAACAATGCTCTCTGAAACGAAGGCATGGGAGGTCTGCAATTACTGCTAATTTCACTCCAAACGTGCCACGAAGTAGCAGCTGCTGTTTCAGAGCTGGCTGTATCACAAAGCCTGCATCACAATATCCACCTGTTGCTCAACCTGCACTTCTGTTTGACACCATACAACACCCACCAGGTACACAAGGAGCGAGTTAAGTGAGCCAATGTAAGGAAAAATTCCACTAGATCCACCAAGAAACAAAACTTGTGATCTGAGCTGTTTAATAGTTGCACAAACACTAGTAAGATTTCTTTTCATTAATCTTTCCATGATATGTCCTCTGTGTCTCCCTTGTTCTTTCTCCTTCGTTTGTGCTGGGGGTGGGCAGGAAAGACAGGATGCAGATCCACGCTGCCGAGATGGATGACTGTAATTTTGCTGCTGTCATTTGTTATAACCCTTGAGAAGGGCACTGATTGAGTTAAACATGGGATGAAAAAACAGACAATCTACTCAAGCTGGCAAGCTGAAGACTGACTTGCCCAGTTTTGACCAATGAATGTCTATAGAAACATTCAAGAACCATCAGAAATTTCTTAGAAGGTAACTTACAAAAAACACCCAAACTCCACAATATAAAACGGATAGTTCCAACTCTCTCAATTATTTTATATTAATATCTATCTTTCTATAGTATCTTTCTACAGTATCTATCTATCTACAGTATCTATCTATCTTTGTTGCTGTAGTTGTAGTTGCTACTTTACTTAGTAACCATAAACAGACAACAGTTAATAAACTACTTGGCATATTAATATTTTTAATTTGAAAGTTTTAATAATAAATGTAACTATTTAACATCGATATCAATGTTGTTGCCAATGTTTTTTTTAATCACTGTAATGTACACTCGTTTTATTAACCCTTCTTTTTATAAAATGTTTGATTTATATATTGCTGTTTAAAATAGTCAAGTGAACGTCACAAGAATGGATTACTTCAAAGAAACCTTTTTTTTTTTACATAATCAATTTGTATTGCAATTGAAGGAGGGTACATGTAGTCGTGGGAGAGAATCTGAAAAAAGACCAGGGAAGAACACTTGTGCCAATACTATTTGCATACATCTCATCTAAGTCTCAGCTGAGATGGAGAAGATAAATTTGCTTATAACAGAAAAAATAAACACACAGGGACATAAATCTTAATGACTGAAGGGATGCTGTTAAACTCTCCACAGAGATGATTAATTCTGAACATTTCTTCCCTCAGGACACAACCTGATGCTACCCTTTACACATGTCAGAGAGGGTTTGTGGGTGAAAAACAAAAGCTTCAGGCTTTTTTGAGGCCACTGATGGTCGTCTTAACCGGCATGTTTGGGAAAATTCATTGCAACCTGTTCAGGAAAAATAATGAAAGCAAAGTCTATGTGAGGAATCTCCTTATTGACCACCTGTGGGATCCAGAATTAAACCGATGTTCTGGATTTAATTTTTTCAATTGTTGAAACAAACATAGCAAACACAGAAAACAAGACACCATTGTTTGTTGCATGGTGGACAAGGGCTGTGATCTAGAGAAGACTTTCATCCGATATTAACCTTAACAACAAGCACTACAAATTACCTCCAAACATCCAGATCTAAGTGTTCTAGTACAGGTACATATTGTACCTCAACATCAGAACTTCTTGGACCTACATTATATGACGCATTAACTAAGACTGAATGAGCATCAAGGTCAAGTTATCTGCTTAAAAGAATATGACAACTAAAGCGCTACCAAAAGACTTAATTTCAATTAAGTCCACAACCGAATGGGAACCAAGACACTTGGAATTACAGTAGAAAACAAAATAATCTGTATTAAAACCAAAAATAAATACAAAAAACAACAACTAGCAGAGGGTGAAAAAGACATCTGCGCTTAACGTTCACCTTTGTTTTTCCATTTTTAGAATGACAAAATGACACGGTTCAAAGAGTGAGCGAGAAGAAATGAAAGCGAGAAAGAAAGATTTGTCTGCCACAGGAAACAAACAGCGACATTGAGCGGCAATTACAGGCGATTTCTGTAGCTGAGTGGTGGCTAAGGCGTAATTACACAACCATGGAAAGGCACAGCAGGAGGAACGCTCACACACTCATTGTGTGCGTTACTGTGTCTGCATGTGTTGAGTGCAGGTAAACGGACTGCTGCCGCTCCGACTGGTTCGTGAGGACGCTGTTCATGTGTCAATTTGATGTCCGTCTCACCTCATCACCACAAGGTTCACATATACACCCTCACATCGAGTATCATGGAAATATAAAGCAGCTTTTCAACAAACAAACACGGGGCCTGTGGGACATTTTCAGGTCAATTCCATTGATTACAGCATAAATGTCAGAATTAAAACACCCACTTAAATACCATTACACGCATTCAATACCACCCCGATAAAAACAAGCCTACAGCTGATAAAATGAAACATCTGTCAATTTCTCACCCACATGTCATGCCAGTATTTTCAACATATTAGCATATTAGCAACATAAAAGCAATTGATTGCATTTTAAAGCAACAGTAGCTTGGAAATTTGGCAGAATATAGGCCTACCTACCATTCAAAAGTTTGGGTTAGTAAGTTTTTTATTTTGGGAAAGAAATCAACAATTTTATTTGTGACAGTAAAGACTTACATTGTTACCGTAATTTTGTTCTTTTAAACTTTCTATTTCAAAGGTATATATTTATAATAATTCATTACATTTATATAGCGCCTTTCTGGACACTCAAAGCGCTTTACATAGAAGGGGGGAATCTCCTCAACCACCACCAATGTGCAGCATCCACCTGGATGATGCGACGGCAGCCATATTGCACCAGAACGCCCACCACACACCAGCTTACTGGTGGAGAGGAGACAGTGATGAAGCCAATCAGTATATATAGGAGGATGATTAGGAGGCCATGATGGACAGTGGCCACTGGGCAAATTTGGCCAGGATGCCGGGGTTACACCCCTACTCTTTCGAAAGACATCCTGGGATTTTTAGTGACCACAGAGAGTCAGGACCTCGGTTTAACGTCTCATCCGAAGGACGGCGCTCTTTGTCAGTATAGTGTCCCCGTCACTACACTGGGGCATTAGGACCCACACAGACCACAGGGTGAGCGCCCCCTGCTGGCCACACTAACACCTCTTCCAGCAGCAACCTGGTTTTCTCAGGAGGTCTCCCATCCAAGTACTAACCAGGCTCAGCCCGCTTAGCTTCAGTGGGAAACCAGTCTTGGGTTACAGGGTGATATGGCTGCTGGTGTATATGTATAGTATAACGGTATCCACGAAAATATAAAACACAGCACAACAGTCTTTAACATTAAGAAGAAGAAACTGAAGAATGGAGTAATGATGCTGAAAATTCAGCTTTGCCAACACAAGAATAAATTACATTTTAATATACACTAAAATAGAAAAAAAATTGCAATAATATTTCACAATATTACTGTTTACTGCAACCTTGGTGGTTATGAGAGACTTATTTAAAAGTCTTATTTTAAAAAAGATTTAACAATCTAACCAACCTCAAACTTTTGAACGATACATCGACAATATTCCATAAATAATATAAAATCAAATTTGCAAGGCACATTTACACTTGTTCAAGATAAAAAATAAAAATAAATGTTGTGTCCCATGGAAGATATCAAGTCAAACAAGTTAGGAACATGACCGTGATTAAATAATTATTTTCATTTCTGAATTATTGTTTTGAAGCAACAAAACCGCATCAACTTTTGATTTAATTTACTTTTCTAGTCTTTCTGGTGCCCCCTAAAGAAAGAATGCGTGTCTCTCACTCTCTCGTATGCACAGCACACACACAAAAATGCATGCAGTGAAATGCTTGGCCACCCTAACACTGCCTCTGATAAGCACAGACATCAAATCGTACTGTGCACTCAAAGAGACAGACAGATGAATAACTGCTCAGAGAAAGAAAACATGTCACACAACATCAGCCCTACACACTCACAAACAGACACACACATCCCAGATCCAGCACACCCTGTACCACAAAATGGAAGGTTCCTTCTAGTCATCAGGTGTCAGTCAGTGTGTACGTGTTTGTAGGTGGTAGACGTGTTACGTGCAGCGGTGTGATTGTTGACAGATGCCCATTGAAGCCATTGTGCCGAACGGATAGTTGCCTTGTGTGTACACCTGTTGTTGGAGGAGTGTGTGTGTGTGTGTGCGGTCGCTCAGCCAAACCTCCCACTCTTCATTTGTATCTCTACCTCCATTTTTCCTGCTATCCATTTCATTCATCCTCCCACTCCTTTCATCCCCCACCTTTCTCCCTGACTGGCTTATATAAATCTAGCCTTTTCAGAGCAGGCCCTTATCCTTTACTTAAGCAACACAGGTGAGAATGATGACGCCCAACAGAAAACACACAATTGATACACACTTTGCTTAACATTGGGGTCACCAAACATGTGGGGTCAGTAAGAAGTCTCTTATGCTCACCAAGATGGCATTTATTCAATCAAAAATACAGTAATATTGCGAAATATGTTTCAAACTGTAATGAATTTCTGTGATGGCTAAGCTGAATTTTCAGCATCACTCCAGTCTTCAGTGACTACGTTTACAAGCAGCCAATAACCCGTTCAAAACCGGAATATTAGCAATAACCCGGTCGCGCACGGCCATGTAAACACCGGCAAAACCCTGAATATGCTCATATTCCGGTTTTTAAAAACATGAATATGATCCCTGGGTTACCCCTTTTCTAACCCGAATATTTGGTCATGTAAACGTATCGGCATATCCCCATCAAAAGGAACATTGATTTGTGTTCTGCGCATGTTCTATTCGCAAGGAATCTTGGTCTTTTGAGTAGAGGAACTTACAAAACTCTGCCGCATACACCCGCATGCATTATACCAGAAGTAAACCAGAAGTAGAGGTAAATATGGTGAGACGCAGCACAGTAGTGTCAAGTGCTGCTGGTGGGTCAGTACCAGCACCAAAGCGCAAACAAAGCCGATCGCTATCTGCCCCGAACTATTCATTATCCGCATGCTGCTGCTGTTGTTGTTGTCTTTGGATACAGGAAAGAAGAATCGGAAATGCCGATATATTGCGTCTTAAGGTTGTCCTTACGTCCAGACGCTAACCGTGCGTCGCCGTTTAGATCGGGATATTGGCAATTGATTACAAATTCCATGTATACAGGAGTAACTCTCTCTGCTCACACATGTAAACGGGTTATTCCGAATGTTTCAGAAACCCAAAATAGTGACCTTAACCCGACCATAACCCGTGTCACATGATCCTTCATAAATCATTCTAATATGCTGATTTGTTGCTCAAGAAACATTTCTTATAATTTTTTTTCAATGTTGAAAACAGTTCATATTTTGTGGAAACCAATACACTTTTTTTCAGGGTTCTTTGATGAAGAAAGTCCAAAGCTAAGTCCAAAATTTGAAACCGAAATCTTTTGTAATATTATAAATGTCATTACTGTGACTTTTAATCAGTTAAATGTATCCTTGCTAAAAGTTGGCAAAATTAAACCTTGGTTGAATCGGACTGTGGTTATCTAGATCTGAACTGGTTGACAGAGACCTCGCCAAGTCAAACACTTGTGTGATAAATCAACAGAATCAACAAAGCAGCAGCGGGTTTATTTTGTGCTTTGTTGAGTGAATGAGGAGTTCGGAAATAGATCCATCGTCACACAACGATGGAACAACTCACCGGAAATGTAATGTGGTTTGACGTGTTTCAATGACTAGAGCAAACAGTAAGGATCGAGGCAGCAGCCTTCAGCAACTTTAAACCAACACAGACGGATGAACAATCTCTGAGAAAGTGTAGCACAGACCTTTTGTAAGAGCCCGTTTCTCTTTAAAATTAAAGTTTTCAATCTGTTAGTTTTATCTGCAACCTGAGTTAACAAAATTAAAATCGACAAGCACATACAGACTCACTCCCACCACCTGGCAAAAAGAGCAAACACCCAAAGAGTAATGCCACAACAAAGTTAAAATACATCTGTAGAGAAGACCGAGATGATCCTAGACGAAAGAGAATGCAAACTTCTAGCTTTCTCCATGGTTCATTTAGTGAAAGAGAGGATGAAAACTGAAAATGTTAACTATATTGTTTTGTATTTCACTTCTTACATTAAACATTTTGAATGTAATTCGCCATAATAGCGGTTGATTCCACTGAAAAACACCTTTTTAAAGTCATTTCAGAGCAAACACATAAAAAGATGAAAAATATCAAGATATTATATATATTTTAGCTACAGTATATTGGCCAGTTCTACTGCACAAACTCTCTGTGTCTTTCTCACACACACAATGGCTGAGTTCGGTGGCCTGATGCTGTAGTGAGAGCCGTCAGAGCAATGGTCAGTAATCGAATCATCTGGCACATGTCAGAGAGATTAGTGTTAGGGTATAGGGTAGCAGTCCCCGCAAGGCATACACACACACACACACACAGCATAGAGAGCTAGCGATTAATACTTTATTTCAAAATAGGAAGAAAAAAGACATGTGAAAGAAAGGAGACTTAGACTGATCCACCCAAGTGGAGACATTGAGGATTTTAGAAGGATCTGGTGAAAACAGAAGGGAACGTCAGATTTGAAAAAGATAACGTTTTATCACAAAGCAACAATTATTTCATAGTATTTTTCTAATTTTCCGGTAAAAATACAGCATTTAAACATTCTTGGAATCATTTTATTTGATTTGTCAAATTGCTAAATATATCAAGACTTATTTTAAGTATAATGAATTGATATGATAACTTTATTTTTTCTACCTTATTTGGGTCTTGTGTCGAGCATTAATTTTACCAAATGTCATTAGATTTATACTTAAACAAAAAAAAGCCAATGAAGTTAGAATTTATTTTACATATATAGCCTACAATTATAAAAAAAAATTATATCTATATAACTATCTATACAAGTATTTTTCCTTTAAATCATATATATATATTGAACTTTTGCAGTGACCTGGCAACACATTCCCAAATCAATGCAAAATTAATGCTAAAGTATTGAAAGAAAATGCCTATAAAGTGCAAAACTAATCATTTGTATTCTGATTAAAGCGACCTGAACATTGACCTCAGCAAAGGTTCTTAATGACCCCTCTCAGTATTACACCAAAACTGCAAGGATTTATGTATCCTCAAAGTGAAAACATTTATTTTAAAACCCACTTATCCCACTTATAACAAGATTAAAAATTTAACCGTTCAAATGTAATATTGAGAATTTTCTGAGCTCGATGAAAACTTAATTTCAAAACGTGCGACAGGCGAAGCTGGCAGGAAGTGAGGATAATTAAGCAAGAAGCATTGCTGTGGATTAATGTGTGTTATATTACGTTCCCTGGTTTGAGTCACATGTAATAACTGATGGCGTGGTGGGAATATCGTCAACACTGCCCTTTTCTGACACTCTGCTAATTCAATCACTCGCTCTTCTTCTTTCCACCCATCCTTCAATCCATCCTAGTTAACAAAACACTCTGTCACACATAGTTACATGACAATGACATGAGGTTACCTTCATAGAAAATCTGCTTTATCCACTACAGTCTAAAAGTTATGAGTTAGAGGGAAACAATTTGCATTAAATATAATACATCAATAAAAACGTTAACGAAACCAACTACCACAAATTTTCTGATTCCAAAGCAAACTTTAGTACCACAAAATATTATACATTTTGAAAACATAGAATAAGCCTTTATTTCTTGGAAGAAACCCTTAAACATGGGTTCAGCAAGTTGCACTAATTGCTTCTCATTTTCTGTTCGTGGACAAACCTATTCCAGGAAACACTGATTTGCAAAAAAAAAAAAAAAAAAAAAAAATCAAAGCTGGGATGAATGCAGTCGCGTCTCATCACGGACGGGCTGAATTTTCATGTTTCATGTTTTTGTGATTGGAGGAGGCTTTTCAGAGAGCGCCGCACAAAAGGGAGGGTTGTTATGGAGACAGAGGACATTCAAAAAACAAGACCCTTCTCATCCCTCTCATTTGCAATTGTTCACAGTGGCCACAGCGTTCTTTAACATCCGTCCGAGTCGGTTCCGTTTTTAGCGCCTTCATTGTTATTCAGCCGCTCAGGATCTGTCTCCTAATCTACATAGACCCTCCCCCAGTTTAACCCACACGCGAACGCCCCAGTATAGAAAGGTAGAATGAGAATGACCAAATGAAGAGTCTCTCGTATCAGCACTCAAAGGCCATCCAAGTGCATCCTTATCATTCTGGCATTTTGTTTGTCATTTCCATTCTCTCAGCTTAAACTGAGTCAGTACTTAGAAGTGGAGTTTCAAATGTCCCTTTCCCATGAAATCGGCAGCAGACTGATACTGTCAGAAGATTCATTGCTTTATAACACTCTTTACTGCAGCTCTACATTCAACAGGTGACATTTTGCTTCAAAGAGTGATGGACTTTGAACAGAGGGTTGACTGGCCCCAATCTGACTGCAAGAAATGAATGGTCAGCTGGTATCCATTGAGAACTGGGCAATGGATGTGGCCAGTGAGAAACCTACAAATGTGTGTCAAACGCTGTCAATCCTTTTATATCAGTTTCAGCTGAAGGCCCTCAACATGGATGTCAGAAATGTGGATAAAGGAAGACACCATTGTAGTTTTCCTTAGATTACCATCAAATAAACACCACTTATCAACCCAACCACAGACGATAACTGCTCCAGTAACAGAAACAGTCCATCTTTCTGCATCAACGTAATGAAAGAAAGAAAGAAAGAAATTAGTAAAGATAAAAATCGAGGTATAGAGGAAAAGGAGGAAGAAAAATAATGAAGGAGTTAAAGACAGAAGGAAGGATGAAAATTAAAGGATATGAAGGAAGTAAAAGAGTAAGGAAAGAAGGTACATTTCTAAGGAAAGGAAATTAAGGAAGAAAGGATGGAAGGAAACCAAGGAGGAAATTAAAGGAAGATAAAGAGGAATAAAATAAGGAAGGGAACAAAATGAGGAAATAGGAAAGTGAAGTACAGGAAAGTTTAGAAAAGTCGCAAAGGAAAAGAACGAGAGAAGGGAAGGGACAAAAACAAAAATCACAACAAGAGAAAAACAAAATGAGGAAAGGAGGAAAAGATTGTGGAAGTAAATTATATAAATGAGTACAGAAAGGAAAAGGAAGGAAGGAGTGAAGGTAAAAGGGTAAGTAATAAGGACAGGAAAGGAAAGGAAAATAAGGGAAAGGAAGAAAAAAGCCAAACAAATAAAAGGCAGTAGCCTATAAGTGAAGATAACGTTAGAGCCTTATGGTTCTCTCTGGTCCTGATCTCTCTCTCTCTCTCCAATCTCTTTATTTCCAGGGAAGGTGCCCGGACAAGCAGAGAGCAGCAATAAACTGCATAAAAATGAGATTTAGCAGCAATATACTTCAGACTGCATCAAATCGTAGCAGCACAGACAAAGAGCAGCTGGCCTGTCAGACACCCTAGTACAAACAACAATTAACTAAAAATACACCAGCAGCTGACTGCGGGCAATACATACTTCAGAACAAAGTTAAAGTCACTCGACCCTGACCCTGTACACTCGGCTGGGGGAAACCGCACTGCTACACAACTGACTAAAGTTTAATAATGCTGTCATTAGATACAAATCTTTGTGTGCCTGTCTGTGTCTTAAGATAGAAATCCATTCAATTGATCTCCAAAATATGGATTTATTAGAAATTATCTGGTGGGTTACATTTTCCGTTATCTGTTGCAACTTGAGCCATCTTTTAAACATAATAAAACTATGTTGTTTGCGTGTTGCATGCGTCAATACTCTGCCAACCAATCAGTGCGCTGCTTTTTCTGTGATTAATTTAGCGATGGGGCTGGAATAGCCAGCAATGAGTGTTGGTGTCTGTGGTGTTGGTAATATACCCATTAGACGCTCTGTCATGCACAGGGACAGCTGTCAAATTAGTTCGATTATCGTCATTGGCACACAGAGTAAAATCAATTGGAAATAGAAACGAGCAAAACAGCCTGGGAAACCCTTAAAGGCATAGTTCACCCAAAAATGGGTCAAAATTCTGTCATTAATTACCCTCATGTCGTTCCAAACCCGTAAGACTTTCGTAACACAAATAAAGATCTTTTTGATGAAATCTGAGAACTTTCTCTCCCTCTATTAACAGTCTACACAACTACCACTTTGACGCTTCAAAAAGATCATAAAGAGATTGTAAAACTAATCCATATGAATCGAGCGGTTTATTCCGAATTCTCTGAAGAGACTTTATCGCTTTATATGTGGAACAGATCGAATTTAAGCTTTTATTTACATATAAACATAGAATAGCGAACATAAACAGAAGCTCAACCGAACCTGCTTGACCTGCAAGAACAAACCTCATTGGTTCCTGCTGAAGCTCAAACGTGCTGCGTAACACGAGAACGAACCTCATTGGTTCCTGCTGAAGCTCAAACGTGCTGCGTAACACGAGAACGAACCTCATTGGTTCCTGCTGAAGCTCAAACGTGCTGCGTAACACGAGAACGAACCTCATTGGTTCTTGCACGTCAAGCGAAAATGCTTGAGCTTCTGTTTACCACAACTGATGTGTGAGTTGATCAATGTTCATATGTGAATAATCACATAAAGCGATCGTGTCTCTTCAGAGAATTTGGACTAAACCACTCAATTCATATGGATTAGTTTTACAATCTCTTTATTAACTTTTTGAACACTTTTCAAAATTAACTTTTTGAACACTTTTCAAAATTAACTTTTTGAACACTTTTCAAAATTAACTTTTTGAACACTTTTCAAAATTAACTTTTTGAACACTTTTCAAAATTAACTTTTTGAACACTTTTCAAAATTAACTTTTTGAACACTTTTCAAAATTAACTTTTTGAACACTTTTCAAAATTAACTTTTTGAACACTTTTCAAAATTAACTTTTTGAACACTTTTCAAAATTAACTTTTTGAACACTTTTCAAAATTAACTTTTTGAACACTTTTCAAAATTAACTTTTTGAACACTTTTCAAAATTAACTTTTTGAACACTTTTCAAAATTAACTTTTTGAACACTTTTCAAAATTAACTTTTTGAACACTTTTCAAAATTAACTTTTTGAACACTTTTCAAAATTAACTTTTTGAACACTTTTCAAAATTAACTTTTTGAACACTTTTCAAAATTAACTTTTTGAACACTTTTCAAAATTAACTTTTTGAACACTTTTCAAAATTAACTTTTTGAACACTTTTCAAAATTAACTTTTTGAACACTTTTCAAAATTAACTTTTTGAACACTTTTCAAAATTAACTTTGAACACTGTCAATGGAGGGACAGAAAGCTTCCAGATTTCCTCAAATAGATCATCATTTGTATTCTGAAGATGAACGAAGGTCTTACGGGTTTAGAACGACATGAGGGCGAGTAATTAATGACAGAATTTAAATCTTAGGGTGAACAATCCTGTTAATATCAGAATTGTCGATAATCTGTAAGCCCTTCTTGGGCGCTGTAATTAAAAATGTTATGATTAAATTTCTTTCTTTAAAGTAAATGTATACTGTTTTGAGGATGTTTAGAGATTTTTACTGGAAAACAAAAATTTACAGATTAGAAAAAAAAAAAAAAAAAGTGAGTGACCTGGCTAATGGCTGTTCATCATTTAAATCAGACAAAACACCAAACTATGACCCAAACTGAAATCAATGCTAAAATATAGAAAACGCATGCCTATGAAGTACAAAAAAAAAAAACATACACAAACTTGTCTTTTTGAGACTAATACTGCTAATACCGTCCAAAAAGCCAGTCCTCAGGGCTACCTCACTGCCCACAGAGAAGAGAAGAACGTGACCGGATGCTGCGGATGAAACAGCCATCTCAGAGCCATTATAAGAGATGTCTTTATCTGAATAAGCTAAGATGAATAGGACTCTGTACTGATATCCTGACAAAGCAGGTATACAGAGGGTTATTTGTTCTGCTTTAAATGAGATTTAAATCTAGGTGGGCAAATGGAAACACGCCAACATGGCAGCTGGGTAACCCACACACCACAAACTGAAGGCAAAATTGAGTACAAGTACATGTGTGTGCGCATGTCCGTGCGTCAAAGCAAAACATCTGAAATTATACACAAGCACATGACAAAAGCTATACGGACATTACAGACATTATTTTATAAAACACAAACAAGCATAATGCATGTCAATCAACAAAAGGGGAAAAAAGGAAATAAAAGCCAGTGATCTGAAATGACAGGAGGCAGCATGTTTTAAACATCACGACCCTCCTAAAGTTTAAACAGCGGTGATGGGAAAAATCCCAGCGACGGAGCTAGATTCCCATAACACACACTAACATATACATGCACAAATACACAAACACAGCAAACACACCCCCTGCAGTGCTAAGTGGTGTTATTTTGTTTGTAAGGAACTCACTCCTTACTTGACAGTGATATTCACACAGCAATGTTTAATATGTTTCTAATGAATCTTCCATCTGGAATAACAATAGAAAATATTTAAGTGGAGCAAAAGCCTGATGACTGCACAGAAATGTCCACACAGAAATACAATTTTTTCCCCCCACTGGGCATGGGTCAAAATGGCCTGGCTGACCGGATAAAGTCTGGTTGGTAAGAGTGATGATCAGTCAGGCATATGTGCAAATATACATCAAATCAAACACTGAAACACAAACTCGCAGATGTACTGAAAAAGAGTCACGTTTTTTGACCAATGTCAAGCACTTTGGATAATTATTTTTTAATTAATTAATAATCATTTAATAGAGTTTGCACACTCAATATCTATAAATAACTTTTACAGCAGATACAAAAATATAATAATGTCATTATTTTTAATATTTCATTTTTTAAATGGGGTTTAAAGTATTTTGTAAATATTGCTCTTTGAGAGTGAAAACTATAAAATGATTATTAATAATGTATTATTTAAATATCTTATATATAAAGTTGTAATCGAAATTATTGGCAACATTTACAGACTTCCAGCTGTTTGTAATGAACAAATAAAATAAAAGTAATTGAAATAGCTTAACACAACAAACGTTTCAAGTGTTTTCCCCAACTTCAAATGAAAAAGCAACTTTTAATGACTTCTGCAGTCTTAAAATGATTCAACCCCCGGATTAGAATCCCTCACAAAAGCACACATCTGCAAAACATGTGTTGTCTCAAGCACACCTGATGCAACTATAATCAAGAGCTTCATTAGTTGCACCAGGTGTGCTTGAGCTAGAACACGTGAAATATCTGAACTTGCTAGGTTTCTTGAATGTCACGTTTGACTGCATGTTAGAAAAGAATAACATGCCAAAAGAATGGTCCAAAAAGTTATATCACCTTCACAAACAAGGAACAGGATACAAAAAGATATCGAAGGCACTAAATGTTCCTAGAGACACTGTTGGAAGCATAGTTTGCAAGTTCAAAGTTAAAGCAACAGTGGTTACACTTCCTGGACGGGGCAGAAAAAGGAAGCTATCAACGTCTGCAACCAGATTTCTGAGAAGGCAGGTTCAGAAAAACCCTTGAATGACTGCAAAAAGACCTGCAGCAAGACTTGGTGGCAACAGGCACTGAGGTTTCTTGCACAGTAAATATATACACAGGGACACACTTAACTGTAATGCTGCGTTCACACCAAACGCGAATAGAGCGTCTGGCACGAGTGATTTCAATGTTAAGTCAATGTAAAGACACGTTTACGCGCGTCTGGAGGTCCTGCGGCGCGAATGAAGCGTTTAGCGTGGCGTGGTGGCCACGCCACCTTGTTCCTTGCACCTTGCACCAATGCACCTTGTTCGCGCGAATGAGGCGAATTGAGCGTCTGGCGCGATACACGCGAGTGGTGCTTTGTGCATTCACGCCTTTGATGCAAATTTGTGTCTGATGCCAGAGTTGAAAAATGTGAACTTTAGCGTCAATTCACGCCACGTTAACCAATCAGGAGCCTGCTTGCTGCTGTCACGTGGTGAAGTGACGTGATAAACGGGGGCAGGCCCGTTTTTCAGTTTATAATGTCATTTTATATGTTTGGCCTCAATAAATTATTTTGTAATATGACTAAATGCCTCCGTGAACGAAGGAATGACATTGTTTAGCTATATGTTAACTATGAATGTGACACTGAACACTTGCAGTCATACATTTCTGAATGAGATGAAGAAAAACCTACGTTATAATGAGTCATTAATGTATTTTAACTTATACGTTTCATATAATAGAACTGAAGCTATAGATTGTGAATTTAATAATTTCTCGTTTACCAGCGGCAAACGTCAGGAGGACTAGCCGAGGTAAGGCTGTTCCAGGCGGGTTACATGAGCGCTGAGCGCCCGGCACTATCTTTATTAATGAACCACAGATTTGAGCTTTAAACTACATTCTCGACTGTACAACTCTTAAAACTACATTTCGTGACACAATAACAGTAGTATTTTAAAATTTCTCAGCCTTTCTTGCAAATAGACCACTGCCTAGCACTTGCCCCGCCCACAAGAAGCGGATTTCGCCTCGGACGCGCGTCAATTTCGCTTCAATCGCTTGCTTTTTTACGCGGTCCATTTCGCGTCGGACGCGCGAATGCATTCAAAATGTTCAAGCGTCAAACTAGACGTGATAGACGCGAATTTGACGCTCTATTCGCGTTTGGTGTGAACGCAGCATAAGGCTGATGATGAATGTAATTTTGATACTTATGACTGATCATGCCCAAACGAGTCGGTGTTCACAGTCGGTGTTTAAAATCTGCTCCAGTCATTGGAAACAGTCGGTTCAGTTCAGTCTAAGAATGTTTCAGCTAGTCGTTAGTGTTTCCCGGCATAAGGCGCGTACTAAACGCATGACATAATTCCAAGACGTACACCGCTACTGACCCAAAAGCACAAGAAATCTAAATCATAAATAAGCCACAGAAGTTGCTCTGCTCTGTGAAGCGATGAAACAGAACTGGATCTTTTTGTCCCTATGGATCAGCGGTCTGTCTGGAGGCAGAAGAATGAAGCATATGCTGAAAAGAATCTCTGCCTACAGTTGAGCGTGGTGGAGCCCAGTGATGCTCTGGGGCTGCTTTGCATCCTCGGTCACTGAAACCTGCAGCGTGTGGAAGGCAAGATGGATTCATTGAAGTGTCAGGAAATCCTAAGAGAGAACGTCATGCCGTCAAGGAGAAAGCTGGAGCTTGGGTGTCATTGGACCTTCCAACAGGACAATGATCCCAAGCATACTTTTAAATTCCACCAAGGCTTGGTTGCAGAAGAAGTCCTGGAAGATTCTACAATGGCCATCACAGTCACCTGACTTGATCCCCATAGAAAATCCCTGGCGGTGGTTGCAGCACGCAAAGCCAAGAATATTACTGAACTGGGGGCCATTGCTCATGAGGAATGGGCTAAGATTCCTCAGAAACGCTGCCAGAAGCTGGTATCTCGTTCGCAGCAGGTCATAAAAGCAAAAGGGTGTTTGCCATGAAGGGGTTAAATCGTTTTGAGACTGAAGTCGTCATTAAAAGTTGCATTTTCAGTTGAATGTGTGGTGCTATTTCAATTACTTTTGATTGATTTGTTCATTGCAAACAGCTGAAAGTCTGTAAATTTGGCCAATAAACCTGATTTTCAATGGGGGTAGAATAATTTAGATTACAACTGTATATATATTATATATATATATATATATATATATATATATATATATATATATATATATATCATCAGTGGCGAGCGGTGCCTTTTTTTAACCGGGTATGCTGGGTGATGCGTTGTCACAAATGCACCTGGTGCAACGTTGGATGGGTTTATAATAAGCGTGTTCGCTCTAGATATTATTAGCTGCTCAGTTGCTTACACTCATGACACATGGCAACACAGCTAAAAGTTTCCTTTATTTGACCATTTATTGAATGTAGCCACCATTTACCTGTTGATACATTCACAAGCACCCGTAAAAGCTGTTGAGTCACGTGCAACGAGTGAAAGGCCGCCCAACAGGTTTGTAAAATATGTCATATTTTAGTAATTACGCTAGGTGGCACTAATGTCGCAGAAACGACATGCTTCACCTTTAAACGCTACGGCGCATCAGCACGCATCTAAATCAGAGACGACAAATAAGAAACACCATGCTAGGCGTCAATTCAAATGTATGCCAGAAGTGTTATTAATTAAGAAATAAAAATAAGTATTATAATAAATGTTAGTAGTTTATAGTAGCAACTTTATAGTAGCAAGTCCATGAATGGCTTGGGTATGCAGAGCATTCGCTGGTTATATGGACCCCACGCCACTGATATATATATATATATATATAAATAAATAAATAAATGTAAGTTGTAATGTGTAATTATTAATGTTAAAAACAATTAATTAAGAGCTCTTCTTTGCATGGACATTCCTTGCAGTCTCTAAAATCTCTAGATGGCCACGTACACTGAGGTGTGCTGGAAATGGGCATCGGCGGGTGGGCGAGGCGGTGCAGGTCGATGGTGAGAGCGGCTGGAAGATAAGAACAAATGAAAAGACCCCAGAGGCTCAGTATCACTTACTTATTACTGATAGCGGTGTTAGCCTCTCTTCACCAGAGCCGTAGGCAAAGAAAACATGCTTTAACACTTTAGCGTTTAGATTGTGTTAAAAAACAATCCCCCAGCATGCACACAAAGACGAAAGTGCTATGATATCATGCACAAGTTTTTTTGGTCACATACCATGGTTATAAATAAGAAGTACCATGTAGATACGATGTATTTGAACAGTTGCACTTGCACTTATGAAATCACAGTGCTGTTTTACACGTGGAAAATATACAATTAGTTAAGGATATGAGGAGCGTAATTAAGAGAGGTGGAAAAAAAACAAAGAGAGGAAAGAGATATCAAGTGGAGTGAGAGAAAAAGAGAAGGGTGGGAGTGGGAGAACATGAGAGAGAGAGAGGGAAAGAAAACAATGACCTTTTCCAGATGATATCTGTACTAATCCTGTGTTTGAATCCCTGCTGAGGTCTCTGAATCTGGGGGTCTGGGGGAAGCTGATAAAAAAACGAGGTGAAACGCACAGCGACCAATGTGCATCTGCATCTCCGTGCACAATTTTGTATTTCAAACAAACATGCTCATACTCAAACATATCAATCATACTCAAACACACACTTATGCATGCATGCACACACACTACATAAAAAGTCATCCAAACACAGCATTGCAAGTCATTAGTGATGGGACTGGTTAATGCTAAATATGTGAACCCTTAAATCAATGAAGAGTCATCAAGCATATGAACACATGCGGTGTCAGTGCTGGTGCAAGCCTGTTATAGTGATTAGAGATCTCTTACACACTCATAATAAACACAGCCACACACACAGCCACACACACACACACACACACACACAGGGTCATTGTGCTTCCTAATTAATTAGAGTCTACAGCCACACACAAAGAAATATTCTAGTTTCAGTTCAGCTGTATTATTGTACTTCTACGTGAAGTAAAAACACAAACAAATAAATAAAATGGTCAGTAAGATGTTTTTTTTTTTTTTTTTTTTTTAAAGAAAGGCATACTTTCATTGAGAAAGGATGCATTAAATTGATAAAAAAATGACATTAAAATCCTGGGAGGAAAACGGTCCGTTTACAAAAAATATAAAGTGTGTGTGTGTGTGTGTGTTTTCCTCCAGTTTGCATTTATAATGAAGTTCATACATAATCTACCTCAAAATATAGCAATAGTAACAAACTAGTATTACAGAGATCTGATATCATGGTATAAGTGATTTTCTAAAATCAAAATAAGTGGTATAAAATATAGATGGTATAAAAATCACAAAGTTATTTTTGCTAGAAATTCAACTTTTTATATTGCCATATATTAATGGCTATGAATATTCCATTGAATGAAATACTTATCACATGAAAGGTGCTTCATCTCATTTGATTATTTTCTTCTTTAATAGCAACTTTTGGACACAATCCAAAAGATAAGATTATTCATCATAAATGAATGATGAATCTGGCATCAGTGCACAAACAGCTCCAACATTACGTAACAGCCACATTAAAAACAAAAGACTCACAGTAATAAATAACAAATCGCATTGGATGAGCCGCTGTACAATAGCTGATCTACGAACACCTGTGAACGTAGTTCAGTTCAGAAATGTAGATTTCTTCAAGTTGCGAGTGACATCTAAACAACCTACTCTTTCTACACCGGAAGTGAGCTTGGTGAGAGATTAAATAAAATGACTAGAATGGAGCAATTTATGTTGACATTTTCTGTCTGCTGTCATTGACTGCTTGAGAAGCCGCAGTTGTCAGGCAGAAAATGAAAGGGTTTATGCAAAATATGCATTCGTTTAAATCAATAGTCAATAATGCGTTTGTCCTTCCTCCAAAAGGAAGACAAATAGACATCTATAATAGAGAGAAATAGATTACAAATATATTATGGAGAAGGCACTTCACAAAGCTACCCATTTTGGTAGACAAGCAAAAAAAGAAACAAGCTGAACTAAAAAAAATAAATGCATAGATTTTCTATGCAATAAAGCACAGCCAACACATCCACGTTTTGTACTGAATGAAAACAACTCTTCATAAAGAAGAACAAATGAGCAACACTAACTCCCATCAAAACAACGGTTGACCTCGCATATTACTGCGTCATTTCTAATGATGACAAATACACACTTCCTGAACATTTTCCCATGACCACTAGCATTCACAAACAACACCCCCAGGAATGAAGACATATTTTCCCCAAGCAATTTCAATGCTGCACAGCATTATCTCCTGTTTCTTACTTTTGCCAACACTAAAATGAAAAGAAAATAATTTGTTTACTTGTAGCTGGATATTTACTGGTTCATCGATCTATCCTTGACCTGTGCTATAGACAACAGTGCGTCTGCTTGTGCTTGTGTAATTATTAATGCATATCAAACATGCATGTTTGTGAATCTGTGCAGCAAACGTCCTGCAGCGCTCTCAGGCAGAGAGAAGCACATGCACGTGTACCTCTTTGATGGAGCTGCGAGTCTTTTCCCGCCACTCGTCAGAGCTGAGCTCTAAGGTGCAGTGAACATATGTCTCCCTTTCATATGAGCCCAGGATGAACAACCTATAGAGACAACACAGAGAAAAGTCACTTTCAATTATTGCACAATACCACTATGTTTCACAACATTAATATATACAATAACTGAATAGGTGTTAGGACAGGAAATTGTGTTTTAATATTGTGATCAAACGAAATGAATAGGCTAAATTTAGCTCTGAAACCTGATCAAGTCATTCAGTTCATAAAATAACAATTTATAAAGCTGCTACTGCCATCTGCTGGCTAACATGGCTAACTAACATTTTCATTACAAGCACTAAGAAGCATTAATGGCTATAAAAGTACATTATTATATACTCACTACCATTCAAAAGTTTGGAGCCAGTACGATTTATTTTTTAATTATTAGTAATCAGCCAGGCATTATGCAGTAATTGAATCAAAAATGACAGTAAAGATATGTAACAAAATAAAATGCTTTTTAACATCATATTCAAAGAATCCTAAAAAATACATCAGTGTCACAGATTCAACATTGATAAAAAAAGAAGAAATTAATCTTGAGCAGTAAATCAGTATATTTTAATGATGTTGGCTCTCCAGGAACAGGAGCAGGATGTCCAAATATAGTCCAATGTTGCCCTCTAATGGTGGAAATGCAACAAATACAGTTGAGACATAAACTGACCAGTGCAAACACACACTGGATGGCTATTTAACAGCAAGTTTAACTCTTAAACTTAATGCAACATGCAAAGATCCAGTGTGAAGACTATAAACTGTGTGTGTGTCCACTCATCAGGGGTGAGTTGGGTTTGTAATTGTCAGAGGTTCTGCATTATTAATGGAAGCCTATTACAAACACTATTGTAGTCCGTTACTAATCTGACAAAAAATACAAAGACACACAATGGTAAGAAGATTGCGGTGTGTGTGTGTGTGTGTGTGTGTGTGTGTGTGTGTGTGTGTGTGTGTGTGTGTGTGTGTGTGTGTGTGTGTGTGTGTGTGTGGGTGTGTTCTCAAACTCAGCAGCTTGCAAACGGGCCATTTCAAAGTTCATTGGCTTAGAATGTTATGGCAGTCTATGAGTTTTGTGTCCCAAAAGAATAAGAAAACAGAAACAGCAGTATATACTTACCCTTAACAGAGACCTATATTTTCACATTCTTTATATAAATTTAATTTTACTATATGAAGTTTTAAATGTACCACCAATTTGAACAAATGTGCATGAGTAAAAGGTACTAAAGAAAACAAAGGCAAGTGTATAAGCACACAGCTACAGAACAGAAGCTATAGAACAAACAGAACCCATTATAATCAGTTATGCGGTCTACACTCGATGCGGTGCAATGCAACAACAAATCCCCGACTGTAAACTGATGGCCCGTTCTATTTCTGACGTACTTCAAACACTCACACTACATCTGAGAGGAAGAATAAAGTAACAGGAGCAATAGTACAAACTTAAATTAATATGCCTGTGATGACAATGTACTTTTCATACAGTATATTATAATGTTGTGACGCCTAAATTAACTTTAGCATTTAAAATGATTGATTTCATTTGTAAGGGTTTATTTGAAATATTATTTAAACACTATAATGTGTGATATTCAAATTCATATTGAATTTGATATCGGCCACAACATGAAAATGATCTGTTTGCACTGGCCAGAATTTTGATAACGCATCCTTATTTTTACCTAGTAAAGTGTGCTTCCTAACAACTCATGTTTTATTTATAAAATAAATATATATATTAAAAGGTAAATGTGGATTGTGTCAAACACAGCAACAGGTCTCTGCCCTACCTGCTACATTCAACAAGTGTGACACGTAGACGCCCCTCCACCAATAGTGTGTCTCGGATGGAGATGTCCAGGTCACATGATGACGCCAACGGTGGCTGCACTTGGAAAGGAAAAAAGGGCTTGTACCTGTCAATAAAAAAACAGACAAAATCATTAGACAATCAACAATCAGCCTTCGCATAAATAATACTACCCTTCCTTGCTTTTTACATATTACTGTATGTTCATTATTGCACAATAGTCATGACTTGAATAGTGAGGTCAGCAGGAAACGTTTGCCAAGTCAACGGTCATTTTGGGTGTGTGTAACCCATTCACTCTGAACAGAAGCGTGTGTAAAGAGCAGAAGAACCGGTTCAGTTAAATACAGCTGCAAGGATTTTTAGGCCCTTTCAAATTATGCAAATCATCAGACAGGTAGGCATTCAAGCAAAACTAAAAGTAAATTGTCAGACTACATCAAGGTGAACTGAACCCTTATGCCTTTGCTCGAGGTCTTGTCACCCTTACTGCTCATTACCTGGGAATTAATTCATTAGCGTTCAATGTTTTTAAAAAGCATTAGAGGCACAAATCCTGTGTTTTTTTGTTGTTGTGAAAACTAGTACAATGTTATCCAACATAACATTAACCTAGCATGATAATCTGATTATCGCATTAAATAAACAAAAACAGAGGTTGACATTTTCTGAAGGTTAACCACCTCAGAAAAAAAATTATAATAAATTGTGCCATATTCATGGAATCCCTTCACACCACAATTGACAAAATATTCTGAATAAATGACTTTGTGATTACTTTTATCCCACCCCAAAAAAAGTTAAAAATGAAGAGAAAAGAATCAGAAAATCAACAGAGGAAGAAAGAAAACATCTATAGCTTCCTCCTCTTAAATGATCTACTCACTCAAGCAGGGATTAAGATGTTTTTTTGTTTCCCACATATTCATTTAGAGTATTGAACTGAATTGTTTTAGTAATGGGAGAGTCTTCTTTCTTAAAGACTTCTCTTAATGACCACTCATTGCTGGAGGTTTTAAACACTTTTGCAACATTTTATGTACAAATAAACAATGAGTTAGCATTTGTTTCACAATGAAAACTCTGAAAAAAAGGTCCATCGATCATGTGTTCGGTCAAAACGGGCAGTGAAACCAGATTGAAAAGAGGTAACTTTAAAAACATAGTGATCCCTCATGCAGTTGTATAGCATTCCCCTGAGGAGAGCGGCTCTGCTATTTCAAGACTCTTTAGTGCTAATAATAACCGGAGAGAGCTTAGCATTCCTAAAACAGGAAGTGGCTTTCTCTCTCCATAGACAAAGCACTCCGCTTTGCCCTTGTCAGGTACAAAATATTACAAATAAATCAATTATTGTAAAGATATTATATAAAGTCACCATGAAATCAAAATGGAAAATTCTTGTTTTTTTTATGGAATATTGCAGTGTTTGTTATAAATAATTTATCTGTGCACAACATTGTTGTTTTTTAATATTATCAACATGCCCTCATAGCCTTTAATCAAAATAACTTCCCGTCCCACGTCTCCTCTCATGACGTTTTTACTGGCGTGAGATCGGGACAACCTGTCACTCACATGAGATCACTACAATAGCAAACCACAACAATCCAAATGATTCGATCAATTCCCAATGGACAAAAGCAAGTCCTGTCCTACATTTTGTCTTGTTTGAGAAGCCGTTTTACTTCGATATATATTACAATATGGAAGAAAAGACTATTGCATCTTCCATTTCATGTCGACTTTAACGTTTATATTATAAACAACCACAAACCGCTGATATCTAAACATTTGAAGTTGTTATGAAGAAGTTATTATGTCCCTGAAAAAAATGAGGTGAAAGCGAAATGAACCGCTCCTCTAAACCGCATGAATAGACAAAAGGCAATTTCATTAACTTCTCTAATGTAAATGCTGATGAGGCTTTCACAAACAAAATCCCGAGATTAAGGCATGACCAAGTGCAGTCACATGGATATAATGCTTTGTGGATAAAAGTCGCGATCAAAAACACCATCGGCCCTGAAAACAAAGCCTGTATGCATGCATGTCTCAGCATTTAAAAGATCCGATCAATAGTAGAGATATCTTTCATGCTTAAAAATAGCAGCACAGAGGCAACGGTTTTGTGTTTGCGATGCTCAGTTTCTTTAAATTCTGTCTCTTCATGCCATACTTCATCAGTCTTCTCTCTCCTAGCCATCTGTACAGGGAATAAAGAAAACATCAAATAGAGATATCCGAGTACAGTTTGAACCATTCCAACTTGAGAGAAAACGTAAGAGAGAAAATGACAACATTGGATAAATGCCTGGCAGACAATGGCAGTTTCTCAATTCCAAGAAAGCAAATAATGGACTTGCGTTCTTGTGGAGACCGGTCTTGCCAGGCGACCTTGAAAAAATAAGTTCAGAAGGACACAGAACGCGTCTTGTGAGAATTGAGATGTGCTGTGATCTTGTTGCTCAACTGACTGTGCCAGCATATTATAAGTAGAATCCAATGCACAATAAATACAACATACCATATAACAAACAAATCTCACAACAAATAACAATTTCATATTATTATACATATTATTTTTATAGTAATTTATATCATTTTAATTTACCAGTAGTATTTGTGAAAATTAGTATAACTTAGTTAAATCAAGTTTAACTTATTTTTGTCAATGTTAAGATTCTTTTTAATAAGCCAATAAAAATACCGCAGGTTTTCTCCAGGTCTTCATCATTCACTTTATCAAAATTAAGCAAAAAAATAAAAATAAACGTTTACTTTCACAAGCAGTCACGGATTTGTGAGCTTGCAGCTGTGAGAATGAGAGTTTTAAAGCTTACAGGCTTCCGTATGTCGACCGCCCACAGCGTCTTCTGTGATTTCTAGCGGTTCGATTGTCTGCATTCGATACATCATGCTACTTTCATGCATCCTCTGTACTTGCGTTCTTGAGCATTGGAATTAAACTTCGACAGTTGATGACAAAAGGACGCAATATTGCTTAAAGGAATAAGGTGCAACCATGGGTGCAGCAGGCGCAATGATATTACACAGCGCCTGAAAACAGTCCCCAGCTAGGAAACTTCCAACGTGACAGGTGTTCTGACGGAACATCATACCAGAGAATGTCTAATAGAGAGCCTAAGTCCCTCCTCTTCCGGTGGACCATCATGGGACCTTATTTCGGAAAAATATTGTATGGTAGTCAATGGCGAGAGACAACAAATATTTTGATCTTGTTTGAATTGTGCCCTGAATTACACATATGATGTTTGTCAATTTAAAAGATACATTTTAAAGTCAAGAAAGTCGCAGTTTGATGTAAAACTGTTGAGGTATAAGACTGTGAAAATACGTAATTACAAAGACTACAAACCCAAAAGGCGCACATGTGACGTAATACCTTTTCTCTCAGTGAATGAAGCTAACTTTACTGAAGCTAACGTCTGTCATGTTTTCTATAGTCTTACGTTATAATCGTAACGTTACGCCGTGATGCCGGAGTGTGTTGTACCAGACTGCACACACACGAGCAACGGTGACGTACAGTGCGAGACGAGAGATGTAGTTCATTGAGCGATTTTCACATAAAACTAAACGTTACTCTTCTTTTTTATGACAAACTGCGACTTTCTTGACTTTCATAATTATATTTTAAATTGACAAACATCATATGTGTAATTCAGGGCACAGTTCGGACGGAATAAAAAGAGAAGTTGTCTCTCGCCATTGACCACCATACATATTTTTTCCGAAATAAGGTCCCATGAGCCGGAAGCGGAGGGGCGGGACTTAGGCTCTCTATAAGGGGAGAAGGTTCACTCTCGCTACACTTCCGGCTTCTGACTGGTTGCAGTTCCACTCTGATTCCACATGAGGGCGCTCACAGGACGAGTGCAGAATGAATGGAGGTCTATGGAGCTATACCCCTCAAAATCCACTTTTCTCAAGATATAATTTTTTGTCTAGTAATTTGAATGTTGTATTCGAAAGGAGATGCAAAGAAATTGCACATTGCTGGGTGTTAGATTTTTTAGAGTCACTTATTTACTTTAAAAAGTCTTTCAAAATGTCAATGACGTCATACACATCGTGCGACCAGAGATACTGCTTTACGGCAATTCTTCAGTCACTGTGGTGCTTTCGCGCTCTGCACTTTCTTTTCTCTCGAGGCATCGCCAGCACAGCTGACACAGGTAAACACACGTGCTAGAAGAGTTTCTGCTAGAATACATTCTGTTCCCGCTTCGGATGCCATGATGCCATCAAGCGGTATCTCTGGTCGTAACCAGTCCTTCACTGACCAATCAGCGTTCATTAGCAGAATGCTAGCGTGTTATGGGCAACAACAACTCAACCTGTAAGAAATCGAAAAGACATAAGTACTCGTTCATTCAATTTTCGACCTATAACCCATGTTGAACTTGCCAAACCTACTCTTTGGTCATTTTTTGAGATGCTAACGGTCTAATCAGAATCAATGATCTATGCTAAGCTATGCTCAAAGTGCTACCGCCAGACCCGGAGATCGGCTGAATACTAGATTCGAAAACGGTAAAACTCAACTGTTTAACTCTAAGGGAGTTGGAGAATGAGCCCATTTCCCCAAAAAAGTGGAGTGTTACTTTAAGAACTATTTTTAAGAAACAGCCAATGAGAGAGGATTTAAAAGACTACATTTTAAAAATGTTTCCTAAGTCTTCATCTAACTCAAAGCCTGAGATGTATTAGTACCCATTGGATTTCCCTGTTGAACCACCTAAAACCAGTGTTTGGGGGTGACTCATCATTACAAGTAACTTGAGTTATGTAATCAGATTACTTTTTCAAGTAACTAGTAAAGTAACTAATACGAGTTACTTTTTCAAATAAGTAACGCAAGTTATTTTGTTTTATTGACCAATGTACTTGCTTCTGACCTGCGATGACTCCGTTAAACCATAAGCAAAACAAATTTATTTTATTAGTAAAGTAAGCTTTAAACTTTTTTTTTCCTGCATCCTATTCTTCGGTTATCCAAAATATCAGCACAGCTGAAAGGTTTGCTTGAGTGGCGCCCTCTACTGTACAGGAGTAAATCTGCATTTCCATCAGCCTGAGGGTTGTTAATTCACTTTTGGTGTGAAGGAGTCCTTATTTTTGCCCCAAAATAGAACTTTTTAGTTATTAAAAAACAAGCCCAGCCCAGGTGAAAAAAAGGTAATGCAATTAGATACTTTTTCAGGGAGTATCGCTATATTGTAATGCATTTCTTTTCAAAGTAACTTTCCCCAACACTGCCTAAAGCTACCTAAATGGCAATTCTGTGACAACTCCAACCCTGCTGCTTTAAAGATGTACATCTGTAACTTAAAGTATTTTATTTTACTAAAATAAAGTTTAAATTAGCAAAGAAATTACCATATAATGCTAAACAGACATACTTTTTTATTTTTTATGTTTTGTATAAAACTGGTGTAAACGTTGTCCAAACTGTTGTATGACTCAAACGAGCAGTTCAGTGATTCTACTTCCTGTTCAAAAACCTCATCATGATGCAAAATTCTAAGAACAACATCCTGGTATGGTAACCCTCTCATAGCGCCCTATGCTCCCTCTCCATTTCCCAGCTGCTTAATTGCAGGACATGACTTCAGTTTGTTTCAGAGCACACACAGGGCACAAAGCGCAGCCCTATCACTTACCACCAACACTGTTACAGGAACATAGCCAGCCTGCAGCATTAAAAATACAACACACACGCACACGCGCACACACACACACACACTAAAGTCTGGACCTGGACGTCTAAGCCAACAGTAAGCAATTACATGCACACACATTCACTGGTGTATATTAACAACAGCAATTACCTGATAAACAATATACAATTTCTGCATGAGTTTGGTAAAGAATGACAGGTTTACTTGACTTACACTAGCATACTGCTAGACTAGCTGTCTTTCGATTTACTTTGTTCAATCTACAATCTACTATTCTAGTCAATAAGTAAAGCAGTCTCTGTACGGTTCCTGGTGTTGTTAGCTAAAGAAAATGCAGAATGGGGACATGACTCAAACTATTATTTTTTTGGGGGTCAAAAAAGACACCAAGTGAAAATTCTATAATTTATTCTGAAATATCATTCACACTTTTGCATGTTCAGATTTGGTCCATCACAATCAGTTATGAGACATTTAACAACCAATGATGGTTTGGCAAAATTAATGTCAATCTTAGGGTGATACATCTTGACACAGCCTATCAAATGTTACTGTAGTATTTTATTTTCACACTATTATGTATTTATTCATATTTTGAGTTCGCGTTTACTATTATATTTTCAGTTTTCATTTTAGTTTTCTTAGCCTACTGTTTGTTATGTGCTTTAGTAATTTTTTATTACTATTTTTGTACTTTAAACTTGTATGGAAAAGAGCAGCTTAAACATTCTTTAAAATATACTCTGCAAAAAAAGAAACGTCCCTTTTTCAGGATAATGTATTTTAAAGATAATTTTGTCAAATCTAGGGCTGCTCCCGACATAAGATTTTTCTTGTCGACTAGTAGAAGAAAAAAAAAGTTTACGAGTTTTAGGGCTGAGAAAGAATATAATATATAACATTGCTAACATGGTTCTACATTACAGAGAAATCCTAAAAAATAATGAGCCTTTGAAAATATACCGGAAATATACGCATAAAGCTTGCTGCATCGCACCGGCAAAAGTAATGATTACGGTAATCTGTCGGAAATAAAACCGGAAATGGTCTAAACATTTGAATAATTTACTAGTGCTTTCTATGTTGGCGGCAAAGATGAAGTTGACAACGCTGACTCTCATCATTGTATTATAGTGGATGCGCCTATATAGAGAAATGCATATTAAGTTAAGCATGTCGCTGTACTAATTTAGCTTCCACACGAACACTAGGATATGTGCCTAATAATAGCGCATATTTATCTAGGCAATCATTAATATAAGAGCGAGCAGCTATGTAAAGTGGTTAACCGTAAGCTACTACGGTATTTGCATGTTTCAAAGGATGTCAATGAATGAAAGACGCATGTTCCTGCCCGACATTACCATAGTGTTTTTCCTTGATGCTTTGCCACAGCCAATCATCAGCACTTGATTTGGGAATATCATACAGGCTGCATGCTTACTGTTTCACTGACGCTGACACTGACCCCTCAAGTACCGAAAATTGGTACCGAACGACAAGACATTTTTTGATACTCGATGGCATCAAGGCAATTTGGTCGGTGCCTAAAAAGTATCAAACTCGATACCCAGCCCTAGTTGAAAGTGGGAGAATGTTTCTTTTTTTTGCTGAGTATATATCCTTTTGGGTTCATCAAGCAAAGAAAAACATACAGGTCTGGAACAACACGGAGGTGAGTAAATGAGGAAACTTTTAGCATCTTTACAATAGCATCCTATGTACATATCACTACAGCATACAGAAGACATACTTCTAGGCGATGAACTAAAACGAAGAGGAACCTGTATGGTGAAATGCTTCGCTGTTAAAGGGCTTGCAGCAGCACTGCAAGAATACTTGCTGTAATCACCTCCGAGGGAAAAAAGCCAGCAAACGACTATTGACTGTGAAGGCCTTGTCCTGCTTATCACCATCCATCTTCCTCTGCACTCCTGAGGCGTTAAGTGTAAGCAGTTTAAAAAACATTCTCATTTTGAGACAATCAACAGATTCCTGATTTCTGCTATATCAGCAAAATCTTTCAGAAACCACAGGAAATTCGTTGGTTTGCAATGAGAAACTACAAACTCACACGCACATATAAAACAGGCGCACGCAGATACCCACACGCACACCTCAAACTCTTACATTAGTATAGCATTTATACAAGCAAAGACTGTCTTCAATAATTTTACAATACACAATGCATAATTATAAATAATGCAAGAATAGATTATTAATTTTCCATTCATTTTTGGATAGACCATTAGAGTAAGTGTCAACCAATTAGGCTTTTTAGTCCACATACATATCAGCGGAATAAAAACATGTATGATAGTTATATGGTGAGATATGATAGTTATATGGTGAGATATGCGTGTAATAAAAGTTTATGTAAGCCACACAAACACACCTGCTGTGTCTTTTACTGAGAATGTCTTGTTGACCGGATTAAAACTCACTCATATCACCAGCACCTCTCTAAATACCTCATATACACCACAGCCAGGTCACAGAGGACAGACCAAATCAGCTTTGCTTTTATATGCATGCAGCAGGAAGAAATGTATGACTTTGCCAATCGGGTGAGAGAGAGAGTGCCAGGAGCTTATCGTGTTTTCTGCAAACTGACTGAAAAAAAAATGAAAAAAACATTGTGCCCGTTTCACACTGCACATGTAAACATGTAAGCACTGCAGAGGAAAAGTAGGATGAGTATTTCATTTGATATAGTTGTTATAAAGAGTGGGCAATTGAGAACCATAAAAAACTTTGTCATAAAATGTCATTTACATTATGAATGAACAATATTCTGTATCATATTAAATGTTAGTAGTAAATTAAATGTACCAGTATTAATGTTTTTTATTTATTTTTACCTTTAGATTATTCATGTTTATAAAAAGTAACTATGTAATAACACTATCAAATAATAATCTTTCGTAAATCTCAAAATTAATATTTATTTATTTTCATACTCTAAATAATGCTGTGATGCCTAAATTCACTTCCAGCATTTAAAATGATATTTTACTTTTTATGTAGGTAGACTAAATAGTATAGAGCTTAAATATCGGCCATTTGTTGATTATCAGTCATTCATTCTCAGTTATCTGAATAAGCCAGAATTGTAATATCGTGGAACCCTGATTTATGTAGAACAGATAATTTTCATCCCTTAGTAAAGGAGGTCAAAACAGCAGCTGCTTGCATTAACATGACTGGAAAATGTGCTTGGTAATGTTTGTGCTTTCCCAGGGGTTTGCGATGTAATCAAATAAAAGTGATTACAAAAATGATAAAGGGATTTCATTTCAGCTGAACTTTGGCCTGACTGTATTTGCCAATGTACACTGAAGCTCTTTGCCTCCAAGTTTACACTTTGAGATATGAGGTCTAATCACTCAGTGGTTACATGGAACATGGAGAGAATGATCGAAGAGGTGCATTATGACGTCATGGTGCCATCTGGCTTGGGACAGGTTACTGTTATTTTAAATTCACTGCTGAGGCTTACTCTAAGTCTACAGAGAGAAAAATGAGAGAGAGAGATGCATATCGTGATTCGTGAGAGGGGGATGTAAAATAACGTATGTGTACTAGTACACACGGAAGCACAACAGATGTTTTCAGAAGAGCACTTATATAAGTGGACTTTAGAGACATGGTGAGCAGGAAAGAAGAGAGAGAATGAAGTACAAGTATCCATCATGGTCAAGTCAATCACAGCTGATGATCTGAGACGGCCGCAATGCGCATTGCAAAGTCAGTGACGAATGTAGAACTGAGTCACAGAGAGAATGTCACACTTGGGTTTAAAAAAAAAAAAAAGATGAGAAAGGATATGCAAAATAGTAATAGAACTAAAATACTAAGAACACTAAACATAACAACCACAATACACACGACTGCACACGAGGAAACTAGGGCTCAGGACTGTGTCCGAAATCACCCCCTGTACCCTCATTCACTATTCCCTAAATTAGTTCACTAAAAGTTAATTTGAGGGAGTGAATGAAAACGAGTGAGCGAATTCGGACACTGACTGTGCCAGTAGGCCTACTGCTTTTGTATAGTTGAATTATTTGAAACTAAGCAAATTGGCAGCTCAGTAAGATGAAAAGATTGATCTTGAACTTTGTCATTGAAACTATGCATAAACCTTAATTAAACTAATTAAAAAGGAATTTATACCTGTATGAAATTATGCTGTAGCCACATTGACCAGCGGGTCAGACACTGGTCAAATTTGGCGCACGATTCTCAGTGCATTGTGGGTATTCTATTCTGTAGCCGTTGAGCATACATCGGTTGTAGGTGAGGGTGATATGACCGAAATCTTATATCACGATAAGAATAATTTTATTTCATGATAACGATACTGTATATATCACGATATAGTTATTTCTGCTTTAAATAAAGTTATAGGCTAATATAAAAAAAATTATCTTATCAAAAATTTAAAAAAAAAATCAAACAAAAAACTAATATTGGCCTAGCTATAATATAAGAAACAAAAAACACTCAAGCTCACTGAAGACAATTAAACACTCAGTGATAAAATAGGAACAAAGAAAATAATTACAAGCAGTAGGACAAAAATCTACAATAGATAGAACAAAGTAGGGGTGTGCGATATCACGGTTTTTGTTCGTGGGCGATTAAAATGTCTTCACGATCTGCTTTTGAAGAAATACCGTGCATTCTATCATGTTTTCCTATCAGATCCTAGTGCCTCCATCTCAACAACATACTCTACAACGCGACGTATATTCACATCAAATGTTAACGCAAAGGAACGGGATACTGCAGTTCACAAAAGTTCATTTTTTGCATGTGCTTTTAAAGCTTTGCTGGTTAAACATGTCATTCATGTGCTGATGCGCTGTTCTAACGTGCGCTTTTCTGAGCGCATACACCAGTGCACATGCACTAAAAGCCTTTCTAACAGCGCATGGTTATTGCATCAAGTTATCTTTCGAGTCTTATTGCACTAAAACTGTCAAATACACACAAGGTTTTGCCAACATAAAGTTGGTTATGTCTAAAGTGAAAGCAAACAGAGAAAATTGAGAGAAAATCTGCTTGTCAAATGCGTGAATATTAGATGCGTCTTAAAAGCGACAGTAGCCTAATAGTAAACATGCCTTGTCCTTCAAGAGATAGTTCACCCACCATTTTTTTTATCTTCAACACTTTGGCCTAAATGTTGGCCTTTGTAAATTGGCCTTTGTTTTTAAAATAGGGACATTAGTTTGGCTGTAATCCTCAGTCACTTGCAAAATAGTAAAACCAACATGGAAAAAAATCATGATAAAATCGTGAATCGTGATGGAATTCCTGAAAAAAAATTGTGATATGATATTTTTGCCATATCACCCACCCCTAGACCTGAAAAACTAAGCACTAGAAATGAAAAAAACTACAATATAACAAAGCATGTTTATTATGCTGCGGTCACTTTAAGAGTGAATGCACTGATCTAATATACTGATACACAATACACATGCGTTATTTATCAACCATTAACATTCACTTAAGACAAAACGTCTGTGTTTATGAGAATACTAGCTAAGGCGATCATTCTGACATTCAAGTGTGTGTATTTGACTGTTCAAACCCAGTAAGGCGCTCATATCAGTACTCACACACTGTATGACCAGCGGCTTTATCTGTGCACGCAAAAACGATCTCTCAGACAGTGCACGCATATACCGAAATGAGTCCTCTTTCGCAGCTTATTGCACTTGAATGCTTTAAAAACACTTGTTTTTAAACCGCAAGGCTTAAAAACCCATTCAAACTATTAGCTTTCAAGACGGCACAGAACGGTAACATCTCATGAGCGTAACCGCGATAAGAGACGACACTGAAACTAAGTATATCTCTACCAGAGATCACTCAAAGATGTAATATACATACATATATCATCATATCATATAAAACAAAAACTTTTGTTAGATATGACTAAATCGCAAATAATCATATCTCTAAAAGTTTTTGTTTGTGATTCGTGATTAATCGATTTGACAGCACTAATTAAAACACTAAAAACTATATTAGTAATTTTAAATGCTAGTCAATTTAGTCTTCACAACATTATGTAGGCTCATGAACACTGGATATTCATTTTGAAATTTGCTAAAGATTACATTTAGTATTTTTTAATTAGTATTTTTTTTAAAGCTCTACTTTAACTGTGTTAGAAAGTAACCCAAAGGTAAAAATAGGGGAAATTAAATTAGATTGAAAAATTAAAATCTCTAATACTGGTCAATAGCTAAAATTGTACGGATATATTGTGCATCCCTAACTCTTTCAGCTATCAGGACAGGCAAAGACAATTAAATGGAAATAAGCCAGGCTGATATACATGGCATGCAAAACATTTTAAAATATAATCTCTAATATTTGGCCAATTACCAATATTGTACATGCCCTTTTGAAAAAACTTAAACCACATTATAGAGTAAGTTGTGGTAATTTCACAGACAAAACTCCGAAAACGGAGCAGAATGTCTAGCTTTTCTCGTGGATATCCTTAACATGCTACTACCGGGTGCCTCAAACAAAATCTGTCAAAAAATTTGATGCCAAATTTTGTTGTTGTATTGAATTGTATTGCCATATCAGCTTCAGGTGTTTTAAAGATTAAAAAAATATTCAAAAATGTTTCATAACCCTATAAAAGATTATTGAATTGTACTTGTGACATAAAAAAAAAATTCTAGGTCATCTTACAAAATGAGTCCTTCAAAATGTGTTGTCTTGTGACAATAAAAATCGGGCAGACCAAAAATGTGCTGCGATATCAACATGGTCTCTGCCCCATAAATCACAAAAACTATTTGTCCTGGAAGTAAAGCCAGCCAATCAGATCTGGAGATGGCAAACACAAAAATGGCATCTCACTTTGAATAAAGGTTACTAGTAATCATGAGACAGAGATATCAATTCCTGTTCACGCTGAATGTGCTCCACAGGAAGAAGTTGACAGTTTCAAACGAGTGCAGCAGTTGACGGTTTCTCTAGCAAAGGGCATTTAAAAAGCCAAACTCCATCAGTGTCACACGGATGGATGAATGGATTGAACGCCATGTCTATCTCTAATGAGAATGTGTTTCTCTAGTGCCTCTGAGGAACTGGACCATTAAATAAGCACAGTCAGGAATATTTGTCCCGAGCCTCGCTCAAGGGCACGCAGCTGATAGGGGCCTATCAGTAACTCTTTTGTACAGATTACCCCCCAATTGGCCCAAACATACCAAGATAGAGTCAGTCCCTCCATCTTTGAGAACAGAAGGTGTCATTAAACACCTATCAATAACAGCTGGACACGCAAACACACCAGACATGACATCAACTGTGGTAACCGGAGACCGGTCCGGGTCAATACTTGGAGTTGCAAAAATACATTCTTATGCACACACACAATGTGCACCATATATCAAATATCTACAACATCTGAGAACATAGTTCATAATTAATTTGTAAAAATGAAATTAGTGATTATGGGGAGGGAAAAAAGCCCAACAATTATCTCAACATTTTGATAAACATTAATTCCTTCACACACACTTGAACAACAAGTATGCACATAAACAACAAACGCACATTTCTGAAGTCTCAAGTTTTGGCCATCTGTGACATGGAGCCCATCCAGGATGCACCAGAGATGACATCATACTGTTTTAGTTTTTTTAATACCCCTACAGGTACAAAGTACAGGACGCGTGTGCATTAAATAGCTAATTATAACAATTTATATATTTAGTTTAGACTATTACTCAGCAACAGTAAGCCAATTCAATTATTTATACACATTGTATTTGATCTCCCAATATACAGACCTTTCATGGCACTTCTGCAGATTAAGATGGCAATTTCACTTTAAAACTGCCTTTGAGGACTGTTAAGATCTGCATTCGGACAAAGGAGCTGGATCAGCGTAATCAGGCCGTCCCACACAATAACAGAAGGTGTTTGCTGAGGAAATTAGAGCATTTCCCTGGCCTGCATGAAAATGCCCTTTATATTGCACTGAATCAGTGCAAATGCAGCATTTCTGTCAAATGTACAATGAGTTCCAAAAGACTGAGATCACTTGTGAACATGCTTTGCATTTTAGCTTTTTAATAGAAAATGTTTTAAATTTAGACTTTAGAAATTTAAATTTAAAGACTGCAGGATGAGTCATCAATAATTTGAATCCCATTTTCCCAAGAGAAAAAGATGTTCAAAAGTTAAAAAATGTTTGGGTTCAGTATTCAGTAAGATTTAGTTAGAAATTAGTACTATTTTTATTTAGCAAGAGTGCATTAAATACATTTATGTTACAAAAGATTAATTTTGATTTACCAAAAAATCCTGAAGAAAAAAAAACTTTCCCCTTAAAAACTATTAATCAGTTAATCTCCAAAAACTATTAATTAAAACGGTTTTCAACATTGATAGTAATGTTGAACAAGGAATGTTTCTTGAGCACCAAAGCAGCATATTATAATTATTTCTGAAGGATCATGTGGCTGGAGTAATGATGCTGCATATTAACATAAACTTTAAACTGTAATAGGCTATTTCACAATAATAAATAAATAATAAATGTAGCCTTTGTGAGCATAATAGACTTCGTTCAAAAACATTTTTAAAAAGAGAGAGATTATATGTGCTGTACACAAAAAAACAACCCCCCCCCCCCCACACACAAAAAAAAAAATCATTGATGTTATTCTCATCCTAACTATTAATCATTACAATTTTACCAAAAGCACTTCCATAATCTACACAAATTCTTTCTTCATCCTGTTGATGCATAAAACGGTTATCTAAAATACAGACAGCAAATCTATTGATTTTTCATCCCACATCTATTGCCAAAGTATATTAAAAGCATTTTAACCACGCCACGTAAATCCAAGTCTTCAGCAGTTTGGTACACACACACACACACACACACACACACACTTGTGTCCTGCTCTGAACACCTCCTCCATCTGTGACACTTCCATCCCACACAGAGATGACTGAAACGGATTGTGGCCTGCCCCCTTGTTTTGTCCCTGGGCCATGCTGTCTGCTTTTTGAACAAAGTTCCCACTCACACACTTGTTTAAAAGAGAATATTGTCAGCTTCTTAACGTCACCTCCCACGTGACAAATGAAACAGTACTTTTCGTCTCAGCCCTAAAGCAAACATTGAACTCTGAGGCAGTAAAACATGACTAGTGCATGACCTGAAGAGAAAAAATATCTGCCATCTCAACCACCAAAAGAAGCGATTCCCACTTTTTGGAAGACGGCAATACTGAGAAAATTAGTGTGTCATTTAATGTCTCACATCACTGAGAAGCTCTTTCCCTTTGGGCAATGTAAAGTGTTAGAGTTCGAGTTTGCTGCCGGTTGTGCGTTGTGATGACTAAAACTCTTTTAGTTCTGCAGCAGCACGCGTCCGTATGGTGAATAGCAGAGGGCACAGCATTAATGCTGAATCCAAAGGAAAGTCTCTGATGAAGTCTAAACTCTCAGCACTAACCAAGCTAACAAACATACGTTCTAAGAAAGTTTTGCTAACGTTACCCTTAAGTTATGAAAACGTTATCTATGAATATTCTCTGAACGTTCAAAACGTCAATTTTTTAAACATTTTAAAAACTTTTTTTGATCATCCGAAGGCAACATTCCATTTTTCGCAAACGTTACTTTTGGTACAGTTAGGAAACAAGAATTAACATTAAAAAAAAAAAACAGATGAACGTGCAACTAAAATGTTTCAGAAAAAAAAACTTTACATGATTGATGTATAAATAACATTTTTGTGCTAACCTTTTGAGAACATTATTAAAGACCAGATAACTCTGAATTAACATTCTATTAACATACCGGAAGAATGTTTGTTCATAACTTGCCAGAACGATAGAGACTTTTCCCTGTTAGCTGGGAATCATGCTCTTGTATTGAGACACTCTAATCAATAGTTGTATGACATTTAACAGAGAGCACAGTGATTTAATTCACTACTCACACAACCCAGCTGTGTGAGGTCAAAGTTCAAATGCACCAAATCCACTGTTTTTGCCTTTCATGGAAACTACAATTAACTTAATGGATAAAATCACAGTGTGGTGCAGTGTTATGTTTGACTTTGGGATTTCTTCATATTGACTGTACACAGACACAGTATGTCAACATAAAGATAAGCAGTTTGACTGATGAGCCAAAAAGACAACATCAGACCACTTTGTGAACCTGACGATTAACAAAGACAATGTTAAAGCTAAAGAATCTAAAACAGCTGAGAAAGTCAAACCACACACGCACTTGCTGAGATGTCTTAATGTTTACTGGCAACCAAACATTTTAGGTGTGCCAAGTAATGTTGAGTAATAGAGAGCAGTGAGGTGTGGATGAATACAGCAAGCAATCAATCCATAGCTTGGCTGAACGCCTTAGTCACAGACCTTATATTTTTATAAGCTAAAAAACAGGAAGTAACGCAATCTCGTAGTTGTCTCACTTTTAACAGTCAGGAATGTATGTGACCAAAGAGAAATTGCGACCAAAGGAGGCCTCCATTTCCAGTTTCAATCAGGGAAAATGAACATACACACCCTCAGCACACTTGCTGTTGTCATCACATGACCTTACCAATCACCTCAGAAGTCTCTTATTGCAGTGCCACAGTACTTTTGTCAATTCACTTTTCACCCCCATACATGAACACACACTACCAGTTTCACAACCTCTCTCCAAAGCAATGCTTAAAAAAAATACAAATAGGCTACAAAGCTAAGGAATTGCATGACATTTCTTTTACTAATTTTATTATTGCTGCTGCTGATTTAAAAAAAAAGTTGATAGATAGATAGATAGATAGATAGATAGATAGATAGATAGATAGATAGATAGATAGATAGATAGATAGATAGATAGATAGATATGAGACCACAGATGAACGTCTCTATCATGTCAAAGGCATGTGACAGCATGAAGACACTTAGACATTACCTTATTTTGTAGTTCGGTAAAGTGTGCTTCTTCTTGATAACTCTCTTGAGCTGGTTGACTATGATGGAGGTGAGCTGGGGCAGAGGACGGCCCTCAAATTGAGACTTCACCTCGAAGTCTATGAGCGGGTCCTCCAGGAAGGAGAAGGACCAGTGCGTGAAAGGCATGCGGGTGAACTGCAGCTTCAGGCGGCCCGCCACCCGGGTCATCTTCACAAACAGATAAGCCGATTTACCGAATACTAAATCGACATCAATGGCCAAATGAAAGCCGCCGTTATATTCTATGTCAACCTCGAAATTGAGTTCTTCTGGCATGTTGTCTTCATTGAGAGCCACGGGTTTCATGAGTCTGGCTGTTTTGAAAACGGGCACCGAGTTGCCCAGGGAGATATCCCGCAGACTGAGCCCCTCCAGCAGACGCCCCGCGGTCTTGGTCTGGAGGAGCTCCTCAAACTCTACCTTGATCTTTTTAGTGATCCAGTGCCTGACGACGGGGGTGTCTCGGAGCTCGCGGAATAAAAACAGAATTATGGCATTGAGGAAATCGCATGTCTCTGCTTTGGATGCGTGCTGGAAGTCGCTCAGGGAAGGCGGTGGCGAAGACGGCTGCTGTTTGGGGCTGCTGCCGGGGACGTTGGTCTCTTGCTGCTTTGGAGAAGCGGCCTCCGGTTGTTTGGAGGCAGACGATGTGATATCCGGTTGTAGCTGCGTTGATTCGCATTGTTGGTTGCTAAAGTAATCCCTCAGTGCGGGATCAGGAACTGCTTTGACATATTGAACTGTCCTAGCGACAGGCTCGGGGCTCCTCCGGTACACCAGTAAGAGCTGCAGAAGAAGCGTGACGATGGCCCCGGAGAAGGCAGAAATTAATATCAGGTATATCATTTTCGGATCCCCCGCTGCGGCGTGCGGGTTAAACTGTACTCATGTTCCGCTGTCAGCCCGATTAAACAAAAGCGAGTTCCACCTGGCCGCTCACAAAGCTGCCATATCATCTGCTCCTTTCCTGGCTGGGCTTCGGAAACTCCCGCTGATTGGTGGAACGTATCATAACGTCAACGCGCTGGAAGTCCTGCGTCATGACGGCATCTGCTGGGCAGCCACCGAATGGATGTGATATCGACAAATAAAATTGTCACAAGAAACATGTACTCAAACGTTTTAAGCTGAATATTGACTAGTTTTTACATTTTATAGTCTATATGCAAAGATGTTTGGGACTAACAAATATCACAAAAAGGGGAACTTTCAGAGTCAGAAAGAGCTGTATTGCCAAGTCTGCTTGCACACAATGAATGTACCTTGGTATTTAAGCTTCCAGTCCACACATATACATATAAATATAACAAGGCACATAATAACATTTAAGAATAAAAACAAAACAAAAAGTATAAAGACAGATAGTTTTAGTCAGAATAAACATGTACAGCTAAAAAATATTTACAGTATTATGAATAATAATATGAATAAATAGGACTAAATAAATTTACAAGGATGTTGCACAAAAAAGTGTGGTATTGCACTTGGAAGGTATTTAACTAGTCAAATGGGCCTGTGGGAAGAAACTGTTCCTGTCCCTAGATGTTCTAGTGCTTGATCTGAGGCGCAGTCCGGAAGGCAACAGTTCAAACAGGTGGTCGGGGTGAGTGGAGTCTCTGATGATTTTACCTGCCCTTTTCCTCACTCTGGAAGAGTCCTGGAGGGTGGGCATGGGTGCATCAATAATCCTCTCAGCAGTCCGGACTGTCCGTTGTAGTCTCCTGATGTCTGATTGGTGGCTGAACCAAACCAGACAGTTATAGATGAACACAGGACAGACTCAATGATGGCTGAGTAGAACTGTGTCAGCAGCTCCTGTGGCAGGTTGAACTTCCTCAGCAGGCGAAGGAATTACAACCTCTGCTGGGCCTTTTCACAATGGAGTCATGTGATTGTCCCACTTCAGGTCCTGAGAGATGGTGGTGCCTAGGAACCTGAATGACTCCACTGCTTCCACATTGCTGCTCATGATGGAGAATGGGGAGGAGGGGGAGTGCTGGGGTGTTCCTCCTGAAGTCCTGAATGTAGTTTTACAGCTAGATTGAAATGATTATATAATGCAATGACCATGAGATAGGAAACAAAACATAATTATTAATATTACTGTAGATGTTACATATACATTAAATTAAATGGTCTGGTTTCAAATATTAATTGTTATTTATATGTCATATTATGTCATAAATATATGGAGCTGCTTCTGAGGATTGTGTTTTGTTCTCAGCCAATAGCAATGCATATGTTTAACCACTGGGTGTGCAGCCATTAACTTGATTGAAACAATCCCCATGTTGGCAGGCAGCAATACTCTCACAAATCCTGTTTGATCTTTATCAACTCATGTTTCACTGGTGCTGGAGATCTGATCTATTTCAGTCCAGAGACACATTTATAATAGATTACAAAAGTGGTAAACCAAATCCAAACTGAGGTGAAGTTGAACATTGCTCCAGCTCCATCTTGTGGGCTGTCAAAGATATTGCTACAAAATAATACATTCTGCCTCTATTGCGTAAATTTGACATTTTACATAACTGGACTAACCACATAACGTATTATATTATAGATGTAGGCAGGCCTTACTACCGTATGGACATCAATTTGATACACTCACTCTGACTGATAACAGATGACTTCCTAAAGTGTAACACTGAAACAAGCATTTTTGTAGCTGCTGAAACGCTGTTTGAGACAATTGAAACCAATTGATGTATTGAGAAAAGTATATACAAATACTATATTTGAATTCGATTGAATTGACTAATTACAGTTAATCATCAATCATTGAAAGACTGGGTTTGGGAGAAGGATAAAGCAATAAAACATGAATGGATTCGAAAATTTGCATTTGTGAGAGAAAGAAAATGATGAAAGCATAGTAAGAAGATGTTTCTGAGACAATACAAATGTGCTCAGATTATAATTGTGAAGGATACAATTTGACAGTAAGAATTTTATGTTTATTTATTTATATTTTAGTTAAAAATCAACTTGGTAACAAAACTGCAAATTACCACTAGGGCTATTAGTGCCTGTTGCAGTGTACCACAGTGCGCTTAGTTCCTCATGTCAGGATGGCCGAGCGGTCTAAGGCGCCAGACTCAAGGCTTTCGTCCTTCTCAGGTGATGAGGTTTCTGGTCTCCGAATGGAGGCGTGGGTTCAAATCCCACTTCTGACAAAACATTTTAGATATTCGAAATAAAAAAGACCTACATATACTTTTAAATGACTTAAACAATATAGCCTGTGTGTGTTCAGTTTACAAATTAGAAAAATAGACACAAACTAAACGAAAGATTTTTAAAACATAAATAAAATCAATTTTTGAGACAATTTTGAATCTATTAGGCTAGGCTAAGTTTATAACAAAAAAATCAGTAGAATAAAATCATATTTTATAATTCCAAGGCAATCTTCTCCTTGTCAGAATGGCCGAGTGACGTGGGTTCAAATCCCGCTTCTGACAAGAGTCTGTTAGAGTGACATGACTCAAAATTAAAACGAGGTTTATTCACGCGGTGCGTCGTGAGCTAGAGCAATGTAAAATTCACAACAGATTTCTAGCTGTCACGTCTCACGGTCACGATTTCCATTTAAAATATTTCAGATTAGTCAGTGGTCGTGCTTGATATGCACCATCAGACGAATAAACAGGTTTCAGGCATTTTAGCGACATATCACCGGAATTAGATATTGAATTCATTAACGATTCCTCACACACATTGTATGTTAAATAAGTAAAACTTCATACGGCAAACACAGAAACGACAACATCGATTCAACTATAGATTGCTTTAGTCTCGTGTCGAAAGACATTCAGAACTGTGAGAATGATCGATTCGATTGCTTTAGTCTGGCGAATGGGACAGTTTCTGTTCCTGACGTTTATTGTGCAGCTCGACTTTTGGTGTAAAATATAAAATAATGGCACAGCCTCCACCAAAACCATGGGAAAGGCGAATCCCTGGAACCATAACTGGACCCTTAAACTATCGGTTCGTAATAACTCGTCTTATTTTGGCCAGCATGTCCAAAAGACAGTGTTAGCAAACCTATTAACGTTAGCTCTCAAGCAAATCTAAAATTTATATTTGAGGTAGTGGTATTTTAGTTGTAAAAATAATAAGTATGTGGACAAGTTTGGAGTTACAGCGATTTTGATAAAAGTTCTGTATGGTTGTATTGCCAATTATACTTTTGTTGTTAAGTTACGTAAACTTAATGTTTGGCTCGTACTCGAGCATGTCAATAAGTGTTTGCATGTGAGTGTCAAAGTTCACTCATACTGTCAACTGTGTGTTCAGTCTTTTAGTTTTAAATAGAGAATATTTGACAACTTTCAACTATGTTTTATTATTATTGCTTTTCTATAGATATGCCATTTCTTTTGAATGTTTTTATTTTCTTATATCTAGCTCTACTGACTTTGGATCAGCATCACATAGTGGGCCATCAATGTCTGGTCCTCCACTTCTAACACGTGTGGCACCACCCATCCCTCCAAGATCCGTCCAACAGGCATACCGCCCTACATACAGCTCATTGCCCTCCTCATATAACGTTAGCCCTTATGGGAGCTCCATGTATGGGGGGGGTTACAGCCCCTACAGCTACAGTGGTTATGGAGTTGGAGGTGGCCTGGGTTATAACCGTTATAACTTAGGGGACGACGTCCCACCCAGCCGTTTTGTCCAGCAGGCGGAGGAGAGCAGCCGCGGAGCGTTTCAGTCCATTGAGAGCATTGTCCACGCCTTCTCGTCGGTCAGCATGATGATGGACGCTACTTTCTCTGCTGTCTACAACAGCTTTCGCGCTGTTCTGGATGTGGCCAATCACTTCTCCCGCTTACGCATACATTTCACAAAAGTGCTGTCTGCTTTCGCCCTGGTTAGGACACTTAGATACCTATATCGCAGGCTGCAGAGGCTGCTGGGATTGCGTCAGGATTCAGAGGTGGATGATTTGTGGGCTGACAGTGCGGCCTCCTCTTTAGTCTCTGCTTCAGGAACCAGAGGTGCAGGGATTGATGACCCCAGAGTGAATTCTGTCAAATCATGGCCCATTTTCTTGTTTTTTGCTGTCGTTCTTGGAGGGCCGTATTTGATTTGGAGGCTTTTGAGGTCTGCTGAGGGTCCTGAGGAAAATGGTGAGACATTCCTTTCATGTTCTGTCTGTTCTCATTCCAGTATTAAACCTCACCCACTCTTCTCACTATTTATTGGTCTGACATGAGTCCGCTATTATTCAATATCTATTACTTCTGTTTCTATTTTGGCTTTAGCGTAGACCATGTGACTGTTAATGAGAATGATTTACACTACTGTTCAGAAATTAGGGGTCAGTAAGGTTTTATTAATTTATAAATTGGTAAAACTTAAACTGCCCCAATTATGCTATTTTAAAGGCAGTTTCATTATCTCGTAATATACATTGCTCATCACCACATTTTTTAATGATTCTAAAACGACTTGGTGGATGAATCAGTCTCTCTAAAATCCCTCCTTTCCGAGATCCTGCTCTGCTCTGATTGGCCAGACGCCCCAGTCTGTTGTGATTGCTCTACCGCGTACAGCGTATTTCGGAAGCTAAATGCCCATTACCATAACTGATCTTCAGTTCCGTCCCGAAGGGTTCCTAAAGCTCAGCGATTGTACACCCTGTAAAGACAGTAACTATGACGTCTATTTTTACAATATCAATCCGAACGCAAGTCCGATGATGAAACTTTGGAAGAATTAGTTATTCAACCCGAATCTCCATCGCGAAAACGACTTGATCAGGACGTTTCTCAGTGATATGCTACTTATTTTGATGTACATTATGAGATGTTTCAACTGTAATTCCTCACCATCAGCATTAACAAGTGTATGTTCATCAACAAACCAATGTGTATATTTCTAATTGTGCGGTGCACATGCAGGAACTGTATTAACTGTATCAATAACGGTGCATACGTACGTTAGCCGAGCACTAACGTGAATGACTGATGTAACATTAAAGTTTGCAAAACAAATCTTACTCCATCCTTTATCTTTACTCAAAGTAGTAAGAACAACAGACATGCATTAATACACAGTTTTATGTAATAGTGGCCCACAGCTAGGCCTACTTAGCAAAAGTATTTCAGTAAGACAGTAATAACGCGAGTTAGCCGGTTAGCCAGAAACTTTCACAATATAAAATATATGTATTTTGAACACCCAGAAAAAAATATAAATTAATCATACTTACTGAGGAGCAAGCTGGTCCAAATAAACTGGGTACTGACCCATATTTCAAGAGTTTTGCGAATCCTCCGTTGAACTTTTGATTTAAGAAGCAGTCGTCAGTAAAATGACGTGTTTGAGTTTACGTACAGTCAACGTACAGCATAGGCGGGCATTTTGTAAATGTATTTTCTAGTAACGTAGAACCGCCACGCAGTGGGATTCAAATTACAAACGACTTGTTTAGACTTGTTTGATTCTTTTTGGAGACAATAACTTAAATAATTTATCGCGCACTTTCGACTACAACTTTGCAGAAAGTTTATAATATTCACAAACAGCTATATTACACACTGGATGAAAGTGAATATTCGAAAAACCGTAATAAGGGCACTTTAAGGTCTCATTTGTTAACAATAGTTAATGTAGTAACTAACATGAACTAACAATGAGCAATACATTTACAGTATATAGCCTATTAATCATTGTTAATGTTAAAAAATCCAGCCGTTCATTGTTTGTTCATGTTAGTTCACACTGTATTAACTATTGTTAACAAATACAACATTTCCTTTTAATAATGTATTAGTAAATGTTAAATTGACATCAACTAAGATTAATAAATGTTGTAGAAGTATTGTTCATTCTTAGTTTGTTAAATAAAGAGGTTAGCTAATTTTAACTAATGAAACCTTATTGTCAAGTGTTACCAATAAATTAATACTTTAATTCAGAAAGGATGCAATAAATTGGTCAAAAAAAGTGACAGTATATTGGACCACTAAACAGACATCACTGAAAGAAACTTCTACACTTCTCAGTTAGGCTGATACTTGTCACTGAATTTATTGCAGGACTGAGTCATTTTATCACTGTGTCATTCAGAAGCCCTGTACATCAGCACCCGATACAAATATTTGCTGCTCTATAGTAAATGCACGGCTCAACAATAAGGATTTTTTTACTGGCCCATTCAAAATAATCACTGGCCCTGCCACAAAAACGTAATAAATGAGTAAATTATGAAAAATGTCAAATGAAACTGATATACATATATACATGTATATGTATATATACATATATATAAAATGTTATAAAGGTAAAAACCGACAACTGTCCCAGGTGTCGTTCATGCTTGTTTACCCCTCAAACATGTTTTATATGTAGTTTTTTTTTTTTTTGGGGTATGTGCCTGAAAAAGTAGCTTTATAGTCGTGTCTATATGTTTGTGCAAAATATAAGTTATGTTCTGTTTTTCAGCCACTAACTGGGCAAGTGGAGAGGATGACCATGTAGTAGCACGAGCTGAGTATGACTTCACAGCTTCGTCTGAGGAAGAGATCTCTCTACAGGCTGGAGACATGCTTAATCTTGCCCCTAAAGGTAAGAACAAGAACAAGACACATTCTTAACATAATCTGAACAGAAGTGTACTTCACTGTCTAGATAATCCAATGGGAAAATTTAAATAAAACACAAATCCTTATCAACAATGTAATGTTTTACATTTGACTGATGTCAAGCATATACACTTCGTACCATGTACATTTTGTTCTAGGCATTGTCTTACAGCTTGTACTCAATGTATTTCACCCTTATTTGCAGAACAACAGCCCAGGGTGCGTGGCTGGCTGTTAGCCAGTGTGGATGGGCAGATCACTGGCCTCGTCCCTGCCAACTACGTTAAAGTGTTGGGCCGGAGGAAAGGCAGAAAGCATGCAGAATTAGAGAGGATGGCACAGACCAAGCAGGCGGCACAGAACCTTCCAGCACCTCAAACTGCCCTGGCTACAGCTTCTCTTCCCAACTCCAGGCTGGCTGTCCCTACCACGTCACAACCAGATGATCTGCTGGAGTCTGTTTACGGGGAGACACAAGGCCTTCATGCTGCCCTGGAGGTGCAACCTTCCACAAACAATAGCAGTGATACTGTAGTGATCACCTCAGAAAAGATGGACTTATGAATTGTGTGTGTGCGTGAGTGTTGGTGGGAGCTAAGAGAAGAAGTGTATCCTTCATTAGAATGTATCACCCTCTATATAAATTGGTCCAACAGCTAAAAAAGGAGAGGAACAAATGAAAGATGAAGATATTGAAAGGGTGGTGAATAGTCTTATAACTTTATGATAAATCATTTGAACTGCATAATTTTACAAATTTCAGTAGACAGTTAGGCTCGAAGCCATTACTAATGTTAGTTTTCCTATAACAAAAATGGTGGATATTTCAACACTATAGTTTGTGTTTATAAGACCCATTCATTTATTTTTAAGAATAATGGATACAATTTGGAATGATATGCTTGCTTTAAGCATTAAATGTTACAAATATGTCGTCATTTGTGTATACACAGTTAATGCATCTGATTAGTTTAAATTGTGAGTTCTTATATCAATCTGAATTTGTAATAGAGTGTTTCTTGTGAATTTCATTATGGGAATTCTCTCACTCTCCGATGTAAAAGTTTTAGATTGCTGTTCATCTTTCTTCAATGTTAAGAATATTTAATATTTTATTTTTATGCTGTTGTATCAAGGATTAGTTTGTGCATTTCTCTGTGTTTTCACGTTTGTTTGTTTTCTCATACTGCTACTCTGTGCAATTATGTAAATACAAGCAATTATTTTGTCAGTAAATACTTAAAAAATAATAATATCCTGTAATTTTGAGTTGTATAATAGTTCCAACATTTCTAAGATTACAGAATTACTGATTGACATTCAGCTGGTTAAGAAATTGCATTTGGAAATAAATAAAAAGAAGTAATAAAAATGTGTTATACAATACACAATCAGTTTCTCTACCGTTCAAAAGTATGGGGTTGGTCATTTGTAGATGTATTGTAAAGAAGTCTCTTATGCTCACCAAGGCTGCATTTACTTATGTACACTTTATGTACAGAAATACAGTAAAAACAGTAATATTGTAAAATATTACAATTTAAAACAACTGATTTATATTTTAAAGTAATGTATTCATGTGATGGCAAAACTGAGTTTTCAGTCTTCAGTGTCACATGATCCTTCAGAAATTATTCTAATATGCTGATTTGCTGCTCAAGAAACATTTCTTATTATTATCAATGTTGAAAACAGTTGTGCTGCTTAATATTTTTTTCCGAATTCTTTGATGAAAGTTCAAAAGAACAGAATTTATGTTAAAAAGAAATCATGATAACATATCACAATGCAGCATAATACTGTTTAAATGTATGTTTTTAAATGTTTAAAGACATTAAATGTCTTTAATGTCACTTTTAATCAATTCATTATGTCCATGCTGAGTAAAAGTATTAATTAAAGAAAACATAAACCCCAAACTTTCGAATGGTAGTGTATACAAGTTAAAGGCTGCACACTATGATTATTAAATCAGGAGACTGTATTGCACAATAATTTAGACCCTGATGTGCCCCACAGTTGTACTAAACCTCATCTCTTTCTGTCTAAAAATAAGCCTTTAGTCAGTCAGAATATCTACAGTACTACATTTCTTTCCGGAATCTAACTGACTTGATTATAGAGAATAAATGAATTTGTGTTTCTCTGGGCCCCATATTAAAAACAGAATGCCATCAATCAAATAGAATGTTGGGGTTGTCGCCTGGCAACGGGGACGCCGGCGCGCACCTGCTGCACTGCGGCACCGGAAACAGAGGGCACAACACAGCAGCAGCGCAGGAGATGTTAAGGGGAGTTAATCCGCTGCCACGGGCTGCCTTTAATCGTTTTTCTCAGTTCTCTTTATCAGGGACGGGTCAGTGAGCTTTGGCATCCCGTCAAATCGCAGTAGACAGGCGGACATACAGCACAGGGAGGAGGCGCTCAATCGGGGACACTGCAGCGAGACGAGAGCATCATCATGGCACACGCGCTCAGAGCGCTGCGCGTGCACGCCGCATCATCACTGGCATTTTAACAAGAGCCGCTTCAGCAAGAGGAGAGAGAGATACGAACGTGGGTAGTCATGCCCAATAAATCTGCGAATTTCACGCTGACCATTTGTTTTTATTATTATTTGTATATGCTGTGTGGATGTGGACTTTACTGGTTTACCCGGATAAAATCAAAGTAAGCCACAGCATCTCTGTTGATGTTACTCAAATCCAGCCCGTTATCAGCACCGCTCAGCTGGAATGAAAGAAGAGCATTGCTACCTGAGGAAACAGCGCATAAACCTGGAACAGGGTAAATGTGATTGTGTGTTAGGCTAGCTTAGCATTTCACTGAGCGATGCGACACGAAACGTGGGGAGTGTCACGATCTGGTATCTATTATGCTGTCTAAGCATCTTTACAGCTCCACACACTTAACATACTTATCTGCATAAGTTATATTTCCTTTGTACCGTTAGTGTTTGTTGTATCTATGCTCATAATCTCACATTACCAAATATCAAATACGACAGCTGTCATTCCATCTAATTGCCCCTTGTTTCTCTGGAGTGGAGATCAATACAAAGGGACAATAGAGAGCTAGTAGATGACCAATGTTAATGTTCAAATCTAGACTATAGATGATCGTTTTCTTCCTTCTCCGCAGAAATGAATCGTCTTTGCTCTGTTAATAATAACTTTCCATATGACAACAACCTCCTGGTGCTGGACATAGTGCTGAGCTCGTTATGGGCATCGCCTCAGCCAATCAACTGGGAGAATGTTGCCAAGTTGGTGCCAGGGTTCACACCTAAAGAGGTAAGAGACATGAGGCCTCTAGAAAATAACTGTATTTGCTGTGCAATAAACTATACAAATATATTCTTAAATTATAAGATTATATAATAAACTATATTCCTATGAATAATTGCTTTTCAAAACTATGACATTCTCGATGATATAGACTTAAAGAATATCATAGTATTCTCTATATACTTCTCTACATACTATATACCGTCATTTGGCTCCAAATGTCATGTGAAATTTTTCATTTTGACCCCATTCAATTAATTTTTTTTCGTAAGTTGCTGAAATTTTGTGGATTTGACATGGGATGACCCTATAATAAAATATTATAATACTGGTAATAATAATAATATTTCCCATCACAGAATGCTGTTAAACACAGTACATGCATTTGAGAGGTTATTACCTACTACACCTTTCATACAAGGATCCAGAAGTTTCATTAGCAAATGTTTGGAGATGTTCAGCTTATCTTCTTATATTTGTGTAGTGTGCACGGAGGTTTGAAGAGCTGAAGACCACAGGCAGTTTCCCTCATGTTGATGAGCAATGTAACCCACTGACTGGAGCAGTGAGCTCTCCATCAGAACCCTTTTCCACTTATATCAAATCCAATTTATTGGACAATACCGGAGATACGGGGGAACCACCGTCCAATCAGGCCACTCTCTCAGTGTCAGGTGAGTCAGTGAGTGGGGTCTGGACAAAAATGCCCAGTCTTTTATTTAGTGCTAGACTCTAAACTACTCCTTAATATATAGAATTTTGGTATTCAACATTTTTGGTATCCTATCTCACTTGTATGGACTTTAGATACAGGGTAACAGGGTTTGTATGGATTTTATAGATACAGGGTAACAAAAATGCATTAAAAGGGGGTTGTTTATATGTGTTCAGGCCTCTCTGTGATCCCTACTGGTCGAGGAGCCTCTGAAGAGAGTGAGATTGCAGATACTACCACAGAAGGGAATAAAAGGTGAGGCACACATTCATACCAATCAGACCGGCCACCGGAAAATGTGGGCTGGCTCGTCGCTACGTATGTATATATATATATATATATATATATATGTATAATGAATTCTAGTTAATTTGCGTAGCCTATATGCTTCTGTTAGCCCAGACGAATGGTCCGCTTGGCCCACTTGAGGCAACAAATCTAAGTCTCAGTGCAGCAGTCTAAAAGCGCTCGACAATGTACAAATTTTGTAGATATCCAATCAAATCGAAGGAGGCGGGGTTAACTGTCCACATAAACCAAGCAGCACGGCACTTTTAATGCTTGAAAAATGCGAGCCAAGGTAAGAAAAGCATCTGAACATGACGAGGTAATACAGCAATATTTGGCAACTGTTGACAGTAAAACGACATTAATGACGTATAATAATGACGGACATTAATTTCCCGGGATGCAAAATCTTTCTAACCTTTCGAATTTCTTAGAAATAGTGCCATTTTAATGCCACAATTATTAATGCCATTTACATTATTTGTCACACAATGCACACATAAATAATAACTTAGCAGTTTTTAAAATATCAGATAAGAGTGAATGTTTGTGTATCTGTTTCCAGGCTTTATTCAGTCATTTCACAGTCATTTGAAAATTATTCATAAAACTCATAATATAATTCTCAAACTTACACTAAAACATGGTAAAACTGCCAACTTTCATATTCAATGAGCCTATGCCCCGGGTTAGGAAAGTGTCGCATATTAAAATAAAAATATAATTTGCTAATTAGTTAGTCTTACTAAATTAGTCTATTTAAATGTTTTCGAAAGAAGGCGGCTCAATTTATCTATTAAAAAAATCCAGTAAAAACACAAATATTATGAAAAATGAATACAATCTCAAATATCTGTATTCTATGTGAATATATTGTAAAATGTAATTTATTATTTCTGTGATCAAAGCTGAATTTTCAGCATCATCACTCCAGTCTTCAGTGTCGCATGATCCTTCAGAAAACATTCTAATATGCTGATTTCTTTGTTTTTTTTTAATGAACACAAGAAAGGCACCACAAAAACAGTCCACATTCTGTCCTAGTCGTTAATGTTAATAAGAATTTCGATAAAAAAATTCAATAAATAGCATTTATATTTCTGTATAAATAGCAGTTATATTTTTTGTTAGTAAGTGGTGTTACAAATTGCTCTGTGCATAATGAGCTGGTGGGTTTATGGTGAGGTGTGTTGCGGACCGGGTGTGATGGGCCGCTTTTTTGCCCTGTCGACCCCTGCCAATCAGGCCACCAATGAATCATCTAACTAATAATGTCCCGGTATATGTTCACTAAGTGCGTTTTTCTTTTCCTTTCACACAGCCCCAATATGGTAATCCACGTTTGCGATGAGGCAAAGAACCTGAAGCAGGACTTTGTGTGTCCAAGAAACCTTCTGGTGAAAGAGATGCGATACTTTGAAGAGTATCTTTCTGTGGACCCACAGCGCTGGGACGAGGTAGACATTTCTGTCCACTGTGACGTCCAGATCTTTGACTGGCTCATGAACTACATCAAGAGTCACAACACTGAACATCCGCACGGAAAACACATGGACAAACCCAAGCTGGGTAATTGTCTTTTTGGAACTGTCTCAGAAGTTCTGTGTGTGTTTACTTTTGTGTTTTATTTTATTTCTATAATCAAAGATACCATCAGAGGTGTTGTGTAATGTGTGTTCTATGACCTGGCTGAATGGTGTTTGACGTGGTTGTAAACAGTTATGCATTGGCTGTGAGTTTGATGTTTCGCTGTTTGTGATGTTGTCGGTTATGTTATGTGGTGTTTGGTTGCAGAGCACAGCAATGTCATCTCAATCCTGATCTCCTCCGAGTTCTTGAAGATGGAAACTTTAGTAAGTGTTGTGAGGGGTGACAATGTTTTGGGTAATGTAGTAAGTGTGCTCTGAGCTGGGTGACCTTTAGGTTGTAGTGGACACTTTAAAGAGCATGATGCATGATGGCTGTTTCATCATTTGTGTTGTTCTTCTGGACAACTCTGTGCACTGCTCATACGAGCGCTATATTTTCATAATTTTCTGGAAAGACTTGGTGAATCTTCATTATTGTATGTGCTTGTAGTGAATTATCCCTAGTTAAATGATTGCTTTTATGTAAACCTTGTCTGAGCAGTGTGCAGAAAGCATGTTTGGTTGATTTCATTTATTTATTCATCCATTTGATAAATGGGCTTCAGGTGTTTGATTATCGTGTGTTTTCTGGATCTGAAGGTTGAGGAGTGTATCCAGTATTGTCACAAACATATGAGTGCCATCATAGCAACACCGTGCAATATGAACTGCATCAACAACAACCTGGCCGGACGCATCGCTGACCTCTTCAGCCACAATGAGGCAGATGACCTCAAGGACAAAAAAGACAAATTCAAAAGGTGAGAACAAACATACACAGGACAAAAATTTAGTTATTCAAAAGAGCTGGATATTTATTAGCTTTAATATGTAAATATTTTACATGTAAACACTATATTCAGTTGTTGCTCTTGTCTATATTCTATATTTAACATATAATAATAAAAAGTAATACCATTTTAAGATTTCAATATAAATGTAAATATATACATAATATTATTATAAATAAATAATGATCTTTCAGAAATCATTCTAATATGCTGATTTACTGCTCAAGATACATTTCTTATTACGGTATCTGTGTTGACATTTTTTAAGATAAAACAAAATATTACGAATATCTTTACTGTTGCCTTTAACCAATTTAATTTGTCCTTGCTTAATAAAAATATTAGTTTAAGAAAATACTGACCCCAAAACTGTAGTGTAGATAATATGTTGTTAATACAATATAATGTTCATATAAAATATGTTGTCATTGATCATACTTTATTTGTGATGATTTGTACTTTCTCACCAGTAAACTGTTTCAGAAAAAGATTGAGAGATTATTTGATCATGGTTATCATAATCACGATTCCCCTGGTAATGCATCTACTCTGTACAGGTGAGAAACTTTGGCATTGCTGTGCGAGCTGTAATGATGAGAATAGCATGATGTATTATTGCATAGACATGTACTGGAAGTATTATAAATTATTCTTCTGGTGCAATCAAGTGGATTTCAGTGTAATCATTTTGTTGTTGTGATTCTTTCCCCAGATGTGGACTTTGCCTTAAGCTTTTAACCAAAGAAACTGAGAGAAAAATCCCTTGTGTTCCAAACAAAATCAACATAGATGCCCGGGGAAGCATTATATTCACTCACACCAGGTTAAATGAGGCACTCTGTATTTCAATCACATACACACCAAGTGTATTTAAAACACTCAAATAAAAGATTCCAAATGCTGATATTCCAGTCTTATACACACATATATGCAATGACATGTTGGTAATTGTGGTGTGTCTGTCTAGACATAAGGCCTGGGAGGTACATGAGTATTTGAACGGGCTTTATGAAGAGTTGAAGTCCTGGGTACTGGTTTACTGGAGGATCTGGGGCTCCATCAATTTCCTTGCCTGCTCGCGCTGCAAACAGGTAAAGAAAAAAATTGACTTCACGAGTCACAATTCATTGTTTAAGATTTGAATACAGTGTGTATATGTAGATAAACATAGATATTGATTGGTTGGTTACTAATTGAATAAGTTGTTTGGCTTACGGCAGGCATTCCTGTGTACGGAGTTGGGCCAGTGTAAATACCACCCGGAGGCGGTTGTGTATCCTGGCATTGGGGCAGATCATAGATGGCACGGCATTGGTCTTTACCCCTGCTGCAACCAGAAAGTCCTACGATTCGATCCCTCCTCCATGCCCAAGGTTTGTGTTGTTGCTTTAGAATACGTTCTCTTAAACTCAGATGACCTTTGAACCCGTCTCACTTTGCGAATGCCTGTGTATGTTTTGGTGCAGGGCTGTAAAATAAGAGACCACATTGTAAATGCGGGAGAGGGTGGTGACTGCGGCGATCACAATGTAAACTCAACCCAGACCAGAATACTCAATGACCTGCTGCTCCACAGAGAGGCTGTGTGTGTGCCCGATAGGTCCGACTATAGTAACTTCCTTCTGAAAAAAACTATTAGACAATCTGCATACCATATTTGATTTGTTTGATCCTTTGTATAGTGTTGTGTTCAGGTCTTTTGACTGATGTTTTAAGCTCTAATCCATTTTGTTTTGCCATAGCTCTGAGGACCCTTCCACAGCCAGTGAACATGTGCCAGGATATGATGTAACGCTGGAGCCAGGGATGCTTACAGCTCACAGACCCAAGGAAACAACAGCTGTGAGTCTATCACATTTTATTCTTTCTATTTACCTGTATTTATTTTTGGTCTTTTTTTTGTTGCTTTTTTTTTATGCAACCATCAGCAACATACAATCACAAATTAACACAAAAGACAATACCGCACTGCAAATGTACAGACAGACAAAAATACAAAAAAGAAAACATAATATCGTGTATATATCTAAGAAAAAAAGGAAATCATAGTCTTTATTACATAACTGCAGAATTTTTTTTCTTTTTAATACATTTCCTCTTTATATTATGGAAACCAAATTTTACCTCAGAGTAAAAAATTAAATAATTGTGAGATATAGTTTAAAATAGGAAATAAAGCCACATTCTGAGAATTGGAAGGAGTAAAGTTGCATTATGACACATACATTCACATTGTGAGATATACAGTTACAATAACTACATTTGCAATTGTGAGACAAAGTTTAAATGAATAAAAATAAAGTCATAATGTAAGATATGAAATTGCAATTGCAAGTAATAAAGTTGCATAATGAGAAATTCTCAATGTAAATACACAGTTATGAGAAATGCAGTCACATTTGTGAGATAATCACATTATTATATATAAAACCATAAACATGAGATATAAATTAAGTTAAATAATTGTGAGATATAAAGTGAGAATATTTTTATTTATTTATGTCCTTGGTGGAGGAATCTGGCTTTCATTTATTGTGATACATGCATCAGTTTATTGTTGACCTAAATTTGTTTATCCAATCTCAAATTATGACAGCACCTTTTTCTTCTCTTCTTTTGCAGTTTTCACTCTTAAAAAACTGGAGTCTTCAGCTGGTAAGAAGCCAATTCCTCAAATATTTAACGCAACACGATTCCTACAGTACGCGACGCTACTGTTCATCTCACATGTTCATTTGTCCTTTTGCAGCGGCAGCAGTCTCTGCTGTCTGAAGATGAGGAGTACACTACAGGGTCCGAGGTCACAGAGGATGAGGTCGGGGATGAAGAAGAGACTTCAAAAAAACAAGGTGAGCTAAAATGTTACAACTCATCAGATGATCTTCAGGCAGTACCTCATTGCGGTCAGAAGGTGGCAGTCACATACAATTTTCAGGATTCTGACCTTAAAGATTTCTTTTTGTACACAGCTGCAAAGAAGGCAAGAAAATCTGGGAAACCTTTGAAAAGACAAGTGTCCTCCCCGAATTTTCAGCGTAAGGAGAAATCTGGAGAAAAGGTGAATGCAACACAATAATTTGAAAATGTATTGGTGCTGGATTTTTCAAAGCAATAAGACTTAAGGTGACTTTACATAGGAATCACCAGCTTTTTTTTTCTCCAGAAAATATGAATGTCTGGTTTAGTAGTTGTTGTATGCCACTTTTCTCTTTTCATTCATTCTATCCTGTTCCTTTAAAGGTGCCATCTCGAGACTCAACCCCGTTCACGTGAGTGATTCCAAAGACTTGCTGTTTTCTGGAGGAGGGATCTGTTTAAACGCTGAATTGATATGCTTACTCATGCCATTTGATTGAGAAGGAATTTCTAGGCCTCTGAATAATACATTATTTCGCTCTTAGCGTCAGCATCCAGAAGAATAAGTGGGATAGCAATCGCTCCATGAGGTACAATCAGGACGCACAGAGGGAGGAGGGTATGAATCTTTTTCAGATGCTCTGACTATAACAAAGTTCCTCACAACTGCACATAGTGATAGAGCCAGTCTTATAAAAGAAGAGTCATGATTTAAAACCTCTTGAAAATCCTAGAAAATCTCAGAGAAAGTTAAATCCAGCCATCAGCAAGTACATCTGCCAGCTCTTCAGAAGAATAATGTTTTATAAACACTTTTGTATTCTAAATAGGATTAAAACTGTAAGCTTACCATTATTTAATGATTTATTATGGTAATTATCAATGGTATTAAATATTGTATGGACAATTTTAGCTGTGCTTCTGACACTAAAGCAATCAAGGAGCTTATGTGTAGATTTGCAATGATCTTGATGGATGTCTATACATCCAAACTCTTTCTAGATCAGAGGAGAATGGAGGAGATTATAGCAAATCTCACTAAAATGCGCTTCGGTGACCAGGAGCAGACGAAGCTGAAAGACACAAAAGAGGTACAAAACATCTTTATTCCCTTTAGATAAACCAGCTAAAGCAGCTTTAAGACTGTGATTGTACGTTTCCACGTGTGTTCTGATTTGTTGCTGTCATTACCATCTTTTTGAGCAGTATTCCAGCATTGTACTCTAGTATTTTGCTCCCATGTGTGTTTGTGTGCTCGCAGCCTGCAGGGGGGCTCTACCCGAGACTGGAGGCCCAGTTTAAGGCCTCCTCACAGTCCAGCGGAAGACACAGCAGCTCAGAGAAAACTCTAAGGTACCACAGTCACCTCGAGCACTGAGGCGAGCCACAAGTGAAAGAGTATCAAATTATAATTGATGATATTAATCATGAGATTTGGAACATGTTTGTTGTGGTGCACTAACTAGCTGGCTTGTCTGCTCTTGTCAGGCACATTTATAGGGATAGTTCAGTCAAAAATTAAGAACTCTCACGACGTTCTTCTGTGAGAGAAGATATTTTGGTCCATACAATGAAAGTCAATGGCTCCTATTACAATGATGTTTTGAACCCTATTGATTTTCATTGTACAGACAAAAACAAATTTTTCAAAATAACTTATTTTGTGTTTCACTGAAGGTTTGGAACGATATGAGGGTGGGTAAATGATGACAGAACTAATTATCCCCTTTAAAATACTTTTATGAAAGACCCAAAGTCCACTGTTTATATAATATTGCTTTACTTTTTTATTTGATGTACTTGTGTGTGGCTTTAATTGGACCTTTTTTCTTACTCACTTTCTCCTTTTTCTCTCAGTTCTAATTTTAACTAGCACTTTTGTCTTTTTTTAGAGCAAAGACACGCTCGGGGCCGTCAAGACCGACTTAGAGGAAATCTGGAGATAAGTGGATGAGTTTTTAAAAAGGAGGATTAAAAGAGTTTGTGCTGTTTGACGAGGCAGAAGAAACCATCAACCATCCTTTGCTCCACACCTCACCCCACCCTCCTTCCGAACTCTTTTCTGACACAGCAGGAATAGTCTTTTCCGTTACAATCCCAGGAGAAGAATGGATTGCTGGTGTGGTCTCTGATGTCATAATTGTAGCTATAGAACATAAACAATGGACCTAATAAAACCTTCTGTTGCACTGTAAACATTTCAAGCTTTTGGCTGCTGTTGAATTGGTTGCACCCACTAAAAAAAATTGTATGCATTACCATTTCAGTTTATTTAGCATCTTTGGCTTTATTTTATCTCATCTCTAGCTCAGGATTCATTCCAGCCGCAGTGAGTTGCTTCCTTTTAGTCGACTCAGGTGACCAGACAAAGCTCATCTCCGTGGTACTGACCCTGCACTTTAAGCCGTCTTAATGCAATGACTCAAACCTGTATAATACGCAAAGTAGCCACTGGGTAAAGAGTGACGCTGACGACTAATACCTGTGAGGTCCATGATTGTGTTGCACTGGAACTGTCACAACTGTGCCATTTGGACCGATGTGACATGGGGTAGAATACAGAATAAATCATTTAAAATAAACCTGTTTCTTTTTTTTTACTACGGCAGAATTTTATGAAAATTCAGTTTTTATGAAAGGAATAATTCCCTGGGAAATGCATGTCTGTAAATACACAGTCCTATTTTAAACAATTACTTCATGCATTGTCTTGTTTAAAAAAAAAACGCGACAGGAAGGGGAAGTAGAACTGCGTCTGTGGACAGAGGCGGGGGATATTTTGTGAGCTGGTCTGCCTTTTTTGGTGACAGGCGATGTTTGATTGAGCTCAGGCAGGTTGGGTTACAGTACTGGGCCACTTGCCAGCCAGGAACACAAATGATCATGTGTTAATTCCCTCTTTACTGGTGGGAACCAGATCCATCACAACCCCCACCATTCAGATCTCTCTCTTTTTCTTTCCAAGAGTTGTCTCTCTCTTATTCTGAAAAGCTGATAGTTCTGGAGCAGAAGTCCATGCAGCAGTTTTAAATAACCCTCCGACTCAAAACAATTTCATATTTTAATTTAGATTCTCTTCAGATACTCTCCATTTTTTCCCCCATCCCTGTGTGTACACTTTAAAAATAGTATATGGTTGTATGTACACTACCATTCAGGGGTCAGTAAGACTATTATGTCCACCAAGGCTGCATTTATTTTATAAAAAAAATTACTGTAAACAGTAATATTGTGAAATATTATTACAATTAAAAAAAAATGTATTCATGTGCAAAAGCTGAATTTTCAGCATCATTACTTCAGTCTTTAGTGTCATATGATCCTTCAGAAATCAGTGTAATATGCTTTTCTTATTGTTATCAAGGTTGAAAATGTTGCTTACATTTTTTTTTAAACCATGATACATTTTTCAGCATTCTTTAATTAATAGAAAGAACAGCATTTATTTTAAAAAAGTGTGACTTTTGATCTAATGTGATTTTTTTTTAACAAGTGTAGTAGGGTCTAAAAGTGACACCACCAGTGAAAATGTTTTTTTCTTTCCATTACAAATTGTTATAATTTGAGTGAGAAGAATATCTAATATCAACATCACAAATTATTATTTTTAATTAATTTTATTTCATAATGTTACTTTAACACGTTTGTTTACAAGTTTAAATTAGATTTAGATTTTGTGCTAGATTTAGATTTTGTGTTGTGCAGATTCTAAATTAACTCAAGATGGAAAAAAGTCAAGCTGTTATAAATATTCTACAGGTGACAGGGATCTGAGCTAATCAGAAGAAGATGCCTGTCTTTTTTAGTTAGAAGGAGCAGAAAGAGCAGCGATTCAGCAGAGCAAATGAATGAATGAAATGAATGAATAAGCAGAGTGATGGTAAAGGTGGACGGACAGTAGCTGCCCTCATTCCCTCAGTACTTGGTCAAAGGTCATACCCTGATCATTCAATGGTCTTTTGTCTATTGTTACTTGTAGCAAATGCTTTGTTGGCATTGTGCATTTGTTTAGAAAGACATGGATTTGTTTGCTTTAAAGAATGACTACTACTGCAACAATTTTAATTAATGTGACAGAATAAATATTTCTATATTTAATATAATCCACTATTTACATCTCACTTCACCTAAAATACACTAGCCTATAAAATAAATATACAATTGTATATTTAATTAAAGCTAATTTACTTCACATATCACATTGCTACTATTAGCTGCTGAAACTATAAATATTGCAACACTGGTTAGCTATATAGGCGTCAATGTCATTTCTAGATCAATGGAAATTATGAATTACTTTGTTTTGTGTTGTTCTATCGTCGCTAGAGGGAGCTGTTTGCATCTAGACATTCTTCTATTGAAGCCAAACTTCATGTGCAGCAAGGACTCCCTCATTGTCTGTGTTGTTGTCATGAAGTTAACTTCTCTCAGGAAGGACAGAGCTATTTATAGTGACCACCATTATGAAGAGACTCCTGCAAATAACCTGAGCTAGAACAAATAGCTTATAATGCATAATTATAAGCCAGAATATAATGATAAATAACCACAAAATCATAATAGTAATGTAAATAATGCTTCATGATGGTATGCATGCTGGTTTTGTAGTGAAACATTTTTCAACAATGATAATAAAGCACTTATAAATAGGCTGGTCTTTATGTGAACAATGAACTTAAAAATATTCACTGAGTCATATGTTATGAGAAAGTATATACAGTAAAACACCTTAAATAAGACAACTGTCAAACTTGTTTGAGTGACATGGGAGCAGCAGGTGATGTCATTGTAATGCATGTAAATGAACAGGCAGGACCAGAAGGAACGGGCTTAAACCAGACCAATCCTGCACAGAGCAGCCCACTTCATTTCACATGTATGTGCCACAATGCACGTGCAGCTCCTACTGCTCACTTCAGCAAGATGACCTCTTTCAGTCGTGCCCCTGACCCTGTTAACTTTCAGACCCACTGTATGTTGCTGACTGATGATGACATACTTTAATAGAGGAAACATGCAAGGTTTTCAGATCAAACACTGAGACAGGTTTTCCCTCTTTATGACAAAAACGCATTCTGTCCTTTCGTACATATGCATGATCTGGGTGACCTGTCCTGCAATGAACTAAACCAGACGTCCAGAGGAGTTTCAATGGTTTATTGTATTTCTCAAAATAATTCTAAACAGCTGAGACAACAATGAAAGGAAGCATGGCGAGTTTTCTGTTACACACAGAGTGAAGTCATAGTCTGAGAAACATCAGACATTTCTTATTTCTAAAATAAGAGCACATTTGCTGACTTTAAATCAGTTACAATGTTTCAAAATGTTTCAACTCAACATGCACAAATATGTCTCTTAATGATGATCTGAGCAAAAACAAAAACATAACATGACAACAAATCCAGTATTATTCAGCTCATACTGGTCAGGTGACAATGTATTAAGTATTATCTAAAAAAAATATGAAGACACCCACTCTGTTCATTAATTACTAATAGATTTATTATAAAACATGCAGTAAAGAATTCAACATTGGTCTAATTGGTCTTTAAAAACTGGAACATCAGTTTTGGGGTTCAAACAAAGAATGTTGCCTGTGATTGCTGGAAAGCAGGTTGACATGTATTCTAGAAACTTCCGTATTGGCACTTTCAGTTGTGGAATACATACAATTAATTTACACCACATCACACTTATCTCTGCTTCCAAAGTTTACAACAGCAAAGGACCTACATCATATTCACTCCTTTTTATATTGTATTATATGTTAATAAAGGTAAAAGAGGAGTGAGCATGAATCTGATCCACACATCAGCTGATTATCAAATGATGACTGGATCCATTAAATGCACAAAACTGCAACACTAGAGTCTGTTACAGAATAAAACTGAAGACCAGCTGCCATTGGTTCACCTTCACTAGAAGTGCGATCAGTTTGTTGGTTAAGGCTGAGCATATAATTTACCAAATTACTGGCCCTAAACTGCTGTAACTAGTTAACCATTTTAAAAGGTGTGTAGAATGGGCCACATGCTGGACCAAAGAGAAACACTTTATCAGATATTCAACGTGTATAAAGTGCAGTCGTGACCTTGTAAAAATGTATGTCAAATGATTGCTAGACTAAAGGAGAATGTATTATTTTTCTCATTCTTTGTTCACTAGAGACACTCGAGTAGTTTTGCACACAAAATCCAGTATTTTTCCATCAACTGACGTTTAAGTGGCGTTGCATCACGTGACTTGCAAGGAAGGGGGGAGAAACATGCTAGCATTTGACGTCCCTTTAAAGCAGCACACGGACAGTTTATTATTATGTTTTCGGGTGATTCGATGCGTTTATAATACATCACTGTCATATTGGAGTTAATTTCTCGGTAGTTAACTTTATGGAAACCATCACAAGCCAATTGTATCAGGCTCTGATCCATGCCATGCGTATCATACCCTGACTCTGAACAACCACTCCCCTTCGTGGCTCTGGCTCGTGGAAAATTACCAGCTTACAATCAGCACAAGTACAAGCTCCAACATCCGCCTCACGGACTCGATGCCCTCGATCTCCTTCAGTCCACCGTGAAATATATTTTTTTCGAACATGTAACTTAACGTTAACGTTATACAATTACCAAGCGGCCACTGTTGTTAAATATAAAAAAGTGGACAATGTAAAGCTCAAGATGGGTATAAACGCGAGTGTTTTTCGGAAGAGTAGCGCGACAGAGATAAATCACTCAGCAACAAACAAATAATACAGTACCGTAATATTATCGCACATTACAAGTCCACTCTGCACGCAGTTTGCCTTCTTTTTCTCCAAACGGGCGGAGCAGTCGCGTGGGCGCCCAAAAGAGTTTAGATTGATTGACGTGCACGCTGTCCAATGGATCGCGAGCAAGGACGTGCTTAGCAACGCTGCGGCCAATAGCACGACCCCATGGGCGTGACGTTAATCCAAACTTTTCGCGGCGCCATCGGCTGAAAACTAAACCGAGATGGAATCTCCCAGTCTGAACCGGTTTCAACCGGTTACGAGTTTGTTGCTTGTGAGAAGAAGAGGCACAGGCTCAGTCTCTAATACCGCCCTAGTGCAAAATATACTCCAGTACAGAGCACATTTCTTAATTAAGGTTAACTTTGTTTCGTAAAATGAACCGGACTGAGAAAATACTGAACTCGCCGTGATTGTTGGTGCGGAATTCACATCCTAGTGGTCCTTATATCAAGCAAGTAGCTCGTGTAGTCTTCACAGAGGAATAACGTTAGTGTGGCTGGCCAGTCAACGGCTCATCCTAAAGCTTTTTTTGCCAGAAAGCGTGTACAAACAGGCACCAACGATACTGGATAAATTAAACATAATTTTAGCAACTCTGGCAGACAAGCCCACCTTCTTTCTCTCAAAGGCTTGGACTTTAGGTAGGTAAATATGGGGTGAAAACTTATAGCTAGAGTGTTTGGGTTGGTCTGTGAAGAATGGTGATGCTGTGAGATTGTGTAGAAATGCATAGAAATTGTACGTATGAAGGTTTAAGGTCGAAAGAAAGTGAAATGGCTTTGCTGCTGAGGGTTTATGAGGGATGTTGCGGGTGTGTGTTGCGTGATGGCTCGTGTTCAGCACTGGTGTCACGCTGGTCTGAATAATGTATCTGGGTTTTCTTTGTTTTAGCAATCGTTGTATCTCACTTACCATAAAAAACAATCACAAAATACACTACGCTACTAAGTGCTATCCGTAAGCATAGCCCATGGTATCTCGACTTAGCGAGTAAAATTCTATTGTAAAATGCATGCAGGACCATTCAAAAGCTTTAGCATTCTTTTAAATAATTAACGGCATGTAAAAATACACGAATACAATTATATTGCTTACCTGGTTTACTACTAGTAAAGCCTGCAGAGCTTTCAGATGTAGGGTGCAGAGCATGGGGTTGGTGGGAGGGGTTGCTCCGGAGTCAGGGAAGGAGATCATTGCAAAGTCACCCCCGTAGAAGTCATCTCTAGACGGGTGTAGACAGTTAGAAACATCGGCGTTTGTTAACATGGACGAGGCGTTTGCTGGAACGTTTTTAACGTCAGTTGTGCGCTAAGGCATTTGCCTTTCGGTCCATTTAAGCGCATTCTTATGACAGCATGCATGCGTAATTGTTGCCAAACATGATTCATTATTAGGGCCTTTAACGCATAAACGTGGACAATCAACCACTGTAGAGAATAATAAACAGCTTTCGCACTGTGGTGCAAGTTGTTGTCCTCCTCGGCGTTGATCTTAGTCCAACTTGGTTGTGTTTTGAAGACGTGTGCATGCATGAAATCAGCTGATAAGTGGCTCTGTGTTGGAAGACAGATCCTATTGTTGTAGGAGTTGTAACGTTACTTGCTTTACTGAATGAAATAAGGTGGCTAAATCAACAGGTTGCGCAGTACAGAGAACTAGTTACGGTACCATTACTTTATTTAGGCCTGCAAGACTCACAAAGATTGTCTGTGTCCTGTTGTCCAAGCAAATTCTCGAAATTTCCTTTTTTTTATTCTTGGCCGTAATGCTTACATCGTTACGCAATAGTTTGGCTCCGGGGTGCAAATTGAATTAGCTTGAGCATTGGTCATTCTCATTCAGTTGTCCTTCAACTGTGTGCACATTATTAAAGTCTCGTGGTCTTATGGAAGCTCGATCAGAGAGTAGGGAAAACAGTTTGTAATTCAGAGCGCCTCTTGTGTTATATGTAAACAGAATGACGTCAGCGAAAGGGCTGCCTAGCACGTGGTCTCATTCAGAGAATAATGGCTCGTGTGATCACGAGCCCAGTGAGTGGCCCTTGTTCTTCGGACATATCAGGATGTGCAGACTGCAAGCATGTTACCTTTATTGCGCCACCCACCTATCCCGTTGTTATTGAGGATTGAACCCTCCAGCAGGCATTAGTGTGTTGGCATTGGCAGGCCAGGTCATATAAGGCTTTTTGGATAGTCCTGGGTCGAGGGAGGGGGGTAACGGTCAGCTGTTTGGATTTGTGTACCCAAATGTTCATTTCACATGACTTTGCCCCTGCTGGATGTTTCCTCCCTGTGCCCCACAGAGCTCTATGCCAGCAATTATGACAATGTTAGCCGACCATGCAGCCAGACAGCTGCTGGACTTTAACCAGAAACTGGATATCAACCTGCTGGATAATGTGGTCAACTGCCTGTACCATGGGGTCGGGCCACAGGTAAGGAAGACCATTTCACAAACCGGTGAGATATAGTACCAAATGTAAGTATATGTTTGTGTGTATAAATATATATATACATATATATATATTGGTGAAATGTAGTTATATATATATATATATATATATTTATGAAATATAGTACCGTGTGTCTGTGTAAGAAATAAACTGCATTAGATGCAGTGAAATATTATTCTTTTGAACTTTCTATTCATCACAGTTTCCGCAAATATTAAGCAACACAATGGTTTTCAACATTTATAATAATACGAAATGTTTCTTGAGCACCAAATCAGCATATTAGAATGATTTCTGAAGTACCATGTGGCGTTGAAGACTGCAGTAATGATGCTCAAAATCTAACCTTGCCATCACAGAAATAAATTACATTTTACAACATGTTAAAATAAAAAACAGTTATATTACATTTTTTTAATCCAATTAATTACATGATGTGCCGATTAATAAATCGAATTAATCGTTTAAATTAAAATTAAATTAAAATTGGCTGAGAAATTACCCCCAAAAGATCATTTAAAGTCATTATTGTGTTCAAGGAGAAAAGTATCAAATAGACATTACAAAAAGTAGCTTTTTAATTTGGGAGTTAATTTTGTTAAAGTCCCCGTGAACCGGAAGTTACAAACGACTTTTCTCCAGTGTTGTGATGTATTTCCAAGTGAAACGGAATATTGAACAGAGGGCAGGGTTTTACTTTAGCGCTCCTCCTCTCCATCTCTCGCTCATAGCAGACGAAGTCGTTTTGAGGGGGGAGGGAAGGATAACTTATTAGATTAAAGATTATAAGGGTACATGAATTTATAAAAATGAATGAAGTGCACAGATAAATCATTTATAATAAACACTACAATATTACATATAAAAATACGCATTGTAAAATTTGATTTCATGGCGACTTTAAATACTTTTTCCATAAATAATAAATTAAATCTACAGCCCTAATTAAATTGTACAAATATTTCACAATATAACTGTTTTTGTGGCATTTTTTTTATAAAATAAATGCAGCCTTTGTGAAGTTGTCTTTCAAAAAAAATAAAATATATGTGTGTGTATAAATACACATTAGTGTATGCACTGACATCTTTAAATATTGGCCACAGTCTTTTTGTTTTACAGTGTAAGTTAAGACAAATGTTTCTCTATTTCAGCAAAGAATGGCACAGGAGGTGCTGACTCATTTGAAGGAGCACCCAGATGCGTGGACACGAGTTGACACCATTCTAGAGTTCTCTCAGAATATGAACACCAAAGTAAGCCAAGTCCCAACTTACTCTGGTGGAGGGTCATGGTTTCTATACTTTGAGGAAGATCTGATCTCTTATCACATATTATACAGGAACACAATTTGGTTTTATTTTCCTTCAAACCAGAAAGATCAGCAAATATATCAGCAAATACCCATTTTCTTAAGTGTATTGGGGTTGCTTAGCGTCATCTCAGAAACAGATTCCTCTGTACACGTGTGAGATCACATTTTCCTACACCTCTCCTCACAGTCCTGTCTTGGGCAAGCAAAGTCAGAGTTAAAGTTGGTGTGTGAGGATCCTCTGTTGACAGTGAAATACCTCAGTACCTTCATCTGTACAGCAGCCAGAGGTGTGTTAATGACTGACTGTTTGAGGTCAGGATATATAAAGCACCTGATCCATGTGATCCAAGTTTTGAGCCATGTATTTTTATTTTAATATTGATGAGGAAAGCAGAGGATCCATGTAGTGTAGAATTTCTAGAAGCCTGAAACAGAATTTCTGCACTGATAAACTACACACTCCCAGAGTTCAAAAACTTTTGTTCACTTTGTAGTGTGTAGACTGAATGTAAATTATTTAGTAATTTGTGAATAGTGTAGTATTTGGATGAATTGTCTTCCTCAGTGTGTTAATAGACTTCCTCAAAGTACTGCTGACCCAGTTTGCCGTCTGCTTGCCTTTTAAGATTGCTCTTAACACTCTGGTCATTACTAATGTTTGAGTTGATTTATCAACAGTATCTGTAATATCAAAATGATAATGGTCCAAAAGTGAGGGCTCTAGAAGAACAGACAGGAAAAAATGCAGAGCAGGTAAATTCTTTGAATTTGTCTAAATTCATCAAGCAAAATACAGACAGAGCGCATTTAAAGTGCTTTTTGAACATTTGGCTTTTTGCTTAATTTATTTACAGCCTTGAAAAAGCAAACAAAAGACAATTAATTGAAGTTGTTCATATTTGATATTAATCACAATGTTCCATTATGTTGATTGCTTGTAATAGGACGAAAAGGGGTGTGTCTTCCTGTGCACCTTGACACAGCTAGGCTTTGGCGGCAGGCCTCCACAAGGTCTACCTTTTCATTCCCTTACTCTCAATTCTGCTGTGCCTCCATTCACACTGCACATGCCTCATATGGAGCTGAGAGACGGCAGGGAGATAGGCAGGCAGTTTACCCCATTTTGTTTTTACCCCAGTCATGGATGGTAACAGTTATTTCCACTGTAGGGATCATCAGTGTCTCTGTGTATTGTGGTAATGCTTTTCTCCCCAAGCATTTGTGACCCGTGCTGGCAAAATGTGTCGGAATGCGCACAAGCTTCAGGCAAAACAAGTGAAATGTCAATTTTGGTCGAATTGGAGTTTTTCACAAAAAATTAGTTCATTAAGCTCTTGTCTAGCGATTCCAATGCCCCAAATATTAATAAAACATCTAAAACTATCTTTATTTGTATGTTTTCTGAGAGGCTACCTTTCTGAATCATGAAAAAATGCAGTTTTTCTCTGCTCGCTTCTCTGCGATTAGTGCTTCTCAAGTTTGGTTTCGTTGTAAAGCGCAGCATTCCAACTTTGAGAATATTCATAGCGAATTCTCAGTGGCATGAGTCTGAACCAATGAAATGTGATTTTCAAACTCATGCTGATGTAAACAAAACGATCTTACTCTCGCTGACTGACACATCCGAAGCATGCGAACAAAGGCTCTTCTCAGACGGCGTGCGATTCCGATATACACATATACAGAGAATTAAAGTATTTCAAAATAATTGGCGGGTATTCACGCGAACATCTGTCATGTCTTAAATTAACATTTGGTTAACTGGTGGGGAAAAACATCTGATGTAACATTACATTAGATCCATGCATTACAGTAGGTCTTAATATATAGGCTGTCTGTCTCATCAATGTTAATCAAACAATTGTGGTATCATGGAAAAAAAGTTGAATATATATTTTTTCTATAGATATGGGTTTTGACTTAGTGTGTGCCAATTTTTGTGTTTTTACCAGGGATTTTAAGGTATGATTGCTAGGTGAATTTGTTCTGGAACCTTCAGAAAACTAGATTTTCTCAAAATTGACTTTGCTGACTTTATCAACTTAACCAATAGGTGTAGCTCAATATTTTTTTTGTCTGATTCCAACAAATGAAATACAAACAAACAAAAAAAATAAAAATTATTGTAAAAATAACTAACTCTTTTTTTTTTTTTTTTTTGCTCATTGGGACTAATTTTGCCAGCACGGATAACATTTCTCCTCTGCCCTATTTTGTTTCTCCTCTTGAACATGCACCAAGAAATATCGCAACATCACATGTGAACAATAAAGACCTTGCGTGCTGTTGCAATGTTTTTTGGCCTTGCCCTTTTTCTTTTTCTTTTATATTTATCTTTAAACCTCTTAAAAATTAAAGGTGAAAAGATCCTGGTGATTTGAGAAAGCAAAATCTGTCTGTATGCAAGTAACCTACCTCTCCAGGCCTCACCTTTAATACCCTCACATAGTGTATGATCTGTATTCCCTGTTTTGCTTTAACACATTACCTTTTTGCGTCAGGTTTTTCCTCTTTTTTCATTAATCCCTACAGTCGAAATGCTGATGATCCAAATAACACTAGTGATCATGACAAGGACACTAATGCACCATGAATACCCTCTTAAAAGCAGCATGGTGGCAGTCTTAAGGCAGTCTATAGACCAAAACCTGTGGCTTGTCTTGCTGTTCCTGAGACCCACACCAGTTATTGGTGGAAACATTAGTGTCACTTTAAAACAGAAAGGGGTTTAGTTCGCCAATGGGAAAACGTATCTATGATGATTAAAGCTTGTGAGTGGCCATTGACTCATAAAAGAATCCTTCGGTTCTTTTTGTTTTTGGACACAGATGTTGCGTCGTTCCCCCAAGCTGCTTGCTTTGTTGTGGCCGAGCACGGAATCAAACCATTAGCTTTTTGCTATTAACGTCTCCTCTCCTGTATTTCACATTCTGGTGTGACATGGCCAGAAACAGCAAAACTTCTACAGAATCTCATACAAACATTGTAGAGTTTTTATGGGGGATTATGGACTTTTTTTGTGTTCTCTTTTTGAGTTTGGAAAAAAAATTCTCATTGAAGTCAAATCTGCATGATGTTTTTTTCAATCTGAATCCATTTGAAACAAACCAAAGAATGTGTGAAAATATTTTAGGCAGTCAAAGTTAAGAGCAATTTTTTTGTTTTCCTTGTTGAACGGTACAGCTCTGGCAGATTGGCTGGTTAAAGCTTGGATCCTTAAATCTTGATTTGTTCTCTTGGCATTACAGTACTATGCTCTGCAGATTCTGGAAACAGTTATTAAAACAAGATGGAAGATTCTGCCCAGAAACCAATGTGAAGGTAGGACTGACTCACAAGAATTCCCCTTACCACTTTGAGATAAACGAGTAATTCATAGCTCAGTCTAAATCAATTCTTAAGTCATAAGCAGCTCAAAGGCTGGATTTGGACAAGCTGTGAAGGGATCATTGAAATGTAGAAGTAAACATTTCACTCTGTGACAGACTTGACTCTACAAAACGTTTTTAGCAGGCCAACACATTCATTGGAGTCAAGTGAGTGATTGCCAAGTTGAGCTGAATTCCCCTTTTAAAAATGCATGGAAGGTTGTCTGCTCAGCTTAGTGTTCATTTGTTACCAAAAAGACTAGAATCTGCTCTGTTAAAAATCAACTGAAATTTAAAACATGACAAGCACCTATAATTGATTAATAAAGCATCACTTAGATACGTTCTACGCTGTTCAGCTTAACCAACATTGATGTCTCAAAATCATCCAAAACATGTCTCTGTTTGAGCTGTCTGTCTGCACCCAGCCAAATGAATAAAAAAAATATATATATAATCTTACACCAAGTTAAAAGGCTAGTTCACCCAAAAATGTACATTCTGCCATTTACTCACCCTCAAGTTGTTCCAGAATGAATTTTTCTTCTGCTGAACACTTTTCCCCCCATACGTTGAAGTCAATGGTGTCCATCTACTGTTTGGTTACCCATATTCTTCAAAATATCTTCTTTTGTGTTCAGCAGAAGAAATAAATTCATACAGGTTTGGAACAACTTGAGGGTGAGTAAAAATGTAGGTAGTTGGAAGTATGATTTAGCAGATCTGCAGATGATCAGACAGTAACAAGTCTTCTGAGAAAAGCTGCTTGCATCCGAATGGAGAGCTCATGGGGGTATGTGCTGTCTTACTGTATGTATTGACGCTCTTCACTGCTCTGCTTTATTTCAGGCATTAAAAAGTATGTTGTGGGGCTCATTATCAAGACATCATCAGATGCAGCCAATGTTGAGGTCAGTAAACGTCCACTTATTTTGTTTACTGTCTTCCTGTGGTTGATGTCTGTTTTATTCTATGCTCTGCCTCCTTTCAGAAAGAAAAGGTGTACATTGGAAAACTCAACATGATATTAGTACAGGTGAGTTTTGTTTGACTACTTTTTCTTAGTGCACATTAGAGGGATTCATAGCCATTCATAATAATGATGATGTAGGGGCATATATTTGATGACTGCAATAAAAATGTCTGTTACCCTTCATGTTACTTGATGTGTTCGTGTTTAGATCCTGAAGCAGGAGTGGCCAAAACACTGGCCCACATTTATCAGTGACATTGTTGGTGCGAGTCGCACCAGTGAGAGCCTTTGCCAGAACAACATGATCATTCTGAAACTCCTCAGTGAAGAGGTGTTTGACTTCTCCAGTGGCCAGATGACACAAGTGAAAGCCAAACACCTAAAGGACAGGTGAGACCACATTAAAAGAGAATAACTGTCATATTTTATGGTTTATTATTAAATAGGGGTGACCCCGAATAGTCGAAGATTCTATGCTTCGATACCAATCTCGTGGTCGAATCTTCGCAGAGGTGTTATGAAACGAGGATCATGCCATTTTGGCTGTATGGGGGTGATCGATGTCTGATTTCACATCTAACTACCGGTTTTCTGCCAATAAGTTAATATACAGCCTATTTTTTTTATATATATATATATAACTTTTAATAACTATTTTTAACGTGCAGTGCGGCCTTTCTGCAGTTTTAGATATTATTTCTTAGTTTTATTGATCAAAAATGTTTTTTTTTTAATTTCTATATATTTGTGACATGGCTTTAAATTGTTAAAGCCCCCCCCCCCAACGCGCGCACACACACACACACACACACACACACGATTCGACTATTAGTGGACTATAGGCAAGACTTCACAATTCTGATTCCACTATGCAAATCATTAGTCGGGGACACCCCTAGGGTCATATTCACATTACTTCTTGTTCTTGTTAATTAATCTGTATTGTTTTGTGATCCATCTGCAGCATGTGCAATGAGTTCTCTCAGATATTCCAGTTGTGCCAGTTTGTGATGGTATGTATTGTTTTCATATTGTTTTTCTCTCATACAAAAAAGTTTGTGAAAGTATATGCAGACTTTCGCTTAATCATTTAAACACTCTTAATTATTTTTCAGCTTTTCTAGTTAAGTATTAAATGATGAACTAACTATCTAGTGTTTTTAATTTGTGATGTGGCAGCATAATTCTCATACCTCAAAATAAATCTCTAATTTTAATGTCACAGGAATAACATTTTAAAATTGAACATTTGCATATGCATAAAACCCATGTTAATGGCTGAGTTTTTATTGGCTTGAAAAAACAAAAATATTCTAAATTTTTTAGGAAAATTCCCAGAATGCCCCACTTGTGCATGCTACCTTGGAGACTCTGCTAAGGTTTCTCAACTGGATTCCCTTGGGCTATATCTTTGAAACTAAACTCATCAGTACTCTGGTGTACAAGGTAACATATCTAAAGGTTTTATTACTCTTACAGACTTTGTGAAGAACTAGGAATATAGTTGTTTGATAGATGACTTAATTTTTACCTTTACTCATAAGTAACTCGTATAAACCAACAGTCTTTTATTGAAAAAAAAAAAAAGCAATATTGGGCTGCAACATGCATCAATTGACCAATCAGAATGAAGTGTTCCAGACAATAGTGTAATAACTATATTTATAGTGCATGTACCGGTATTTATTTATTTTTTGTACAATGAAACCGTACAGTTAAATAGATTCATGCAATAACAACACCAAAGATTGTATTTCACACCTAGAAGCAGTGGTCTTTGAGGTAATTGTTGACCCCTCTTCTCTGTTGGGTTGATTTGTAGTTTTTAAACGTGCCGATGTTTCGCAACGTGACACTGAAGTGCTTGACTGAAATAGCAGGAGTCAGTGTCAGCCAGTACGAAGAGCAGTTTGTCAGTCTCTTCACTCTGACCATGATGCAGCTCAAACAGGTAACCTCCTCTCTGGTTTAAATCGAAGCAAAATTCCCATATACCCATGGTCTTGGGCTAGTCTGATATTCTCTTTCTCACTTGTGTGTTGAAGATGCTTCCACTGAACACCAACATCCGGCTGGCGTATGCAAATGGTAAAGATGATGAGCAAAACTTTATTCAGAACCTCAGCCTTTTCCTCTGCACCTTCCTCAAAGAGCACGGACAGCTGATAGAAAAGAGATTGAACATCAGAGAGACGCTTATGGAGGTATGCACAGACTGAACTTGCTTATGGAGAATCAACCTCAGTCTGTTTGCTGTTTAGATGCCATTGTGTTAAGACCCTGTTTGTTGTTTTGCTTAGGCTCTACATTACATGTTGCTGGTGTCAGAGGTGGAGGAGACCGAGATCTTTAAGATCTGTTTGGAGTACTGGAACCACCTTGCAGCTGAGCTGTACAGAGAGAGTCCTTTCTCAACGTCCACATCTCCCCTACTCTCAGGCAGCCAACACTTTGATGTACCGCCCCGCAGACAGCTCTACCTACCTGTGCTGTCTAAGGTTAGCTCACATACAAGAAATTCAAGATGAAATTAAAAATTTTAGGTAGAAACAATAAGGGTTTTTCTGTTACTGTTTTGCAGGTGCGTTTGTTGATGGTGAGCCGCATGGCCAAGCCAGAGGAAGTGCTGGTGGTGGAGAACGATCAAGGCGAGGTGGTTCGAGAGTTCATGAAGGATACAGATTCCATCAACCTCTACAAGAACATGAGGGAGACGCTTGGTGAGTGCTATGCTCCTTTGTACTATGTATACAGATTTTTTGCCTACTAGTCTGTGTTTATTATAAGTGTTTTCATATTTCTCTCTCTGCAGTCTATCTTACCCATCTGGATTATGCCGACACAGAGCGTATTATGACAGAAAAGCTTCATAATCAGGTGAATGGTACAGAGTGGTCCTGGAAGAACCTGAACACGCTATGCTGGGCTATTGGTTCCATCAGTGGAGCCATGCATGAAGAGGATGAGAAGCGGTTTCTCGTCACTGTCATAAAGGTGCGGAAATCTTAAAGTGCAAAGATGTAAAGTCTTGTAATGAAAAATAAGAACCATAATATTGTTCCCATGTCATCTACAGGACCTGCTGGGTCTATGTGAGCAGAAGAGAGGCAAGGATAACAAGGCCATCATTGCCTCCAACATCATGTACATTGTTGGCCAGTACCCACGGTTCCTACGTGCGCACTGGAAATTCCTGAAGACTGTTGTCAATAAATTGTTTGAGTTTATGCATGGTGAGTCGCAAATGCTTTGAGCCTTAGAATAGAATCAAATATTTGCATCTGTATACAGCTGTGATACCTTTTGGTCTGATTTTTAAATAAAAGCAGCTTTGATGTCAGATTTGATTACACATACACTGCAGATGCTGCATTGCAGTCATTTATGGAGCAGCTCGGTAATAATAAATAAAGTTGAGCTTCTAATTTTAGCTTGATTTAAAAACACACGATTACATCAATTCTTTTACAGTTATATTTGACTATTTATTCTTCTCAGAAACCCATGATGGAGTTCAGGACATGGCGTGTGACACGTTCATAAAGATAGCTCAGAAGTGCAGGAGGCATTTTGTGCAGGTGCAGGTGGGAGAGGTGATGCCCTTCATTGATGAGATCCTCAACAACATCAACACCATCATCTGTGACCTGCAGCCCCAGCAGGTATCAAATAACCCAATCTGTCTCAGTTAGCCTGCTCTATGTGTAACTGACTCATTATGCTTTAGAAATGTATAACATTTGAGAAGTTCTTGCAGCTCTGCTGGACTTGAGCAACCATTTGTTGTTCGCAGGTGCATACATTTTACGAGGCTGTCGGCTATATGATTGGAGCACAGACCGACCAGGCTGTACAGGAACACCTAATAGAGAAGTACATGTTGTTGCCTAACCAGGTGTGGGACAGCATCATTCAGCAGGCCACCAAGGTGTGTGTTTTTTTTCTCAAACATCAAATTTTGTTTAAATCAAAAAAAGAAACTTTTTTTTAAATCATTTTTAAGACTAACTTTAAATTTATGGTGTTATCCTGCTATAGAATGTGGACATCCTGAAGGACCCGGAGACAGTGAAGCAGTTGGGCAGCATCCTGAAGACCAACGTCAGAGCGTGTAAAGCCGTGGGACACCCTTTTGTTATTCAGCTGGGTCGCATCTACCTGGACATGCTCAATGTATACAAGTGCCTCAGTGAGAACATCTCTGCTGCCATCCAGACCAACGGTGTGTTTTTCTTTAGACAATCAAATCTCTCTGTAATTTTCAGATTTTATCATATGTGTGCGCACTTGTTTAAGACAAGGAGTTAGTTTAATTCTAGAGTTACCATATTCATGTGTATATTTTTCCGTGTATATGCATCTCTGTTGGTTGTCTCAGAGTGACAGATCAGCATTAAACTGAAGTCAGTCTGATTACACAAACTCGCTCAGCTGGAAGACAAAAGGCTGTCACAGAGCTTAGCGCTGTGTGTGTGTGTGTGTGTGTGTGTGTGTGTGTGTGAACAGCGGTCCATTACAGGGCTGTCTGAGCAGCTAAATATAGCACTGTAGCTAGAACAGACTGAGTAAAGTTTAACTAAATAGTTGCCTAAAAAAAATCTTACTAATGAGAAAGTCTGACTTTCTCTGAATACTATAATGCATGGCATAAACTGTATATAATAGACTTCACTCAAAAACCACAAGTGCTTTGTTTATCTCTGTTTATTTGATTTTATAGGTGAGATGGTGACAAAGCAGCCTCTCATCAGGAGCATGCGCACTGTGAAGAGAGAGACTCTGAAGCTGATCTCAGGCTGGGTCAGCCGGTCCAATGACCCACAGATGGTGAGACACAAATCACAACTTTTAGGTAGGGATGCACCGAGATGAAAATTCTGGGCCAAAACAGAAAATTATTTATTTATTATTTTAAATTAGTGCTTTTTATATAATTGTATTAATATATTCAATCATTTTAATGATGCTGAATTTAGGAAATACAAGCCAATAAAATAACCACACTTTTACTAAAAGTAAAATTGGACCGAAAATATATTAAATATATTAATTAAATATCAATATATTATTCTTTATTCAGTTTTATGCAACAAAATCAGATTTAAAAGACCAGTTCCCCAAATAATATATTGTCCTACAAAGCTGCTATTATCAGAGCATGTGAGCAGAGCGCAGCGGGGAGCAGATCAGTAAACAAGAGTGTAGCGTAATTTTACCAGCATTGTCCAGCGCGGCTATACGACACCATGATACTGCACAGTAGGGCTCCTCCAAACAGAATCAAACTGTGACGTGGAAAAGCATAAGGGTGCATCGCTAGCATTAGTAAGCCCAGCTATGATATAATTATTCCTGCTCCAGCCACGGTGTACAGCACTGAAATTTGAAATACAATACTTGGGAAACATTGAATCTGAGAGTTTTTCTAAAATATTCCTAAAAAAACACGAAATACAGAATCGCAATATACCGCCTTTCTTACAGTTTCGCAATATATCGTATCGTAACCCCTGTATCGGGATGGGTACCGTGTCGCCAGATTATTGGCGATACACAGCCCTACACCTGAGCCCTATTTCTTGTCGTCAACTCTATTGACGACAAGAAATAAAAACAATTAAAAAAATTGTGACAGGATCTAAGATATGAACTTTCTCTTATGCATTCATCTAATTTTTAAACTAAAATCTTGATTTTAGACGTTTTTCATCATGAGATTTTATTTGTCCAGCTCGAGGCTTTTCTGTGTCGTCCGCTTGATAGATCCAGTATTTCTGTCTCTGTGCAGATAATTCTGTTATACCTGCTTCAGGTCCGTCAGTTTGGACTTGTTCAGATTAGCGCTGTCCTTACACAACACACACTTAACCGCTCATCCTTTAAGCCTGTCTGCGCATGTGTTTATTGTTCATACTCTAGGTGGGGGAGAACTTTGTCCCTCCGCTGTTGGATGCTGTGCTCATTGATTACCAGCGAAATGTCCCAGCAGCAAGAGAACCGGAAGTGCTTAGTACCATGGCAACAATCGTAAACAAACTGGGTGGACACATTACTGGAGAGATCCCTCAGATATTTGATGCAGTGTTTGAGTGCACATTAAACATGATCAACAAAGTAAGCTGCCCTTATTTTATCCATCAACATGATAAAAATATGTGTGATAAAAATGTAATATTCTATTGTCAGTTATTGAAACCAGACTGTTTTTGAAATTTGTCTATGGTTTGGAATTGTGAAGTGCATAATATCCTTTATTTTTGTTCAGGATTTTGAAGAATACCCAGAACACCGGACGCATTTCTTCTATCTGCTGCAGGCGGTGAACTCTCACTGTTTCCCAGCATTCCTGGCTATCCCACCAGCCCAGTTTAAGCTTGTGCTTGACTCCATTATATGGGCTTTTAAACACACTATGAGAAACGTGGCAGACACTGGTGAGAACACAGATGCACTCATCACAGCCAGATGTCAGACTTACCCTTATCATTTATCATAACATGCATACAACAACTGTATGAAAACAATGAAAAATGTCACGTAGGCCTTCAGATTCTCTACACGCTGCTGCAGAACGTGGCCCAGGAGGAGGCGGCAGCTCAGAGCTTCTATCAGACATACTTCTGTGACATCCTACAACACATCTTCTCTGTTGTCACGGATACATCACATACAGCCGGTCAGTACTGGCCACCCTCCCTTTTCTCTTTATTTATATATATATATATATATATATATATATATATATATATAACACTGTGTAACCATGTAGTAATCATGAGTGTTGAAGTCCCCATTAACCGGAAGTTACAAACTACTTTCTCCAGTGTTGTGACGTATTTCCAAGTGAAATGGAATATTAAATAGAGGGCAGGGTTTTAATTTAGCGCTCCTCATAGTTAACGGTTTGAGGGGAGTTGCCACGCCCTCGCGCCATAGCACATGACCAGAACAAAAGAGAAGTCGTTTTGAGGGGGGAGAGAAGGATAACGTATTTGATTAGAGATTATAAGGGTACATGAATTTTTTTTAAATTAATGAATTGCACAGATAAATCATTTATAATAAACACTACAATATTACATATAAAAATACGAATTGTAACATTTTATTTCATGGTGACTTTAAGGTTTTTCTAGCATAATCATTAAAATAGTGCAGGAATAATCAATTTAATGATTTAACAGGTCATATACATTTCTAAAATGACTTATTTTCTAATTTAACGTTGTTGTTTTTCTTCATCCTTAATAGAATCTGTTTTAGTTATTTATATTATAAAATTAACATACTTTTTTTATAGTGACATGATTAAATCTGTAAATACCTCAGTTTGTTCAACCTCTGCATATTTGTCATCCAGGTTTGACCATGCACGCTTCTATTTTGGCGTACATGTTTAACCTTGTTGAGGAAGGAAAAATCAGTGCAACTCTGAACCCCACAAACCCAGTAAACAACCAAGGATTTATCCAGGAGTATGTGGCCAACTTGCTCAAATCAGCTTTCCCCCACTTACAAGAGTGAGTATCCTTCAAACTCCTGCTCCACAACTTGTTTGACTTGCGCACTCCAAAGACTGCATCTGGAGATGCACTGCATGAAATGTCACTTACAAACAATTACAGTAGCGTCATATCTTTAATATAAATGTCACATGGTTTGATATTTTGTTGTGTAATGTACAGGTAATGGAAAATGTGACGTTTTAAAACATTTAGGGCCATTGTATGTTCTTGGCAGGTGTTGTCTTAACGTGTATTTATTAAAGAAATATGTAGATTGCTCTTTGGAATAGGTTAAATGTTACACAACATATCTCTTAGGTATAAGCTTGTTCTCTCTCAGTAGACAGCTTGCTCTGAGAATAATTATAAAAGTTTTTCTCACAAGCAGCAAATGTCTTTTTGAAATGCTTAGTACTATGTTTGTCTAGTTTTATTAGTATTGCCTTTCTGACTGTATGTTTGTTTTCTTTTTCTTTGTAGTGCCCAGGTGAAAGTATTTGTGACTGGCCTGTTCAGTTTAAACCAAGACATCCCAGCATTCAAAGAACACTTGAGGGATTTCCTTGTACAGATCAAGGTGAGCTGCAAGCAGTTTATCCTACTGAGACAAGGACACTGAGAACCATAATAGTTAATAGCACAATAATGGTTATTGAAATGTGTTGTCTTTGTAATAGGCAAATAAATCTGTTATGGTATCAGTAGTAATAGGGCTAATGTGGATGAGAGTTCATGGATCTAGGAAATAGATATGGTGTGAGAGAAAGCTTGCTGTCCCTTTGACCTTTAAGGGATCGTGAAGCATGGTGTAACTAAATGGGTCATCTGGAGTGCACAGGGACAGAGGCTGTGTGAGATGGAGAGAGGGCGATTACGGCAGAGTTGACAGCATCCTGGCAGAGCAGTCAGTGCAAGCAGAACCCATTAAATGCTCACCCGTTTCTCTGTGTACCTGCAGGAGTTCGCAGGCGAGGACACCTCTGATCTGTTTCTGGAGGAGAGAGAGGCTTCGCTGCGCCAGGCCCAGGAGGAAAAACACAAGCTGCAGATGTCTGTGCCTGGCATCCTCAACCCTCACGAAATACCAGAGGAGATGTGCGATTGAGTTTGCATGCACACACTCCGCTGACTCCTAAACACACAGCTAAAGTGGTGTTGTGGCTACTCTTCTGTGGGCCCCCTGTGTGTTTTCTCATAAGTGTGTGTGTGTGCGTGTGTGAGTACTTTAGGATCTTCCTGTGAGGAGGCGATTTCTGCACTTGGCTGTCTCTTGACCAAAACAATGCCAATATGTAAACGATACCGTCACCCAGTGGCCCTTTTTGCATAGTACGTGTTTCATACACACTTTTATGTATTACCTTTCCATTGTTAAATGCTTACGTTTGGTCACTGTAATCCAAACGATGCATGAAGTGTCACATCTGTACAATTAACTCGCTTTTGCCCCTCTCCCCTTCGATTTCCTCCTCATGTATTTGTTTATGTATATTATCATGTAAAGACCAGAGTGCAGTTTGTCGTGTTTGCAGAGAGCTGTATGTGTTCTGGCAGCGGGTAGATGGTACCTAGTGTCAGTGTGTGGGCCAATGAGCTGCGCACCTGATCCAGCCAATGAGAATGTCAGTGAATGTCTGTGATTGGTGAGTTTGCAGAGGTGCTGCGTGCTCATTGGCCAGCGTGTGTTGGGAAGCCAGAAGTGGTTCGGGACTAAAGTAGCTCTCAGCAGAATGTGAAGTAGGTCGCTGAGTTGAACGGTCTGATAGATGCTGCTGTGGTTGTGTGTGGGACTTCGAAGTGGCGCTCCGTTTGCTTTTTCTACACGGTCTGAGTGTTCAGCAGCCCTCTATGTGTTCATATCAGCATCACTGTACAGCATCTTTACTACCATGGGAACACACAGATGTTTCGTCCTGTTTTGTTGTGGGTGTGAGAGCGTGCGTGCGTGTTGTCGCTAAGCCGACATCAGGTTTTTTGTTTTCCTCAATGAGGACGGTTGCTCCTTTTGTGAGCTTTCATTAAATTGAAGTTTAAAAAAGTGGTTGAAATATTTATGGGTTCTTGTAGGCTACACCTTTATAACTGCTCATGTTAACTCACTCAGAGACTGCTTTGGAGTTTTTCCAAATTGTACTAATTTACATTGTTTACCATGCTGTAGTGCTGCAGGACACTACTTAGAGCAAAATAAATCTCAGTTTACATTTAATTTTGTATTTTTGCATTTTTCATTTTTATCTTTAAGTCCTGTCCAAATAAAACACAAGATTTGTATTCAGAGAAATGCCAACATTCTCATTAGGAAGTAGAATGTACCAATCCAAATACTGATGATCAGTGATGAATTTCCCATTTAATATGTGTTGCATTTGTTGTGAATCTTTTTGAACTGATTAAAGTTGGAAGAATTTTATAATTCTGTCTTGATTTCTCTTGGGTTTGTACTATCTTTTGGGTAAATTAGAATAGCTGGAGATATGAAGTACACTACAGGGATAGTTTCAAATTTAAAAAATGTACACTTTCTGCAGAACAGAAAAAAAAATGTCTACAATCAGTCACTGGGGTGCAGTGTTTGGACTCCGCCCCTGCAATCTTCAAAATATCATTACTATTTATATATTATTATTATTATAGTGTTTATTAATGTTTTTAACTAGCTTTCATTTTTATTTTTTCAATTTGTTTAGGTTTTAAGAATTTTATCTACGTTTGTAATTTGTGTTAGTTTTTGTTTAGTTTTATTTCATTTTAGTAGTCAACTTCACTTAATTTCAACTTAAATATTTCAGTTAGTTGCTATAGGAAACAATTATAACTTTATCAAATGATAAACAATTATCATTTTGTTTAAGTTTTGCATCTAATATTTTTATTTTATTTTTTATTATCAAAAAATATTTTTAATAGTAATAGTTAATGACAACAATGTTTCACAGAAGTAATGATGTCAAACTTGTTTGGAAAGACCTGAGGATGAGTAAATAACAGAATGTATGAGTGAACTATCCCTTTAGGCCCATCACCTCCCAACCTCCTCGGGAGAGTTACCTCACATTTCCAAACCCTACCCGGCCTCCACCTCGGATAGCAGCTGAGATCCATTTCCTCACTAATGCTTCTCCTTTAAATGAACCTCGCCATCCACTGAGTTCTGTTTGAACAGATCTCGAGAGCGATGTGACTGGCACGGAAGAACAGTGTTGAGTTTCTCCTCTGGTGCAGTTTCCTTGAATCGTTCTACTCTAATATGCACATCCCAAGAATCGCATCTCATTTTGTGTTCTCACGAGTGATATATATGCAGACGCACGCAGGCCTCATTTGACATGCCATGACAGTTGTTTGAATGCATCACTGCTGTTTGTTTTTGCCCGCTCTGGAGATATGATTCAACCAAGTCTCTGGAGTTCCCAGGGAATGTGTTTGGGACTAGAACTTTCAGAAAACGCTCAAGTGAAGTTCTGAAGCCCTTGGGATTCCACTGAAGTTCTAGAACTCGGAAAATTCTAGACCTTGGGTTGGAATTTTTTTAACTGGCTCTGTGATGTATTATAATAATCTATATCCTATGAGCTTGTGTGACATGTTAGTTGCCTACAATAAAATTCACTCCCAAGGAAAGATGAGCTCTCTCCTCCTGACCCACTTTGCAACCGGAATCCGGTCTGGGGGGGTTCCAGTAGGCCTACGACTTCTTCCAGAAATGCTGTTCAGAGGTCAATCCAGTCCACAACCCCTACTCATTTAAACAGGCAGCTTAGTTTTTTAGCAAAACCTGTTAAGAATTTTATTTCTGAAAGTATGTTAAGTTTATTTTATACACGTGTATATATATAGCTATACACTGCCCAGTGCCCCCCCAAAAGTCGCTGGTTGGATTAAAATGGACAAATGCTTAAGAGTCTGTGATTGTATCTATATTGCAGTGATTATTATGTTTCAAGCATGTTATATGTTTGGCTTCTAATCCTAATGGATGGAGTGGTAGCTTTTTATTTCTTAAACAACCGTCTAGGGAGACATCATGGCCATATTCCAGACAATGTCAAGATTCATCAGGGGAATGGTTGGGAGGGAGTGCATGAATTGAGTGCAGACCAAATGCATTGAATGTCTTTGGGTAGTGCTGGAATAGTGATTGACTCTTGCATTGTCAATACATGATTAATAAAATAATGTACTAAATTAAATTATGTAAAACATGCTTCATTGTGTGTGTGTGTGTGTGTGTGTGTGTGTGTGTGTGTGTGTGTGTGTGTGTGTGTGTGTGTGTGTGTGTGTGTGTGTGTGTGTGTGTGTGTGTGTGTGTGTGTGTGTGTGTGTGTGTGATCTTGAGCACATCTGCCGCACTCAACGAGTGAAATGTATTTTGCTCCAAAAACAGATGCATAAAGAGGCATTATTATTACATAATCATAGAAACTCTGAGAGAAGATGAATGATTCTTCCTGTGCAATGTGGGTCACAACTTGAGAAATAAATCGGAACTGGCTCGTGTAGTTAGTAGCCTATTATAAACAAAGCTTATACTGCCATCTACAGGTGTGATTCGCACTATTTAGTCTGTGAGTTGCTTGTAAAGCAGTGGCTCTCAACATTTTTTACTCCAAGGATCATTGTCCATAACACATACAATAATTAAATTTCAGAATTCCCAAGTGTTCGTTCATCTTTTTAACCAATTCATTTACATGATTTTTCCAGTCATTTGTGTTCACTGGATAAGGATTTAGAATGATTTTTTTTTTTACTCACACATTCTATGTGATCAAATATATTAGAGTGTGGCATAGGCTACTAAGTATAAAAATAACACGACTTTTCTGGGTCTAGATTAGAATATGATTTATTTTAGTTTTGTCTTATATAAAATAATTTGATTTAAACAATGTGAGAGTTCATATTAAACTTGATTTTACATACATTCATATTATTAACCATAAAGTAATGAGACCTAATATTAACGATTATACCTTCATAAAATTATACAAGTTTTACCCATTATAGCAAGGGAAAGCATACATGTCAGGTGAAGTGACACAAGACACTGAGATACAGAGCATCAGGAATCTCTGCCCTTTGACACTGACACAGCTGGCAATGGCAGCACTAAACCGTGTCCCATCATTCCTCTTTCTCCCTCTTTGTCTCTCTCACCAATCCCGGGTACAATACGAAATACAAGACTATTAAGACTAAGAGGACATCTTCATCCCTCATTTGTTCGGTTAGTAACAGTGTATTGACATTAATGCAGTATATGTGTTTTAGAGTTACATCAAATATTTTTCCCCCATTGGGTAAGTGTGGCTCGATCCTATTGTTTGCTATAGGGCATCAGAAGCTTAAACACTTAGTTTTATTATGCACATTCTTCCTACAAGCACATTGTAAAGGAGCAGTAAAGGACACTGCTGGAGGAGAGGTACAGGGGTCAAGAGGAACAGCCATACGCCAAGTCACACACAAGAATTCCAGGCTGGTGCTCCGGCAACGTCTGGTGTAAAAGAGTGTGGTATGGTTTAACATAGGCTACTTTATTGATAAATATGCTAGCTGTTTAAAGGCAAAAAACATTTTTTTGCTGGTACATCTTAGACCAGCATAAGATAGTTTTCTGGTCTAAACTGGTTGGTTGGTTTTATATGGATTCTTGGTGATCTGCCTTGGAAAATAGTTTGGTGACCTTGACCAGCTTTGGTGGTCTTTTTTATTTTTAAAGTAAGTATTAAGCTATTGATTGAGGCGATTGAATAGCTACATTACGATATTAAAGGGATAGTTGACCCCAAAATGTTAATCCTGTCATCATTTACTCGCCCTCAAGTTGTCCCAAACCTGTATGATTTTTTCTTCAGCTGAACACAAAAGAAGATATTTTGAAAAAGATTGTTAACCAAACAGGGCCCCATTCATTTCCATAGGCCTAGCCTATATGAAAAAAACAAAAACATTTGAGGTGATCTATCCCTTTAAACTAGGCTACTATAACTACTAATATACCGACTACAATAGCTACTAAAGTTAAAATACATTTTCTATCAGTTTCCAGTCTTTTGTATTGGTTTGAATAAAAAATTCGCGACAAATCATCACAAAAGCATTCACGCGCCTCACTGCGAGCGCGTGGATCATCGAAACGCCCATTCAACTTTCATCCGCTCGACCTGAGGTGAGGAGTGATGAACAACAGGACCTTTCAAAGTATTAAAACAAAAACATGTCAGCAACACTCTGAGTGAGATATTTGCAGTTATACAGAGACGGGCTGTTTATCTGAAATGGGATTCCAAGGATGTTATTCCAGGAATAATGTGCTCTGGAGAGACTGTGTCTTGATTTCATAAAGAAACAGCTGAAGCAGTTGAACAGAGGTAGGTCTTTCAAATGATTGTCTCACATATTGTTTTTCAAATAAAAATTTTAAGCGCGTCAATTGTTGGATCAACTTTATAAGCAAACTACATTTTTATATAGGCTAGTCTAAATAATTTTAATTGTATTAATATCAAGTGGTTTTATTAGTAAGTTTTATTAGTTAATAAATGCCTTATTTTCATTATAGCCTACTTTTGAATATTCGCTCGCTTATTGTTCTTACGTGAAGCCACTGCGGTTTAAATCTTAATATTTTTATTGTTTAGTTAATGCTTAATGTTAATTGAATGATTTAAGAATCATGTGTGATACCCTTATTGTTATTAGTTTTGGCGCTATACAAGCACCACTCAGATTTTCTTCAGAGGCTACATTCTCTCTTATTAAGTTCTTATTCTTATTTATTATTTTATATATATATAAAAAACAATACTGATGATCTGTCTCAAAGAAAGAAATGGCACTATTTTTCCCCCCTATGTGATCATATTTGGCCAAAAAGCATGCTTTTACTGCATTCCAGTAGACTTTAATTATTATTTATGATTCAAATTATGCATTCATATGTTAATCTTTTTTTACTCTATAACAGCATTTATCCACTGGATAAGAATCCAAAAATTGGAAGAGGATGTCTGGGGTAGATAAAAACCTAAACTCAGAGAAAAGTTTCAGAGTGGTCGTCCGTCTGTGTGCCTGTGAGAAGACAACATACACTCACACATATATCAGAGTTTATTATGCAGTGGACATGCTGATGTTTGCATGAAATTGTGTTTTGTTTAGCTTTTCCCATTGTTCTGATCTTTATTTATGCAAACATTCCGAAGCTATATATTTAACCCAATTTTTTTAATTCCTTAGTGAGCAGACCAGAACATTCTGTCTCTTTAGATGAACCCAGAGCCTCCGTCAAAGCACCCGCTTCGAATGTTATCACTCGATTGAATGGGCGTTATCAGCGGTTATCAGCCCATAGATATGGGACAGAAGGGGGCTCCTCCGCCTACTAGTAGGCTCAGAAGGCTGTTATCATCCATCCACATGGTTAATCACCCACAAATATACAAGAGAAGGACTACTGGTAGGCTCAGAAGGCTGTCATCATCCATCCACATGGTTAATCACCCACAAATATACAAGAGAAGGACTACTGGTAGGCTCAGAAGGCTGTCATCATCCATCCACATGGTTAATCACTGACAAATACAGACGACTCCAGATCCAATCCCAGAGAAATCCAGCTCGCCGGTAATCGGGAAATCTACTGGATGACGCGGCAACGTTGCGATATTTCCAGCTTAATATTTTCAGGTAAGACCATTAAAATGATAAAACTGAGCATTTAAACTGCATTTAATTAGCCAATAATGGAAACCAATAACTGTTACAATCGTATAGCGTGACATGATTGTTGACATGAGATAACCGTATTGCGAAGTGTGTCTGCAAACGTTAACGTTATAGCAAGGCCGTATTACGTTATTAGCCTGTCGTTACGTTAACGTTGCATGCTTTATGTGAGCATTAACGTTGCTAATAAGCATGTTTTTACGTTTGAAACTAATGGGACGATTTAGTTTCTAGTTAAACGCAAAGTTAAACTGTAAAAATGACTTTTTACACAATGACATGCTTATTGCATGTAAATGCTCCATGATAACGCTTCACTGAAGCCATATCATAGGCCTAACGTTACCCATATTGACTTAAGTGAATTATTCAAACCCAAGACGTATTTTATTGCTGTTTGGATACCTTGGGATCTTGACTAGAATGTAAAATAAAGTTATATGGGTTTGAACAAAGCTTGTCTGGATTTGATCCCACACGAGGAAGCTTAGGATCTAACATCCTATCCATCCATCCATCCATCCATCCATCCATCCATCCATCTATCTATCTATCTATCTATCTATCTATCTATCTATCTATCTATCTATCTATCTATCTATCTATCTATCTATCTATCTATCTATCTATATATCTATCTATCTATCTATCTATCTATCTATCTATCTATCCATCCATCTATCTATTTATCTATCTAGCTGTGTATCTATTTATCTAATCTATCTATATCTAGCAAGTTAGCTGTGTATCTATATCTATCTTGCAATCTCTATATCTATCTATCTATCTATCTATTTATCTATCTATCTATCACACCAAATATCCCTCATCTGACTGCATCCCATTTTCACTGATAGCTAGCTCTATCTATCTATCTATCTATCTATCTATCTATCTATCTATCTATCTATCCATCCATCTATCTATTTATCTATCTAGCTGTGTATCTATTTATCTAATCTATCTATATCTAGCAAGTTAGCTGTGTATCTATATCTATCTTGCAATCTCTATATCTATCTATCTATCTATCTATCTATCTATCTATCTATCTATCTATCTATCTATCTATCACACCAAATATCCCTCATCTGACTGCATCCCATTTTCACTGATAGCTAGCTCTATCTATCTATCTATCTATCTATCTATCTATCTATCTATCTATCTATCTATCTATCTATCTATCTATCTATCTATATAGCTAGCTAGCTAGCTGTCTATCCATCCATCCATCCATCCATCTATCTATCTATATAGCTAGCTGTGTATCTATTTATCTAACCTATCTATATCTAGCAAGCTAGCTGTGTATCTATCTATCTTGCAATCTCTATATCTAGCTATCTCTATATCTATCTATCTATCTATCTATCTATCTATCTATCTATCTATCTATCTATCTATCTATCGCACCAAATATCCCTCATCTGACTGCATCCCATTTTCACTGATAGCTAGCTGTGTATCTATCTATCTATCTATCCATCCATCCATCCATCCATCCATCCATCATCCATCTATCTATCTATCTATCTATCTATATAGCTAGCTGCGTATCTATTTATCTAATCTATCTATATCTAGCAAGCTAGCTGTGTATCTATCTATTTATCTATCTATCTTGCAATCTCTATATCTAGCTATCTAGCTAGCTGTCTATCTATCTATCTATCTATCTATCTATCTATCTATCTATCTATCTATCTATCTATCTATCTATCTATCTATCTATCTATCTATCGCACCAAATATCCCTAATCTGACTGCATCCCATTTTCACTGATGTGTTTCTGTCTTTTAGGCTGTGATAAGAAGTACGGGTTGCACTTTGCTTTATGTAATAATTGCCAAATATTTTGATTTCAGATATGGGGAAAGCACTTAAGAAGACCACACGTTTCAGGAACGTTAAAATTAAGGTGGTGAGGAGGACTATCGCTGGTCCTGCAAAGGTTTCTTACCTTAGTCAAGGTCTTCCCCAGCCCAACTACAAACAGACCCACCCTTCCGACCCTTCTATTACATCTCAACAGGCTGAACCTGATGATGCGACACCAAGCTGTTCTGAGAGTGCATACAGTAAGGCAAAGAAGAGAGAGCTTCATGCCTGGGATGCAGTCAAGGATGACATGCTTAAGGTGTCGTTTGAATGTTCAGCACCAATCACTACCCAGTGTATTGTCTGCCTAGAACATGCTGATTATAGGTGCATTGAGTGCAGCACCACTGCAGTGTTTTGTGAGGTTTGCCTGAAGAGGACTCACAGAAATTCACTGCATCTTCCTGAAAAGTGGAATGTAAGAACAATAGCATGCAGTCTTACTTTGCTATTGCTATACTTGCATACAGACAGCAAACTCACAGTTATTTCAACAGATTCATTACATACTTCAAATTGTTTTAGCACTATGCAGTATCAACTGTTAGTGTCACAAGTTTGTTGTTTTAAAAACATTAGAGCTATCAATCTTTCTAACAGAATGTCTACTATGAGCCATCCTCCCTGGGGTTATTCCTATATTTACCTGAAGGCCATGGCACCCATGCTGTGTACACAAAGGACATGAAGGTCATTGTCAGCACAGGTTTGTCATTTTACCTGATACAAAATCTTAATGTATTTAATTTTCTTGACAGGTTAAGGAATTCCATCCTATTACATGTGGAGTAATGAATTAATCAAATTTGTGATACAATTTTGAAAAAAAGTTGTTTGCTGATTCCAATAATTACAAACATTAAGTTATTATAGGTGACACATTTAAGTGATTTTGTCTATGCTGATATGGTAGTCTCTATAGTAGTACTAGGTTATGTTTTTATGTTATTTTCCTCTTTATATTTGGCAGGACGGCTCTGCACCGTCACAGTCAACATGTGTGCGTGTGAACCAGAAACCTGCACTCTGCTAAGATATGGGCTCTGGCCAGCAACAGCCGACAAGCCCCAGACAGCCTTCTCCATCCCTCTGCTAGAGCTTTTTGTTTGTCTGTCACTGGAGTGTCAGGTTTCTGTAGAGGGTTTTTGCAACACCCTGCGCTGGAAAAATAACCTCACACTTGCAGAGGTAAGTCAGTTTGCAGAGGTCAGTTTGAGTTCTTGTCTGTTAAGTGAAAATTTCAGTTACTGTCGTGAAAGACTGACGAGTCCATATTGATGTGAAAATTACACCTTCTTCCTTGATTGTACTACATCATTATCACAACTAAAAGTAAAAATTGATGGAACCATCTAGGATTTTACATGCAAAAGTATTCTTGATATTTTCCTATAAAATAACAACTTCTGAGTAAACCACCATCACCAGATGTAAGTATACGAAACAGTAATGTTTTCACTAACTTCTGCTTAATCCCTAGGTTAACACACTCTACAGAGCTCTGGTGGGAGAATCCATATCCCATTTTAGGCATCACCACTTCCGACAAAGAAGTTTGGTCGATATTTGCCCACAATTAGATGATGGAACCATATGCCCAGCATGTCCAAAGGTTGGTTCTAGTTCCAGCGTGGTTCTTGTTTGATTAAACTAATGGCATAGAATTAATATCTGCAAACTTAGTTCATTTTTGTATATAGTATTATAATAAAATAGTAATAGTATAAATGTATAAACCTGGTGCAGATACAAAACCAGTATTACTGTAAGTGTTTGTTTTCCAGGCGGATGGAGATATGATTGTCACATTGGATGCCAACTTTGGCCTTGTGAGGAAACAAAGCTCAGGTACAAGTGCAGTTGAGCCATTACATGGAACCCGCATGTTTGTTGATGAAAAGGCTGTAGAGGAATACCTGCTATCACATCTTGACAGCTCAGAGCGTCACGAGGTTAGTCATAGTTGCAGAATTTCATGGAATATTAATTAAACTTGTGAAAAAAGATCATTATTCCTCCCATAAATCTATGTTTTCCTTAAATCTTTAGGACTGCAGTAACTTCAAAGCTGGCAACGTGCTGAGGTCACAAAAACAAGCAAAGAAGCTTGATGTTACAGGAGTGTTTGGAGCCTCTTGTCGCCATGAAATGCCCCTAATGTTTGTGAACATGAGCCAAGGAGAACGGCAAGTCTATGCCACAGTAGTGACTGACATCTCTGACTATTGAACCAGTGTTCCAGAATGATAATTCCCCAGTTTGATTCTACCTATTCATACAATGCTTAGAATAGCATAACACTAACATATAAGCCAAATTATTATTTATTTATTTTCAGTCACCAAATATGAACCTCATGGAATGTATATGGGAGATTCTAAAACATTACCAAATTTGAACTTTACCACCCTTTCATAATCTTCACTACTATAAGAAACCATGAAAACATTTTGGATCATTTTGAGTGCCCTTATTGATTATTTAGGTATTGAATTTGATGCTGGAGATTGTTTGTATAATTATTGTTTACTTTTCCTCAGCAAAAAGTGTCATCATTCACATTTGTGTTGAAATAGATTAGCCTATCCACTGTATGTCATCGATGAGCTACTTCGGAAATGTGAGGATAAGAACATACACCTGCGAGTAGTCTATGACATTGCCTGTGTTGTTGCCTCACATTTGAATGTAAGTACTTTATTTTTTCTGTGTAAACCTGAATTATTGTTTTGAGAAAAGACCTTGACACATTTACTCAAAATTATGCCATACTGTGTTCTATCAGAAATCAGGGGAGGGCATACCACACAATATCTCCTTGGCCGTACCAGCATTTCACGTTTATGGACACAAATTGCCCTGCCAGGTAATTAATTTACTTTATAGAGACATCAGGACCTGTGTCATACATCATTCACTCCCTGTTTGGCCTCCATTTCCTGTCTATCAACTGCACATCTGAAATTAAGTAGATGTGCCTAAAAGTAATCTTTAATCTAGCATTTTTCCTACCTGGTGTTTGTCTAAACTTGTTTCAGAGATGCACTGTTTAGGACAGTACAGTGGAAACCGCTTATCTCACATCTGTCTGGGTCAAATCACTATAAGCAGATGTTTTATGCTATTTTCTTTATGTTTTATGCAGATTACTATCTAATTTGTACAATTATTACATGAATATAAAGTAATAAAATGTAATATAAAATAATATAAGCTACACCTAGGCCCTCTCCTGCTGAATGGTCAAGGTGAAAGCATAACACTGCACTCACGTACTACTTTCTGCTGTGAGAGATCTGGGATGATACACCATAAAAGTCCCAAAAAAGCAATAAGAGCAGGAATAGTAGGGCAAAATAACTTCGTAGACCACAGCAGTGTGAGTAGAGGAAAACATCACATGGCCCGTAACTGCGCATAGCAAGTGCACGTACACACACACACACCAAACACACACAATATGAACACAGTAAGCGGACTACTTGATTACTATAAAAAATTATTTTACACATCATTCCTATAGGAATGATTCTGTCCCAAGCTTTTTGATCCATATAAGTGGTTGATCACTGAAACCGTGATCACTATAAGCAATTTCCACTGTAGTAGGATCATGCTCAGTGTCAGTGTCTGTGATATTCTACCACTTTCCTTTAATCACAGATCAAGTACAGCACTAGGCGGCTCGAAGGGTTTGGGCTCACAGACGGGGAAGGAATGGAAAGGCTGTGGTCTTTTCTCCGAAGATTTGCCAGAGTCACAAAGGAGATGACTCCATCTCACCGCCTAGACCTGTTGACTGATGCCCTTTTGCATTATGGACGGAGGAAATCAACTGACCTAGGTTTGTTCACTGTCTGATGCATAACCTGTCAAAATTATGTGCTGGTGGTTCATTGTTTATACATTTTATATTTTCTGGAGTGAAGCTGATCACTCCCAAATTGGTCAGTATAAGTCTACTAAACTGTCTTTGCAGAGATGCAGCTCCTGCAAAGACTAGACAAAGCAGAGAAAATAATGATTCTCGCTCAAGAAGACATCTCATCTGTCATCAGAGAGGCACCAGGTAAACAATACACATAAGAAATAGGTATTTGGGAGAATTGTAGACTTGTAGAATTGTAGACTTTTTTTGGAAATAGGCTCACTTTACAACTCCCCCAGAGTTAAACAGTTCAGTTTTACCGTTTTCGTATCCATTCAGCCAAGCTCCAGGTCTGGCGGTAGCACTTTTAGCATAGCTTAGCATAGATAATTGAATCTGATTAGAACATTAGCATCTCTCTCAAAACAATGACCAAAGTGTTGAAATTTTTCCTATTTAAAACTTGACTCTTCCGTAGTTACATTGTGTACTAAGACCAACAGAAAATGACAAGTTACAAGTAGGCCGATATGGCTAGGAACTATATTCTCATTGCTGCGTAATAATCAAGGAACTGTGCTGCCGTACCACGGGTGCAGCAGGTGCAATGATATTACATAGCACCTGAAAATAGTCCCCAGCCAATCCCCAGCTAGATAACTTCCAACGTGACCGGCACTAAGTTTGTGTTTGCACTGCGTAATATCATTGCAGTTCCTGCTACACCCATGTAAGGCAGCAGTTCCTTGATTATTACGCAGGAATGAGAGTAGTTCCTAGCCATACACGACTAGAAAATCGCAACTTTTCATTGTCTGTCGGTCTTAGTACACGATGTTACTACGGAAGAGTCAAGTTTTAAAAACACTTTGGTCATTGTTTTGAGAGAGATGCTAATGGTCTAATCAGATTCAATGATCTATGCTAAGCTATGCTAAAAGTGCTACCGCCAGAGCCAGAGATTGGCTGAATGGATATGAAAACGGTAAAACTCTTTAAGTGCATTTAGCACAGAGTATGTGCTATTGATTTTGTCTTGTTTCCTGTTATTTTTGTTTTCTAGTGTTGGTTTCTGAAGAAGACATGGAGAAATGGAAGAAAAGGGAGATGGAGCTAGCCCAACAGAAACAGAAACCAATAAGTAAACAACTGAAGTGAATGTGTGAATGTCTTGAATACTGTATGAAGGTCATGAATAGTATTAGCAAATAATATTGCAAATATGTTATAATTACCTTTTCGTGTACAGTAATGAAATACAGTACATTACAATTACATGAAATTAAGCACTTTATTAGAGAAGTAGTAATGTCTTTATTTGTTTTCCAGACACTGTCTGTAAATGGAAAAGGGACTACATCATCAAGCTGATTCAGTTCTACAAGTTCAAGTAAGAATTCAATGTGTTTATTACAGCCTTCTTTAAGTGCCCTGCTAATGCGCTTCAACATGGAAGCCTAGGTGTGATTACAGTAACGGCATAGTTTTAAAGGAAACTCTCACAATGGTTATAAATTAAGAGTTGCTATAATACTGGAGTAATTTAATATGTTGTGATTAGTAATCAATTATCACCAAGGCCTTTCTTATAACGTATATATATATATATATATAATAGTATATATAATACTACTATTATAGTAATAGTAATTGAGCGTCAGCATCAGTTAGGGCAGGCCAGGTAGTCAAGATGCTGCATCGCTATTTGCTAACAACACAGCCTCATCAGCTGATTCTGCTCCAGCTGAGCTGCATTAGCTGGTTAACTCGCCTCGAAGCTAAATGGCTCGCTCAAACAGGGCGCCCTATTTAAAGCACTTCAGTTTGTGTCTGTCTACTTGCTCGCTGCTCGCTTTGCTGCTGCCCGCCACCTCCCCTGCTCCTCCTTGTCGTGTATAACATGGCATTTGCTTATGTCATTGCTGCCTGCTCTGTTCACGGGGGAATAATTTAGCTTTCCCAGTCCTAAACTGTGTGAGCGTTCCCTTATGCTGCTGCTGTCCTCTGACTCTCTGCTATTTCATGGTGCTCATGAAAGGTCAGAGGACTCCCTGAACAGAGCCATACCGCCAAATTTTATTCTGATTTATCAACTCGAATTGCAATTTATTCAATACAAATTATAGTCATTTTTATTGTCTGTGTTCTTGACTTTATGGACCTGACAGAACTATTACAACAGTAATGCTTGGTAGCTACTGAATATTTGTGCTGTGTGTGTTTTTATATAGATCTGGCACTCGTGGGGAGTCATACATGGAGTGTGAAACAGAGTAAGTTAGCAGTAATCTGTCTGTCACTTCCTGAGCAAGTTTGTCAATAACAATTCATACGATTTATTTGCTGACCATTGTAGAATTGAGGACTCTTTGCTGAACATGGAGAAAAAACACCGGATTGGGAGAAGATGGCAAGAATCTGATTCAGACTTCCAGGCTACCCTTAAAGATGTTGACCGTGAGCTCAGAGGCCAACTAATCTGCAAGGCTAGAACTGAATCAAGGGAGAGAGCAGTCCTCCTCCATCTGAAAAAAAGATATCCAGGTAAAGAACTGTGGATAAGAGGAGACATAAAGATATTATGATCAACTTTGAAAAGGACCATAATACAAACTAATAAATATATTTATCTGCATGCGTGTTTCCTAACTTTGCTACAGATGGGCAAGGCATTGCCATTAGACTGTCCAAGCAGGTAGCCAGCTCCAACAAGAGAATGAGACAGGCAATAAAAGAATACAACAGCATTCAGTGGCCACCGCAGATGAGCATCTTCCCTGCAACAATTGATTTTCAGGAAGCATGCGATCCCTCTTGGCATGTCTACTTCTGCTTTGATGACACTGTAAGTATAGTTACCTAACCCTAGTAACCACACAGCAGTCACTCTAGAAACAATCTGACAACTGTTTACTAACCACAACTACCTGCCCATCATTTTAGAAACCACCTGGTAACAAGACTTAGCACTTTTTATTTCTTTTGTCTTCCAGATTGAAGAAGATAATGTTTCGAAGAGTCTAAAAAGGAGAGGGATTGATGCCTTACATATGAAGACTCGAGCAGCTGAGGAAAAGCGCATGCTATACCAGGAAATGAGAACTGTAACTGAACATCTCCATCAGCAGCATGCCTTTCTGTGCTCTGCCATCAAAGAGACAGATCAGCCTGGTGCAAAAGCTGCTCTCATCCAACGCCTCCAACAGCTGGAAAGAAAACAACATCAAGCCACTGTGATGTTTCACCCACATGTACCAGACATTGTTCCTGTAGACAACCTGTACTTGTGTCAGGCCCTCCCCATGTCAAGCATACAGACACTGGTATACAATGATGATGGTGATAATGATGAGGATGACACTGAGGATGACAATGATAGCTAGGATTGTAAGCACTGGTATGACAGGACAGGGCCTTAATTTACAAAGGTTCTCAGTATTATTTACAAAGTTTTCTCCTTCTCAGGAGAATAAAAGTCCCAACTGGCCTAAAATCCTCAGACTGTATATTCAAACCTGTTATTAGGCTGCTGTGTACAAGCACTTCATACACTTTTTGAATCCAAAGAAATGATCCTGATCTCTGTTAACAGTCTGTCTTTCACCTGGTGCTGAGTTCAACCTTCCTGTGAACACAGGAGATTTACATTTCCAATGTTGTATAATATCATTATATTACCGGTATGTGAAAATAATATAAAACACCATATTGTGATATTACTTATTTATTTAAATGTGTTCAATGTGTAAGATTTTTAATTTTTTTGAGCTCACTAAACAAAATCCCCTTTGACTGAGTTGAAATGACAATAAAGTATTGAATCTTGAATCTTCTTAAGCAACTATCTTTGTAAAACTAAAAGGGAACATGCAGGTGTATTGACTCTACAATACAACTTTCACATAATGAGTAATAGCCATATTTTCAGCCATTGTCATATCACTTATTCACAGCACACCTACAGTCAATAAAAAGTAATTTACTTAATAAATGACATACAATAAATCATGTCATAATCCTCCAGACAGTGTGCCACATACAGTAGGTTCTTCTTGATAACTCAACATGATATTTTCATGTTAAGGTTAACACTTCTAATAATTTCTCCTTCGATTCTGAGAAATCAGAAACAAGTGCATTGTGTTGTGGGCGGGATTTACGGGTTCTAATCCTATTTCGGCTAAACAATCTTATAAATCAACATATTTACATTTTCTTAACCTAGGTAATCTAGATGCAGTGTAATTAATAGTTTGGCTGTACTAGATATTTGATATGGTCAGTAGATCATTTTACAACCCTAATTTACAACCCTACTTTGCAAAAAAAGAAAAACTACAACTGTAGTGCCGATTTGTATCAAGTTGCATTGCTTACCTATAGGGAATTGTAGTTTTTTAAACATTAGTGTTTTTCTTAGAATTGGAGGTTGTAAATAGTGAGTTGAGAGTACAGTGAGGAGTTTAGGGGTATTTTAAACACATCTATGTAATCAGATTTTAAATGTATAATTAATACATTATAAATAATACAAGGTGATGTTTAAAGGTCAGTATTTCAAAACAGGAGCCATGTAGAATCTAAATACTTGCATATGTTACTCTACAGGTCAAGACCTTTCTAACAATGTATTTGGTTTAGCTCTACAACAAAGTTGTAATTTTATCATTTCATGTACACAAGCCATGCCCGGGTGTAGTTTCAGAGAGCACTTTGAAGGCTCAATAAGAGTAGCCCATATATAATGAAGATTTTTGTTTGTTTCTGCCTGTGTAAACAAATGTACAACCCCACAACATGAGGAATACCTGGTCCACACACACACATACAGTACACACACTCACACACACACACACATTGTTGTACATCTATCTTTATGTGGACATTCATTGACACAATGCCTAGCCGCTTACCCTAACCTTACCCATCACAACTAAGTGCCGAACCCTAACCCTAACCTTCCATCACAACTAAGTGCCTAACCCGAAACCTTAACCTTACCATGGGCCATCACAACTAAGTGCCTAACCCGAACCTTACCCATCACAACTAAGTGCCTAACCCTAACCTAACCCATCACAACTAAGTGCCTAACCCTAACCTAACCCATCACAACTAAGTGCCTAACCCTAACCTAACCCATCACAACTAAGTGCCTAACCCTAACCTAACCCATCACAACTAAGTGCCTAACCCTAACCTAACCCATCACAACTAAGTGCCTAACCCTAACCTAACCCATCACAACTAAGTGTCTAACCCTAACCTAACCCATCACAACTAAGTGTCTAACCCTAACCTAACCCATCACAACTAAGTGCCTAACCCTAACCTAACCCATCACAACTAAGTGCCTAACCCTAACCTAACCCATCACAACTAAGTGCCTAACCCTAACCTAACCCATCACAACTAAGTGCCTAACCCTAACCTAACCCATCACAACTAAGTGCCTAACCCTAACCCATCACAACTAAGTGTCTAACCCTAACCTAACCCATCACAACTAAGTGCCTAACCCTAACCCATCACAACTAAGTGTCTAACCCTAACCTAACCCATCACAACTAAGTGTCTAACCCTAACCTAACCCATCACAACTAAGTGTCTAACCCTAACCTAACCCATCACAACTAAGTGTCTAACCCTAACCTAACCCATCACAACTAAGTGTCTAACCCTAACCTAACCCATCACAGACTTAGTTCATGTTTAACTTTTACAAAGTTTCTAAGCAGAAGATGGATGCATGTTTTCTCAGTCCATGTTACCAAAACTCATGTGCCACTCATTTTTTTTTTTTAAAGAAATGATTGGTTATTTGTTGAAATAATTTATATTTGTGACAAAAAATATAATATAATATAATAGTGACAGACAGCACTTTGAATTGAAATGTAGTCTACCCACGGCAGACAACTGCAAACAGAAGTGGAACACACCGGTCCTCCCTCGCATAAACTGACAATCAACTTTATTTATCCGAATCCAATGAGAAACAATTGATATCCTTAACACAGATAAAATGATACCCTTCACATTTTCTCTTAAATGTTTATCATTAAAATAAAAGCGTAACAGTGAATTTGAAGAAAATACTTCAGAGCGGAAGTAAGCAATGCCAACTAGGTGGCTTCAGTGATAGCAGAGTCCATAAAAACCATTTCAATTTGTAGTGTTCAAAGTTTCCATAAGTATCACTAACCATCTTTTCAATATAATTTTGCCAAGCATCTCCCAGTGACAGCAAGACTGTGAAAAATGTAAAATTATGTGAAGCATCTAATTATAACATGAAGTCATACTCTGACCCACTGTTTTGAATATTACGGTGAGGTCCTTGCTAAAACCCAGCCCTACTGAATCAATGATGAAACAGATGTATATATATATATATATGTATATATATATATATATATATATATATTAAAAAAAACATGTAGACTCAATTCAGTACAATATAACTTTATTGGTCCCCACATAAGCCCTGTTTAAAGGAGACCACATTGATGGTGCCAACAAACGACAATAACAAATAAAAATTGAGAATGAAAATAACAAAAAGATCACAATTTTCTTCTTACATGTGAAGTGTAGTCGTTACAATAAATTTGCAGCATATGTATTGTGTGTGTGTGTGTTTGTATGGATGGGTTGGGGGCCATCAACACAGTAAAAACAACTCAAGTAACAAGATACTGTAGATCTTCAGGGTGTTTGCATGGTGTTTCGACACTGGCAGTCAAGGCACATGTTCTTTTTAAAGCCACATGCAGTGTGTGACCATGATTGGCACACTGTACACTGAGACCATGAACGCCACTTCTTTCTTGCATTCTTCTTCTTATCATCAAAATGGACGCGGCAGACACAGCACAAATTGCCTCCATCTACCAAAGGAAAAACAAATATTTTGAAAGTCAAGCCAGTTACCGTAGTTGAAATTATACTCATCACCATATTTAAAGCAACATCTCAAAGGCAGCTTGTTAATTTTTAACTGTTGCCAAAGGAATATGTGGGTATTACACATCAATTCATCTCAGATCTTGCTAATTATCAATAAGATAAAAGCAGGTTTTCCTGGGTTCCATTTCAGAAAGCAGCTTTGGTATAACCCTGAAATAAGGAAAACTCTGTGTTTTTCGTTTCAGAAATGGATGTAAATCAAACCTGAGACAGAGGGGTAACTAAATTTTAATTTAAGAAATCTCATGACCACTTTGTTCTTCACCTGCTTCCAGAGCTTACCATCACATTGATGCAGGTTTATGATTACTAATTGTAAGGCCATAACTGATACCGAAAAGTTTGTTTTGTAAAGAAATGTACTGGGCAACATAATTTGCACTCTCAATATATTTGTATACGTTACAGAGATTGAAAAAAGGCTGTTTATTTATTCAGTAAATTCTGCCTGGAATCTGCCCCTTGAAAGACTTAAAAGTGAATCTAGTGAGCCTGTTTTTTCCTAAATTTAAGAATTGGAGACCAATTTGTCAGTTTGTCACTGTCTAGTGTTTTTTCCCCCTTTTTAAAATGTTTTAGTCCATGCTTCTGTTTCCATATCTGCTCTTATTATAGTATTGCAATCTGTTGAAACTGCCTCTTTTTATATAGGCTGCTGCTAGTCTTGGCCAGGTCTACTATCAGTAAGAGCTCATTCGTCTCAATGGGACTTTTTGGTAAATAAAAATAAACACAATGTGGAAAGATACAGTACCTTTATCTTCAGTCATCACAATGGCTACAGTAGGCCTAGTGGCTGTTTCTGAGGACTCTTCCATCTGCTGTACACCTAAAGTACATAAAACAAAATACAACAACTTAATTACAAATTCATAATTCAATTTGTCAGCATTTATTCTGTCAATAGTTAATTACCGTAGTAAATCATTGATTAAAAATAGACAGTCCCATTATTTGCATATAATTTCAATTCAAATTGTAAAATTATCAGAATATCAACCTTATATTTGCTGTTTAATGTCACCTGGATAAATACTGTATTTAAAAAAATTAATTTTCAAACAAATGAGCTTTTCTCTTTGTGTCAAATGTCAATGGCTGACTTCTCAGAACAATTTATTAACTAAGCTCAAACTTAAGCAATACCAAAAACTGATTTGTAGCATTTGGTAAAATGTCTAACGAATACAAGAAATACCATTTTCACACATGGCCTCTAAAATTTCCTCCACTGCCTTCGTCTGGATGCCATCTGCTGTGTCTGGTGATATGAAAGCATGATTAAACCATCACACAAAGGTGAAAATTTCATCTTTTGATTTCAAATTATTACAATAATGTATACCGTGGTTAAATGTGCTGTGCAATGACCAGTTACATATCTAGTAAACTATGCTTCTTAAGTTTAATGTTATACATTTATTTAAAGATAAAATAAAAACAACTCAGCGTACCTTCTGCATCCATGTGCTCGGACATTCCCTCTGCCATGTCAGTGGGGTTGCATTGTGCTGCAAAAATGTCATCTTTTGATTTAATATTATTACAATAATGTATACAGTGGTTAAAGGAACACGCCGACTTTTTGTGACTTTAGCTTATTCACCGTATCCCCCAGAGTTAGATAAGTCCATACATACCCTTGCGGCACCCTTCTCGTGCCGCAACTCTGTCTGACGCACCCCCCGCTAGCCTAGCTTAGCACAAAGACTGGAGGTAAATGGCTCCAGCTAGCATACTGCTCCCAATAAGTGACAAAATAACGCCAACATTTTCCTATTTACATGTTGTGATTTGTATAGTCACAGCGTGTAAAAATCAAGGTCACATGAGACACAGCCATCTTCTAACCGTATACATACTGGGAACTATATTCTCAGAAGGCGAAGCACTGCTACTTCTGCGGAGTGATTTGCTCGCAGCGCCTGAGAAGCCTCGTGGTGAGGAGCAGAGAGTTCGCTCAGAGTGTTGCGCTAATCACTCCGCCCAAGTAGCAGTGCTTCGCCTTCTGAGGATCTAGTTCCCAGTTTGTATACAGTTAGAAGATGGCTGTGCCTCATGTGACCTTCTTATTTGTACACGGTGTGACTATACAAATCACAACATGTAAATAGGAAAATGTTGGCGTTATTTTGTCACTTATTAGGAGCAGTATGCTAGCTGGAGCCGTTTACCTCCAGTCTTTGTGCTAAGCTAGGCTAGCGGGGGGTGCGTCAGACAGAGTTACGGCACGCTTCGGAGATGAGAAGGGTATGTATGGACTTATCTAACTCGGGGGGATACGTTGAATAAGCTAAAGTCTCAAAAAGTCGGTGTGTTCCTTTAAATGTGCTGTGCAATGACCAGTTACATATCTAGTAAACTATGATTCTTAGGTTTAATGTAATACATTTATTTAAAGATAAATTAAAAACAACTCAGCGTACCTTCTGCATCCATGTGCTCGGACATTCCCTCTGCCATGTCAGTGGGGTTGCATTGTGCTGCATCTGATTTATATTTTTTGAAAAAAAGAAAAGAAAAATGGTGTAATATGAGCATAACAAATAATTGGCCTTCCTGCATTACTGGGGAAACATAATTAATCACACAACAGTATCAATGAAGGAATGTAATTTGCAGGAATTATATACATAGAATTTAATTAGCATGAAAAAAAGGAAAACCATTGCCAAGGGCCAGTCACTAGTCAGTAGTCACATTCAACTAAACAGCTATATAGGATATTCTGGAGAGGTGCCTTTTTAGAAATTGTGTTGCATTATAATGACAAAACTAGAAATGGTGTCACATCTCTACAGAATCTATAAACAGAATCAATTTCAATTCAATTTTATTTATATAGCGAAAATTATCTCACAGCACTTTTTAAACAGAGTAGGTCTAGACCATACTCTTTATAATATTATTAACAAAGACCCAACAATTCCCACCATGAACAAGCCTACATGGCTTGTAGGTGTTAACTAATGTTAACATGAAACCCTATCAATTAGAGCCCGAATCTGATGATGCAGATGTAAGGTTGGAAATAATCCAAGATTATTTCAAAGGAACACATTAAACCTTTTTAATTCATGGAGTCAGATTAAAACGAGATAATTGCATAAGAGAACATGTGTCTTATTTAACCAAATTACTTTGAGACGCTGGAAAGAATTGAACACGCGTGTCCTTCACCAGCTGATCGGAAACCAGAATTTGGGCCGAATAGCCGGCTTTTACACAGATGACCAAGCTGATCGATCAACGTTGCCAGTGCGACTCAACCCGAATGTATCATATTGGTAAGTTTGCATTTGTTATCGTAGAAAAGACAAAGACGTAGAAACGATCTGTGCTCTCCGAGATGCTAGAAACAATCCTCTGAAAAATGCGCAGCACACAGATAAATATTTGGGTGGTACTATTCTGGAACAGCCCTTGGAAGGCCAAACAAAGTAGTTTGGCTTTTGAACGAAAAACACAGCATCTCCACGACATGGTGGCGCCGGCGAGAAAAAAAGTTACGCCTCCTTTCTTTGCGTATACATTTGAGTGGTGTTATGAAACTCTGGCCCCACACACTGACATAGAGATGTGGTGGCATGTTTGACCGAAGTGTTTTAGGAAGGTGTGGCTGAGCCGTAACTTTTACAAAAAATATCTCTTTGGGTTTGAGACTTTGTAACTCTACAGATCTTATAGTTGCACTAACAGCTACATAATACACTTAAAAAATAGGAAAACAAGAAATTGCAGGCAAACCTCAAGGAAAACCATGGCTCAGGGTGGGCACCTGGGCGGCCATCCGCCTTGACCGGTTGGGGTAAAGGCACAGAGAGAGATGCAATGGCCCAGCAGCACTATACAAAGACTTACATGTAGGCCTTTTTTATTCCTAAGTTAACTTATTTTCACCACTTTGCATAGAGCCAAATGGTCTGCCAAAATACAAGTGGAGAAAGACAACCACTGTAATGTCGGTAACGGTAATGTCACTTACCTATTTCAAATGTAATCTCCTCTGCAGCTTGCAAAATTCCTATCAATTGGTTCCTTCCATAAAAGGAAGGCTTTTTCAGGGTAAGGCTGTTGGGCAGTCCAGAAACTTTAATGGTCAAGCCCTGATTCACTAGGGACTGGTAGGGGAGCCTTCCAGTACCTCCGGCCTCCTCTGAAAGACATGGGCACACATACACACGTTACACAATGTTACACAGTTGGACAATTGTGACTCTCCCTTCTAGTTGATAGCCAGTGTAAAGGCTGCAAACAGTCATTTTGGTAAGGTGACATAATCTAAATGTTGATGGGCATATTAGATAATTTATTCATTTGATAACAATGCCATGGATTCATGAAGGTATATTAGGTTTTAAGTTAAGCAGTTTCATAACATCAGTTTTAAAAGTATTTGAACTTATGCTTACTATATTTTTTGTTGAAAAGATCTTTCACTTTTCCTACCAGAACACTGACATGTTCTCTGGTACTGGGTGTTGCGGCTGAGGAGCTGGCTACAGATGTAACAACAGACAACAATTAATTTAATAAAACTGTATTATGTATATTTGCACTATTACGGGCCTGAGTTCATTTCTGTGGATTTTCATATAACCAATACCTTTGAAATGCAGTGCAAAGTTGTTCACTGTGTCCGTTGAATCGAGGAAATCAGTGGCTCCTTTGCTGCTCAGTTCAAATACCTCCAATGAGGACTTTTGGCAGTCAAATGATAAGATGGCTGTTTCCACACCCAAATCCTCAAGCTTGGACACCTTTACAATATTTAGATAAAGAAGACAACCACAAAAATAGTAAATAATTGATTATACACAAAATAGACAAAACCTACTTTGAAAAATCCAACACACACTAAAGAAACAACTCATAACAGGGCTTGGCAATATATGAAAACAGTGTTGTCGTACGTGGCAAATAAGTGGTAAAAGACCAGCAGGGTTACATTAACTATATATTAGCTGAGTCCAAATGCAACTAATAATTTGACTCATAGGCATTTGTGACTACTAATACTTTAATTGACCACCTTGATCTTAACAGACTAGCCCAACTAGTCGGAATTTAGTTTGAGAGGGTGGTATGAGTCTTTGACAATTTCTTCAATGTGAGAATATTTTATCTTGATAGCCTTGTAAACAAAAATCAGCTGGAATATTTATTTGTAATGAACTCATTTGAAATTATGATACAATCTAGACATAAACAATCCAGTTGTCTAACACAATGTTCTGCTCACATCACAATTGCTGTTGATCATCCTTCCACAGGATACTTTAAGAATACCACTAATGCTTAGCAAATGAATCCTCTTTCCAAACCTCTAACTTCAGCTTCTTAAGGTGCATTTTAATTCGGGCATCCCTCATCTCAGGGCTTAGGTCCTGTGCCTGCCCATCTGCCCTCAGTGCTGCTGCCTCTTGAATGTATTTTTGCTTTGCATCTTCCCCCAATGTGGCCCACCTGCCCTTAATATCATTCATTGTGCCTGAGGAAAAAATAGATGCCCAGAAAACTTAACACATTAGAGTCAGCATCTCCTTTTTAAAGTAAATTCATACAACGACAATCAGTCCAAAACACTGGTTTACTTGGGTTGTGAAAACTATTTATCTGTAACAACTCTGTAAAAACAAGATAACGTGTAAAGTAGATGACCTGATGATTCTTTTCAATATACACAGCATTTCTTAAACTGATGAATGCAATTTGCATGAGTGAAGTACTTGCCAAATACTATAATGAAAATCTGTTTCATGACCTTTCATGACCCTCATGAGCCTGATGTCAACAAGGCCGTCATGTATGAAAACAAACAATTTAGTATAAAATTAAAAGCAGTTGTTAAATTTTGTTTCGCACCTTTGTTTTTTAATATGTCCCTACAAAAAAGATTGTAAGGCGACAGCTCTCTAATGTGAACTTTGGCCTTTGATGGCCGGGGCTCAGACGAAGCATTAGTCATTTGTGATCTTTTGTAATTACCGATCCAGTTCTGAAAAACAAAAAATAGCGAAAGGGTATTACACCAATTAAACTAAATGTTAACAAACACTTAATTTATACAAGCAGTCCAGCAGAATGATATATTTATTTGACATGTTGTTTGTTAGTGTGGCACTAAAGTACACCTTACTTCTACGACACTGGTGTCCAAACCAGTAGCCGATGCAGCTCTTGGTATCAATTCGGATCCAACTCGTGTCATCCCATCCTTAAAAAATGATTTCAGGGTTTCCTTTTGATTCCCATTAATGGGAGTTCTTTCTTGTTGAATAACAACAAAGAAAGAAAAAGCTAGTCAGTAATCATTAATCAGTAATCAGTAATAAAAAAAGACAGTGTTGCAGATCATATCATCGTTCCCAGACACTCTTGCCTAATGCTTCTAGATTAGCAATTGTAAGGCTTACCTCTCTGGGCCATCTTCAACCTAAAACATAAACAGAGAGAAACTTGCACAAGACAGATTTGTGAACAATAAATTCTAAACAGCCCAAAACCACATTTTGGA